>NC_054470.1:57037248-57344956 GCF_017639515.1 Carcharodon carcharias | reverse complement strand
TTATCCACCTTTGGACCCCTTCCTTCTTTGCAATCCCTTCCGCCCTTGGGATCCCTTCTGCCCCAACTCTTTCCTTACTTCTTCCTCCAGCATTGCTCTTTCCCACTTCCTGACTCCTTCAGACACCCTTATTTCTTCCTCCACCCTTACTCCCTCCCCTCTCAGCACTCTTTCTCCCTTCCGAGCTCCTTCCCTTACACCTTACACCCCTCATACACCTACTTTGCCTGTTACTCCCTCCTCTCCCAAACACAGCTGGACCTTCCTCTCCACCCTCTTGGCTATCATCCATTGTGAGCAGACCCTCAACAGTGACTTTCCAACTTCCACGAGCTGCTTCACAGCAGAGCCATATCCATGAGAATCCACCCAGCATGTCATGGACATTCTTCCAGGGTCCCATTGCTATTGGGCTCCAGCATCTTCTGCTGCTCAGATGTCCGCGATGTGATCAAGGCCCTGACAGTAAGTCATGACCTCTGCACGTCACACTTGTCAAGACCTGTGTGCAATCACGCTGACATGGATGGATGATCCAGCAGGGGAGGGGGGTGGGGGGGGGGGGGGGGGGGGGGGGGGGGGGTGGGGGGTGTGGGGGGGGTGGGGGGGTGAGTCCGGCATGCTGACCTTATAATGATATACAGATGTATTACAATGAGGTTCTCGATATCCAATGGCGGGGAACGTAGCTGCCATCGACGGGCTGAGCAGATGATCGCAAACTGGTTTCACAACATCGTGAAACCAATTTCTGGCCTTCTAGCCATATTGTCCGCTTAAGCTGCAGAGCACACCCGAAGCCAGCGGGCACGGAAAATTCCGCCCATGGTGTATGATGTGCATTTGGGGCATGCAGATACTTCATCACATACAAGAGCTGAAAATTTACCTGAAGGTGTTTAACCATAACTGAGCTAGAACTAACTTTAATTTCCCAGTCAGTTGTTTTCCTCTTTCTCTAACCAGAGTGTTAAGATTTGCCACTTTGGTTCCCATCTCCAAATACTTTTTGGAAAATTATGGTTTGTGCCTCTACCTTCTCCTTCTCAATCTTACTTTTCATTTGTAGTTATTTATTGGTTAAATTTGTTGATTGTTTCCAGTTTATATTAATGTTAAACATTAGATGGACTGACAATAGACTTGAGATAGTCAAGACCGGCTAAATCAGAGGATGCATTCCTTAAATCTTTTAAAGTAAACTTGGAAGATGATCCATCTGTCTCACATTTGTGGTTCTGTTTGTTTATCAGGTTTTCCTTTGCTTCAAGCACTGCACTTGTTAAATTAACCATGCTTGTGGTACATTTTTATCTGATTCACTATTTATGTAGTTATACTTCTGGTACCACTCACTGCTGTCTGTATTTTTATACCAATTAAGTCGGTAGCTGACAGTTTTGAATTAAGGAAAGATATTCACCCTGAGCCAATATTGCAGAACTGACTAAAATCAAACAAAAAACCAAATTCCTGGGCATGGGATGATTCTTGGCCACCAGTTGAGTGGTAGGGTGTGTGAGACTCAGAGGTGATAAGGGACAGGGAAGAGCCCAGGGCAAGGGGAGTTTAAATCTTTGTTGTGAGGTCTGGAAAAGCAGTCTGCTCCTCTTAACTCACAAGGAAATCAATGAATTGTCAAATTTTCCATGGCCCACACTGGCTCATAGTCTGGCTCCCTGCTGATTTGGCCTGATAAGGAAGCTATTGCTGCTCCTTTGCTCAGGCCTCTGTTGAAGTATGCCTTTAAGGGAATTGTGTCATGTGATCTAGCCTTAGCTTCACTTTAGCTTTAAGCAGGAGAGCAAACACAGCTCCTACTATCTCCAAGCTTTACAACTATGTAAGACTGCTCCCATGTGCCTAATCCTAATAAATTAACCTATAATGTGTTTACCCAATCGCAATTGGTGCCTTGTGTCTGATACAACAAATAAGCTCAAGTATTTGTATCATTCTTAGAGCATGACAGGCTTCAAATGAGATTGCAGATTGGATCCCAATATTAGCATTGGACTCCATCTGCATATTTAAAGAAGGACCCCGCTTCCTTGCTGTAGACATCCATATCGGCTGCTCAGGAGAGCAGCTTAACATCGAGAAATGGCAGAACAGCAGCGGCAGCAGAGGGAGGAAGTGACTTGTCTCATTTTATCATCTGGCATAAATTACATGGGGGCACAGTTAATATCAGGCCCCACTGTTCCTCCGTTCTCTTTCAGTACAGTGTAGAACAAGAAGACAGGTCCAATATTTGGTTCACAAAGGAACAGAGTGCATTAGTGTCAGAAATAGCCAGAGCATTGATTGCTGATCTCACAAAAGAATTGCCTTACTTCCAGTATGTTAACAGATATTTCTTTCTCATTTAACTTTGGTAGCAAAAAAAACGAGCATTTCCACCCACAGATTACAGCTGCTTGGCAATCAATTGCTTTGTTGGCAGGACAGCTAGTGGCAGACAGATAAAACACCGGAACATGTGTTAGAAGCTATCCAAATGTCCTCTGGCCTGATTTCAGCATGCTGATTAAATGGCAAAATTCAGAAGGAAGCACTTTGCAATGAAATTAACATTGCAGAGCGGGAAGCCAAGTTGATGCGATATGACATTGCAGCTGTTTGTTCGCGTCCTTTGTGGTTCATGCATGCACGGCACACAACTTGAAATTGTCTTGTTGGCATTTACAGATCATTAGTGAAACGGAATTGTCTGCTCATATGATTTGTCTCACCTGTCCCCATCATCAAATTACCTTTACTGTTTTGTTTACAAATATTTAACATTTTCTGTGAAACATAAAACTATAATCTGTCGGCAATTTTCCATGACAACTGATGTTGTACGAGTCATGCTACTTCATATTTTAAACCATAACCAAGGCCTGTGTTTTCCGTTCCGACCCAAACACGTGTGAAATTGCGTGAGATGACGTTGGGTGTGTGTCCCGACATCATCGCACACGTGTGCGGCGTCGGAGCTGTGCCCGACGACAATTAAAGAGCCAATTAAGGCTATTAAAAAGCCAGTTGTACTCAATGTTACGTTGCCCCTGCAATTTCACACTCATTGCACGGGCAGGCAGGCAGCCTATTTTTAATGAATTTTCATCCAAAAGTGGGATAAAATGGGTCCAGAGCATTGCCTTTCTGAGCAGTGAGGGGTTTAGGACATAGTTTGCTGCTGGTTGCTTAATGAAACTTGACAGCTTTATCTCTGTTTTTAGCTTCAGTCTTTACATTGCTAGCCTTCATTTCAGGACTCATTGGTATCTCCAAGGCCCCTGGAGGATTTATACCATGTGGACCCTGCCAGTCACCAGACAGCCTTCTGTTTCTCTGGTAATGGGTATTGTCTACTCCACTGGTGGCACCTCCTCTGAGGCGGAAGAGAGGAGCAGAAGGGAGAGGAGGCCAAATGTCCAGGCAGCATCCAAGTGAGCAACCTGTGGGAAGACAGGCGCAGGCACAGAGAGTGCAGGGCCAGCAGTGAGTCTAAGGCAGAAGGGGCTGAAGAAGACACCACTATCCTGCTGTCAGAGTGTACAGGCAATGAGGCAGCTACCTCAACATGTTTGAGGTGCAGTGCCGAAGGAGGCTCCGCCTCTCCAGGGAGACTGTGACCTGCATCAGATGATTAGGCCGGAGGTCACGTCCAACTCTATGGGTGGACACCCCATGCTAGTGGCTCTGAAAGCCACAGCAGTCCTCAACTTCTATGCTTCCGGCTCTTTCCAGGGGTCAGTGGGGGATCTGTGTGGAGTCTCCCAATCAGCTGTCCACAGTTGCGTCAAGCTGGTGACAGATGCTCTGTTCAGGCAAGTCATGACATTTATTAATTTCCAGATGGACAAGGCCAGCCAGGCTGAGTAAATTTTGCAGGCTTTGCTGCAATTGTTGGGTTCCCTGCATCCAGGGTGCCATCAGCTGCACATGTGGCCATCAAGGCACCAGTGGGTGAGCAGGGTGCCTTCATTACAGGAAGGGCTTCCACTCCACTTATGTCCAGATAGTTAGTGACCACAAGACATAGATTCTGCAAGTCTGTGTAAGGTACCCTGGCAGCTCCAATAATGCAAACATCCTCTATCACTCACTGGTGCCAATGTTGTTCATGGCTCCAGACTGACTGGATGGATAGCTGCAGGGTGACAAGGGCTATATGTTGAAAAGGTGGCTTATAACACCTCTTCGGCACCCAAGAACAGAGCCAGAACAGAGGTATAATGGCAGTGCTGCCTCCACAAGGGCAGTGATTGAGTGGACCATATGTCTGCTGAAGATGAGATTCAGATGCTTGGATCATTCAGAGGGAGCACTACAATACCCTCCAGAGCAGGTGTCACTGATAGTGGTTGCATACTGCGCTCTCCACAATCTGGATCTGCAAGGGGGGACTCACTGGAGGAAGAGGATCTTGAGGCTGCTCCACAGGCCACAGATAATGACTCCAGTGGTGGATCAGAAGAGGCCCTTGGGGAACAACAGGGTGAGGATGTGGAGGCAGACCTCTAGAACCTTCAGGGAGGCAGGGACACCAGAGAGGTCTTGATTCAACGCATCTTCAGCTCGGCTGCCAAGGCACTGCTTCCACCTCATGCCAGGGGCGCCGCCTCCTTACCAGATGTTTACAATGACCCGTTCCATTGAACCCAAAATCCACTCAGTACCTGTGCAATAAAGTTTAGAGTCCCTCACATGAGATACTGGTGTGCCCTGCACTTAAAAACAAGTGAAGCATACTTAGGCCATTAACACAAAAGCAAAATTTGTATAATTTTGGCACCCACAGAAAATGAACATAATATAAGGTGTTAATGGTTACACCAGTAATCAAATGATCAAAATATGGCAGAGCAGAAGCTCACCTGTGAAAAGTCCCTCTCGTGTTCATGGTGCCTTAAACTTACACCTGCGGGCGCTGCGTCTTGGTGACCATCCATTGCTGGCAGAGGCACTGGAGGCAGCCTGCTGACTGTGTTGTCCTGTTGGCTTTGATGACCTTGGCAGTTGTCCTCCGGCCAGTAGAGCCTGTGCTGGCCCCACCTGGGAGGGAGAGTCCAGCATCGCGGCTCAGTCATTGCAGCCTCATCAGATGCCACGGTCACTGGCAGAGAGGTGGAGGAGCTGCTGCCGTCGTCCAGGGTGCCCTGAGGGGAGCCCCCAGAGATGACAAGCAGCTTGTGCACCAACGTGAAGTTGGTCTGGACCTCCCTGCTTTCCACTGATGGCTCCAGAGGTACTAGGTGTCTCATCCATCTCTCACACTGGCAGAGATCTTCTGAGGTCATTGCCTGAGTGAGGGCTTGGAGGTCCAAGCGCAACCCTAGGAACCCCTGATTCTGTTACTGGAGCTGCCTCTCCATGAGAGTTGCCATCTCTCAATGGAGCAGGCAGTGTATTCAGTGCTGAGGGTCAATGCAGTACTCATGCTCTGCATGGATTTCTCCATGACATAGACCATGGCACGCAAACCCTCAGGAATCTCTGCCAAATCCTCCTGCTCATTCTGCTGGACATCCAGCATCTGCTGCCTAATAGATGACTCCAGAGGCTTGTCATCTGCCTTGGACTCAACGTGGTCCTGGTCTCCAGCAGTCCTCCAACTGCTGACGCTCTGGGCACTCTCTGCTTCTGCCTGTTCCTCATGTGAGTGTGCCATGCCCTCACCACTGTGTACCGATATTGTAGCCAACAATCTAATGCCCACCTGTGCTTGGTGCAGGGAGTGTGTGTGATGCAGGTTCACCTGACGGCCACTGGTCTTCTGGCATCATGGGTGGCTCTACAGGGTCCTGCACTTGTTGGCTGGATAGCGATTCTAGGAGAGGAAAACATCATCCCATTGGTATTAGTCATCACATTGTCACTGTGCATGCTAGGCAGACTGGTGAGACAATGGAGACCTGCATCATGGTGCCATTGTCTTTTAATGAACAGTGGGGACCCTAGGTTTGAGGTTTCCATCACAGATGAGACAACACAACAAGGTTTACACACTCCAGCACTCTCACATCTGTGCACTGCACTCTTAACTTCGTCAGAGACCCCTGCCTTTCCATGTCCGGTGGACCAAGCTGGGTACCAGCACTTCATCTCTAAGGCATCCATCTCACACCTTGTCAATGTGAGCAGGTTTGGGGTGCCTCCACCCGTCATTGACCTCTCGATGGTGTTATGGCTTCCCTTCTGAAAGGACAGAGGAGCATTGATTAGTTCCTCTCTACTTGCAGAGCCATTGCAGCTTGGCCAACCCAACCTGAGTAACACCTTGCAGGGCATATCTCAGTCGTGGCCCTCAACCTGCAAAGCAATCAGACAAAGCAGCCAGAGCTCACCACCTTGGCTGGTGCTGGTGTTATTGACAGTTGGCACTCAGACCCTGAGCACCACAGGGGATGGTGACCTGTTAACACTTCCCTACACAGATCCATGTCAAATTGGTACTCATCCTTGCCAAGCGCAGCGGATCGTTGAACCTTTTGCGGCCCTGCATCCATGTGCGCCACACAACATCATGGCCGTTGGCCTGGGTTGCCACCTCTGCCCATGCTTTCTTGGTCGGCTGAGGTGGCCTCTCCTTGCCATCCCTGGGGTTGAGGATGTCTCACTTGGCCCTGACCTCCTCCACAAGGATTTCCTGGCAATCATCTGAGAAACGGGTGTCCGAGTGCCCACAGGACTTGCCCTCCAGCCTGGGGTGCCCAGCTGGTGCAGATGCCATTGCAGCTCAAAAAAATGTTTCATCAAACAACTTCAAAGCTAGAAAGTGTCCCCTGGCAACCTTCAGGGAGCTGTCTCTGCTGCTTTTAAATCCCCCATTGGGCCATCATTGGAGCCAGTGCCTGACAGGCTTCCGCCTTCGCCTGGCCCTTCCGGCCATTGAGCAGATGCATTTCACGCTGGGTGGCCCTTAATTGGCCACCCAGCATGAAATCGAGTTGGAAACAAAACCTCACCTGGGAGCGAATTATACATCGGCTTCCGGGCCCACCTATTTGGCAAGCACACCAAGCATGAAATTCAGGCCCAACTCTTCTGAGTTTTTTCCTGAATACTTCAGATTTGTGTGTGACCCGACTAAGTCACTTAAATTTGGAATGTCATGAAACGTAAAGAGAATTGGAGCAGTAACTTTGCTAAGTGGAATGTGTCGTCGCACATCCTCTGTTCATTGTGTTATCATTTAGGTTTTTGTGTTGTTGGGTGCTTCATAATGTACGCAAGAACATAAGACATAGGAGCAGGAACAGAACATTAGATGGTATTAATTCAGCCCTTTGAACCTGCTCTGCCATTCACTTAGATCATTAATTATCTTCTACCACACCTCCACCTTCCTGCACTATCTCCATATTCCTTTATTCTCTTGGTATCCAAAAATCTATTGATCTCCCTTTTGAATATGCTCCATGACTGAACATCCACAGCCCTTGAGGTAAAGATTTTCAGAAGTTCACAAGCCTTTGACAAGAAATTTCTCCTCATCTTATTCCTAAATGGGAGACCCATTATTCTAAGGTTATGACTCTTATTTCTAGACTCCCCAGCCAGAGCAAGCATCTATCGTTCAAGCCGTTTAAGAATTTTATATGTTTCTTTGAGATCACGTCTCATTCTTCTAAGCTATGGGGAATATAGGTATTCAATCTCTCATCTTAGCAAGCACTGCAAATGGTCCTGATAATTGAAGCAGTTTTCCCATCCCTCCCACGTAAGATAAATAAGCAGAGGGGCCTCAAGTTTCAGATTTACGTGATTTAATTATATCCAAGGTTGCTGTGGTTACGTTTTGATCAATATAGATATTCTCCGAAGTTACAGATATGACCATCATTATCAGATAATATGAACAATGCGATTCTTATCTTGTTCAGGGAAGAAAAGCTTTGGCCTTCAGACTTGCTCTTCTTTCCAGAGACCTTTTATCTTTCTTCAGCAGAGAAGATAAAAAGATTGGTTTTGCAGTGACAGTCTATCAATTCAACTGTCTAGGATTAGTTAATTTCAGGGATCACAATAAATTATTCAAGATTCTCCACTCAAAATGATACAATTTTATGGGAAAAAACTTGGAGGTATTGTAAACTATGAGGAGAACAGTGATAAACTTCAGGACACATAACTAACTAGTGGAACACACGGCAGATGAAATTTAATATAGAGAAGATTGAAATGATACCTTTTGGTAGGAAGAACAAGGGAGGACAATCTAAATTGGAGGATGTTGTCGGCCGTACTGGTGTAATGATATTGTGACCCTTTAAAACATTGTATTTTTTAAAATACTGCATTTTTTAAAAGATCGCAAATCAAGATGGCTTCAGAGAAATGACCAGGCAGTTTTGTAGAATAAGCTATTTATCTCTGGAGAGAACAAAGATGCTGTCACCTCAACTCGCAGACACTTACTCCTACCTCTCCCTGGACCATGACCCCACCACTGAACATCAAGCCATCATTTCCAGGACTGTCACTGACCTCATCTCCTCTGGAGATCTTGCTCCCACAGCTTCCAACCTGATAGTCGCCCAACCTCGGACGGCCCGCTTCTACCTCCTACCCAAAATCCACAAACAGAACTGTCCCGGTAGACCGATCGTGTCAGCCTGCTCCTGCCCCACGGAATTAATTTCTCGTTATCTTGACTCCCTTCTTTCTCCCCTTGTCCAGTCCCTTCCTACCTACATCCATGATTCCTCTGACACCTTACGTCACATCAACAATTTCCAGTTCCCTGGCCCCCAACCGCTTCCTCTTCACCATGGACGTCCAATCCCTCTACACCTCCATCCCCCACGAGGATGGTCTGAAGGCCCTTAGCTTCTTCCTCGAACAGAGGCCCGAACAATCCCCATCCACCACTACTCTCCTCCGTCTGGCTGAACTTGTTCTCACACTGAACAATTTCTCCTTTAACTACTCTCACTTCCTCCAAATAAAAGGTGTGGCTATGGGTACCCACATGGGCCCCAGCTATGCCTGTCTCTTTATGGGGTATGTGGTACATCGATGATTACTTCGGTGCTGCTTCATGCTCTCGTCGGGACCAGGAAAAATTTATTAATTTTGCTTCCAATCTCCACCCCTCCATCATTTTCACATGGTCCATCTCTGACACTTCCCTTCCCTTCCTTGACCTCTCTGTCTCAATCTCTGGTGATAGACTGTCCACCAATATCCATTACAAGCCTACCGACTCCCACAGCTTTCTCGACTACAGCTCTTCACACCCCACTTCCTGTAAGGACTCCATCCCATTCTCTCAGTTCTTTCGCCTCCGTTGCATCTGTTCTGATGATGCTACCTTCAAAAACAGTTTCTCTGGCATGTCCTCCTTCTTCCTTAACTGAGGTTTTCCACCCACGGTCGTTGACAGGGCCCTCAACCATGTCCGGCCCATCTCCCGCGCATCCGCCCTCACGCCTTCTCCTCCCTCCCAGAAACATGAAGGGTCCCCCTTGTCCTCACTTATCACCCCACCAGCCTCTGCATTCAAAGGATCATCCTCTGCCATTTCTGCCAACTCCAGCATGATGCCACCATCAAACACATCCTCCCCCTGGCGGCATTCCGTAGGGATCATTCCCTCCGGGACACCCTGGTCCACTCCTCCATCACCCCCTACTCCTCAACCCCTATCTATGGCACCTCCCCATGCCCACGCAAAAGATGCAACACCTGCCCCTTCACTTCCTCTCTCCTCACCGTCCAAAGGCCCAAACACTCCTCTCAAGTGAAGCAGCATTTCACTTGCATTTCCCCCAACTTAGTCTACTGCATTCGTTGGTCCCAATGCGGTCTCCTCTACATTGGAGAGACCAAACGTAAACTGGGCGATTGCTTTGCAGAACACCTGCAGTCTGTCCGCAAGAATGATCCAAACCTCCCTGTCGCTTGCCATTTTAACACTCCACCCTGCTCTCTTGCCCACATGTCTGTCCTTGGCTTGCTGCATTGTTCCAGTGAAGCCCACGCAAACTGGAGGAACAGCACCTCATTTTCCAACTAGGCACTTTGCAGCCTTCTGGACTGAATATTGAATTCAACAACTTTAGATCTTGAACTCCCTCCTCCACTCCCACCCCCTTTCTGGTTCTTCCCCCTTCCTTTTGTTTTTTCCAATAATTTATATAGATTTCTCTTTTCCCATCTATTTCCATTATTTTTAAATCTTTTATGCCCCACTAGTCTTTCCACCCCACCCCCACTGGTGCTGTACCTTGAGTGCCCTACCATCCATTCTTAATTAGCACATTCGTTTAGATAATGTCACTATCTTCAACACCACTGTGTTCTTTTGTTCTTTTGCCTGTGACCACACCACCCCACCAACTTCTCTCCACCCCCCCCCCACCCCCCTACCCCTACCTTAAACCAGCTTATATTTCACCCCTCTCCTTATATTCACTCAGTTCTGTGGAAGGGTCATGAGGACTCAAAACGTCAACTCTTTTCTTCTGCACCGATGCTGCCAGACCTGCTGAGGTTTTCCAGGTAATTCTGTTTTTGTTTTGGATTTCCAGCATCCGCAGTTTTTTGTTTTTATGCTCTCGCCGATGTTGACCAGACCAGGAGATAAACAAAACACCACTGTTTTCATTATGAAGTTGTGAATTTGCCTTTCCAAAAAACAAAAGTTTTGATATACTGAAACCACAAATGGAAGAACAATCCAACTTCCTAATGGGATTACCACAATACTTTATTTAGACTATGACTCGACATTAATATGAGGTCACATGATTCAGCAGCCAGCTTGGCTCCCCGCTAATAAGTACTAACAGAGGTTCAAACTGACTTTTGAGATGTCTTCAAAGAGTGAGACATCTTCAGAGACAGACTGAATTCCATCAGAGAGAAAGAGGAGCTCAGGGCAAGCAATGCCATCGGACTGCTGTCGACAGTTGGGCAGCCAGAGTGCCTCACCATAGTACTTTGAAAGAGAAACAAGAATCGTCTCCCCTCTACCCTGCTCCTGTTTTAAAAACTACCTGAGAAACCAGCCTCTAGCATATCAACTTTAAGAGCCATCACAGCTGCTGAGATGTCTTGCAATTTCAGAACCTTCACTCAGACAACGTAACAAATTGATTGTGAAACAACAGGTCTGCACTGAAACAGGGACGAAGTGAAATTCCATTTTTATAATTACTGTTTTTTTCCTCATCCGTACCTAGATTTGTGCGTGTGTGAGAGTGTGGGTGAGAGAGTGAGTGAGTGAGGCTCCATCTTCTTTATTAACCTCCAGGGCCAGGGTGTAGAAAAATACAAAATAAACTTTTCCTTTTTAAATATAAAAACCTTGCTGCTGGGTTACCTAAGCTAACTCGATCACTCTGAAGGTAAGAAATACGTACATCCACATACAAATATATTCAATCATGGGCAATAAAAGGTAACACTTTAAAATTGTCCATTACAGTATAATTCTAAATGAGGTGCAAGAGCAGAGTGGCCTGGGGGTATATACGCACAAATTATTGAAGGTGACAGGACAGGTTGAGAGAGTTGGTAATCAGTTACACAGGTTGTGGGCTTTATAAATAGAGGCATAGAGTACAAAAACGGTTATCATTACTTAAAACATTGTTTTGGCTTCAAAATGGAACATTGTGTCTAATTCTTTAGGAAGATTGTGGAAGCGGTAGAAAGGGTGCAGAAAAGTTTAATGAGAATGGTTCCAGGGATGAGAGATTTCAGTTATAAGGATAGATTGGCGGAACTGAGACTGTTCTCTTTCGAGAAGAGAAGGTTAAGAGGAGATTTGATAGAGGTGTCAAAATTATGAGAGGTCTGGACAGGGTAGATAGGGAGGAACCGTTCAAAATAGCAGAACAGTCAAAAACCAGAGGGCGCCGAATTAAGGAGACTGGGAAAAAACTAGAGGCGACATGAGGAAAAACCAGTTTATGCCAGGGTCTGGAATTGCACTGCCTGAGAGTGTGGTGGAGGCAGATTCAACTGTGACTTTCAAAGGGAATTGAAAAATTATCTGAAGAGAGAAGATTTGCAGGCTACAGAGAGAAGCAGGGGATTGGATGAGCTGAGTAGCTCTTATAGAGAGTTGGCAGAGACATGACAGGGCAAATGGCCTCCTTCTAAACTCTAACCATCCTATGATTCTACGATTCTAGTAATAGGATAAGGAATAACATCCCTTAATTTGTCAATGGACTTTGGGTGAGATTTTCCCTTCCGTACATGAAGTGTGGCAGCGAATGTGAAAAACAGCGATATTTCCCACCAGGCATAATGGCAGGTTTAGGCACCATATTGTCCACTTCCCACCTCATGAATTATGCATCAGCAGCAAACACATCAGATTGCTGGTGGGCAGCCTCTGATTCACCCGCCCCACTGTGACCTCAGTAAATCTTCACCCAGACACCATAATTAAACTGCACCCACGCACAACCTTCTCAATGTCTACAGCCCAAGGTTGCTCCGTGGAAGGCATGGCTCCCAAAGGGAAGGACATTGCTGTTCAAAACTTTGGTGCCATCTCACTGGGCCACATGTTGGATGCCATCGAGACCCACCAGGATGTCTCCTACCCCTGTCATGGCCGGAGGATGTCCACCAATCTCACAGCGTTAACCCATGATAGGGGGCTTTTGTTTAAGAGGATACTCACTACAACTCATGGAATCACGTGGCTATGGGGGCCTCACATGCACACCTCATTTGTCCCTTGCTATGGCCTCTTCCCCTGCAGTCTTGGCTTCCTTGACCTCATCGTCCTCATCCTTTCCATGTCCTCCTCATCCAAGGAGACGTGCAGTTCCTCCATGTTGGCATCTGGCAAATCCTCCCCACTTCGTAGCTCCAGGTTGTGCAGCGTGCAACAAGCCACAATGATCTGTGAGACCCTCTGGGAGTGTACTGGAGGGCTCCACCAGGTCTGTCCAGCCATTGGAATCGCATCTTCAAGATGCCAATGGTGTGCTCCACCAAAGTTTGGGTCGTGATATGAGTGTTGTACCTTCTCTCAGCAGGATTTTGTGGTCACTGCATGGGCATCATCAGCCATGTCCTTTGTGGGTAGACTTTGTCACCATGTAGCCAGCCCTGGATCCTGTTTGGTCCCTCGAAGATGTCCAGTATCTGTGATCTACTCAAGATGCATGAGTCATGGCAGCTGCCTGCTATTCTTACACAAACCTGCAGGATTTGGTTCTTGCCATAGACCAGCTGTACATTGAGAAAGTGGTAGCCTTTCTAATTTATGTATTGCAGTGCCTGTTGCCAGGGAGCTTTTATATCCACCTGAATGCAGTTGATGGCACCCTGCACCTGTGGGAATCCGGCAATCTTAGCAGAGCCCAGTGCTTGGGAGTTCTGGCCTGCTTGATCTTTGTCAAAGTTGACGTAATTGTGGGCCTTGGCAAAAAGGGCGTTTGTCACCTCATGAATGCACTTGTGCATGGAAGCTTGAGGAATCCGCAGAGGTCCCCAGTGGAGCCATGGGAAGAGCCACTCGCGTAGAAATTTCTAGTGGTGTTGACTTTCAGGACCACTGGCAATGGATGTCCTTCCAATCTCCGTGGCATCAACTCCTGCAGAATGTGGCAGATGTGAGCCACCAGATCCCTGGACACGAGGAGGCATTGGTGACACTGTCTCTTGCTCATCTGCAGAAAAGACAAGCGAGGTCAGTACACCCTCAGCCTTGGCAGCCACCTACGCATGACATTT
The DNA here is from genome assembly GCF_017639515.1 of Carcharodon carcharias. Classification (NCBI taxonomy): domain Eukaryota; kingdom Metazoa; phylum Chordata; class Chondrichthyes; order Lamniformes; family Lamnidae; genus Carcharodon; species Carcharodon carcharias. Next base: position 57,331,258 of record NC_054470.1, on the reverse strand, counting down.
CTCTGAGCCTCATCCTCTGCATCAGGAGGGGTCCCTCCAGCCCTTTGCTCATGAGGGTGAAACTCCTCCCTTTGGCAAGCCTGGCACAGCCATTGCCATCTTCTCTACCTTCTCTTCTGCCTATATGCAATTATGCAGGTAGCAATAAACCCAGGCCCCATCTTGCTGAATGTCTTGTCTTTGCAGCATTAATGAGAAAAAGACATGAGCCTGCATCAGCCTGAAAAGGCCCTATTTCTGTCGATGCCTAGTGAGTAACTGTGGGTTCAAGGGCTTGGTTCCGGTGTCAGCACCCAGTTGCCACTGAAACCCCGGCTAGCGCAAGACACATTTCAAAGTGCTCCTCCCCACTCCTCAACCCATCCCGTCAAATGCCCAACTGTTATGAGATTGCTTTGGCCAGTGGCTTGGATGTGTTGCTTTCAGGTCAGATGCTTGGATCCTCATTCACTGCATTCTAATACCACATTCTTTGGAATATACATGAGGACTCATGTTTAGTGAGGAACAGATTATTTGAGGGGGTTTGAGGCTTCACATCCGTGAACCTGCCAGTGTCAAATTTCTGAGCTCCTGCTTTTAATACACATCAGCAGCTTGACCAGTCACCCTGACCTCTTTATCACTCTGGGAGATTTCCTTGCTGGGAAAAAGGGGTTAATGCAAAGAGATCGAGAAGTGCCACTATTCTGGATTAGTCTCGCATGAATGCGCTTCGTTGCTTCACTCTCCTGATTCCCTGCATGTCATTGAAAGGCTCCAAAGATGTCTCAGCTATGCATCTCTTCTCACTTGGGAATATACAGTTACACAGTTCAGTTGGGTGCCCCTTTAACCAGCCCCCGAGTGGAGTGCACCACTCCTCCACATGGCCTTCAGAGCCCTCAGCAACACTGCTTTTCCTCAGTTTAGTTTTGTACTGCGCTGTCACTTCAGGTTGCAAGATGGTGGTACTGAAGAGTCACTACCAGACCAGCTTGGACCCTCCCTATCTGACTGGAAGTTCCTCCCATTGTCCTGAAGGATTATACTGTTCAAGTTTTCCTTCCACTAATACCTCTCAAGCTTCTCCCTCCAACCCTTGGTCCCATTGTGATTGTGGTGGATGTTCCTGTGTTACCCCTGAGCTGATTGAGGTGGATGTGCCCCATGTGGACATTAACCCTCCCCATCTTGAGGCCTGTTGCACAATGAAATATAGAGATCCTCTCCCCATGAGAACTTCGCATGCCCCTACACTACCTTTTCCCCAGGGCAGAGGCCTCCCCTGACTTTGAGTGTGCCATTGTGGCCCAGTATTATGTCAGAAACCCCCTGGACTGACTTGCTTGATGTTACGACCATGCCTTGCACACAACATGCTGGGCACAATTGACACTGGACTGACTACCTGGACCGGGACAAGGAAAGTCTTTGCGAGGTCAGCAATGTAAACTGAAGCACTTCTTCACTCCATCATCCTCCCATCCTGGCCCAACTCGCTTAAGCCCCTCTGTAAAAAAAAACTCTTCCCCCTTCTGGCCCTGAGGACGCTTCCACCCACACCCCCACTACGTCATGTGTCTTGAGTGCAACCTTTGCCACTCTTACACGCCCTCAGCCCAGCTGAGCCCTTGCCCTGCAGCACATGACAAGCCACTCCATTCTTACCGCTGGTTCGGTAGGTAGACCCTTGCCTGTGATGTCCCCCTGAAAGTGATCTGGTGCTGACCGTGAAGCCTGGTGCTGAGTCTGAGGTGCCGTGACCACTGCACAATACAAAGTTGGCGAATGAAGCTTGAAGCCACGAGTGAAGTGTAGGTTGCCAAGTCCACGCCACTTATATACGGTTGTGAAACACGTTGGTCTAATTAGAGGCCGAAGTGACCTATTGATCCAGTATGGGGTGGGGAGGGGGTGGGGGAGGGTGATTCCGGTGAGCAGTCATGATTATGAGTATGCATGATATTCAAATGTATTAAAATGACATTCCCAACATGGCGCGGTGGGACACATGTACCGCCATGGAAGTCAGAAGTGGACAATCACAACTTGTTTTCCTGCTGATGTGATTTTTTTTCGCCCTTGTGATATTCTCCACTCCCACCCACCACAACACCCACCACCAGTGGAAGTGGAAATCCCAGCTTTTGGTGCTTTAGGTGCTACACTAACCATAGTATTTTCAGGAGGAGATACAGTGGTCAGAATTCTGGCCCTGTTGGTATTGGGCATCATGGCGGGTGAGGGGGGTGGAGACAACGTGACAAGAAGGCCAAAAATCAGTTTCATGCCGGCGTGAAAGCACAACAGGATCGTCCAGTGGTGTCTGCCGTGGCGGAACGCCAATCCCACTGGAGGCCCTCGTGAACCCAATTTGCAACCCCCTACTGGGATGCAAAGTAAGGCCTGGCCAGATTCGTACACCCACGCCAGATATATTGTTCCGCTGGTGGAAAAACACGCCAGCCCAGAACACGTCTGGCCAAGTGTGATGCGTAGAAGTCAGGATTTAACATTAGGGCCTTCCTCAGACCGTGGACATCTGAGGAGCAGAAGATGCTGGACCCCGACAGCTACCGGAACCTGGAGGAGCACATGCATTGCATGCTGGGTGGATTCTCATGGACATGACTCCGCCATGAAATAGCCCTCGTAAGGTGGGAGGTCTCCATTGATGTCTCGTGTTTACTTTGGAACATCACGGTCATGGCCATGGGCTGCCATGGTTGATCATGGGTGTAGAGGAAGGTCCAGCTGTGAGTGGGAGAGGAAGGTGTATTGGGGGTGTGGGGGGTGAGGTTGAGAGGGGGCTGAGCGAAGGTGTCAAGGTGGGTGAGGTTGGGGGGGGACAAAGGTGTCGGGGGGGGTGAGATTCAGAGGGGGTGAATGAAGGTGTCGGGGAGTGAGTTTGGGAGGGAGGAGCAGGCAGTACAGGGAGAGGAGGGCATAAGAGGAGAATGAGGCAACTGGGGAGGAAGGTGTAAGCGAAGGAGTTTGGAGGGGTGATGGAGTTCAGAGAGGGGAAGGACTTCGGTGGGAGGAAGGAGTTCAGAGTGGGGAAGGGGTCCAGGGGGAGGAAGGAGTAAGGGGGGAGAAGGGTGTAAGGTGGGGGGATGTACAGGTGAATATGCAAGAGAGAGGACTGTAGAGTCAATGACTGCTTCCTGGGGAGCGAACTGAAAGTAGGCATGGTAGGAACGAATGGTGAGTATGAGATGCAGCAGAGTGAGCCAGAAGGGTGGGAGGGTGAGGGTGCGATGGTAGCAGTAGCAGGGATGGCGAGGGTGGTTAATGGAGACTCGGAGGCAGACATGTACCCCAGGGATGAGAAGGAGGAGGTCAGGGAGGTCAATGTGGATGTGGGTGGGACTCTCAGGAAGGTAGGGAATGTGCATATTCACCTGGACATCCTGGAAAGAAAAGGATTCTGGTTGGTAGGTGAAGGTAAGGAGGTGGAAGGTGATGCCAGGGGGTCAACGGTCATGGGCAAATGGACATGGGTGACTGGGGGACGGGAAAGGACAGGGGGGCTGAGCAGAAATGTGATGATTACCATTTTTCTCGACTTGAAAATGAGAAGAGCCTTGTGTTGGATGGGCACGGGTACTGAATGGCAGTGCGATCAGTGTGTGGGTGAAGATGTAGGTCAGCTTAGATAGACAACTGAAAGAGCTGCCCAACAGGCAGCATTGAAAATGCTCAGGACATTGAGATGAGTGTGATTGATACAGGCTCTGTGTGCGTGGGAGAGTGCTTGCACGAGGCTCAGAAAGGCCCTGCCACATACACATTCCACCCTCCAGAATCACTTGTGCTCCAGCTGCGTGCAGCTGAACTGCTAGTGAGGGGCTGCAGGGGGAGGACTCGCGAAACCTGTGAATGAAGCTTAAAGACACCATTATACATTATTCAGTGAAAATGAATATATTTTCAGGTTATAAAGTGACAAAAAGTGTTCACCCATGCAACCACTTGTGATCAGATATTCTTAATTTTTCTAAACCTAACACTTCTAGGCATTGCCCTAATATCTGCAGCAGGGGTGAAGACAGCCTGTGCAATGGTTGACCCTGTTGTCTTTGATAACTTTGGCATGGATGCACTGGAGAGCTGAGGCCATGGCTGTCCTCCTGTGGGCCAGCTGCTCCCTCTGCAGTGACAGAGGACGAGGTTGAGGGGGTCACAGGCAAAGGGGACTCAAGGGAACGAACAGCCTCTGAGATTCCTGAGTGGGTGACCCAGGGGTGCCCAGATGCCGCTCCTCCTTCCTTCAGGTGCCTGAGGGCCCCTGCCTGACCCGTTGAGGGGAATGAGCACCTGGAGGGACTTTGAGGTGTCCCTTGGTGAGATCTCACCTGGAATACTGTGTGCAGTTTTGGCCTCCTTATCTGAGGAAGGATGTTCTTGCTATAGACGGAGCGCAGTGAAGGTTTACCAGACTGATTCCTGGGATGGCAGGACTGACATATGAGGAGAGATTGAGTTGGTTAGGATTATATTCGCTGGAGTTCAGAAGAATGAGGGGGGATCTCATAGAAACCTATAAAATTCTAACAGGACTAGACAGGGTAGATGCAGGAAGAATGTTCCCGATGGTAGGGGAGTCCAGAACCAGGGGTCACAGTCTGAGGATATGGGGTAGACCATTTAGGACTGAGAGGAAGAGAAATTTCTTCACCCAGAGAGTGGTGAGCCTGTGGAATTCGCTACAACAGAAAGTAGTTGAGGCCAAAACATGGTATGTTTTCAAAAAGGAGTTAGATATAGCTCTTGGGGCGAAAAGCAAGAAAGGATATGGGGAAAAAGCGGGATCAGGCTATTGAGTTGGATGATCAGCCATGATCATAATGAACTGCGGAGTAGGCTCGAAGGGCCGAGTGGCCTACTCCTGCCCCTATTTTCTATGTTTCTAAGTTTCCCTCTCATGTTGCCTCTGCAGGAACTCACCCCTGGCTACCACTATGGAGTGCAGGTCTGCGTGCATCTCCGTGTTATGCTAGGCCAGAGTCTCCATGGTGTCCACCATCCTCCCCATGGAGACCTCCATACATGCACATATGGGCACCCCTTCATCATAATGCAGGTGGATGAACCCTCCAACTCATGTGCCACCCTGTTGAGGGCTTCCAACAGCTCTGCGTGATGTTCCCCCGCCTTCTGCTGATGCTCCACAATGAGTTGGAAGACCGAATCCAGAGGCTCATCATCTGACTTGGACCTAACAGATGCCTCTTCCCCAGCAGTCCTCCGAGGTCGGGAAGCTCAGGTGAACCTGCCTCCTCCTGCTGCGGACACGTGTCTGTGAGGTGACCATCAGATTGTGAACCCGAGTCTGCTCTAGATCTAGGTTGCACTGAGGTGTGTGCCTCTGTGCTGGTGGAGGATGTGGGTAAACACTGTGATGGGTCTTCAAGGCTGATTATTTCCAGCTCTTCAATGGAGGAGGTGTCCTCTTGGCTGGGGATGAGGACCTGGATGGAGCTGAGGGACTGGCTGGCTGAGGGTGGTGGTTGCTTGGCAGAGCTCCCTGTGAACCAAAGTAGAGATAATTAGAGCATGGCAGCAAAATTAAAAATGGGAGAGAGAGCTCTCACAATCACATTGAGAGAGGGATGATGTGCTGCAGGATCCTCACGAGGTGTTCGCCGGCAACTGCACCATCACCGCAGACACAGTCCAGGCCCTCACCGGTCAGCATAATGGCACACTCCTCAAAGTGAGTGAGGGGCCTAATGTGGGCCACTCCACCCCTAGTCTGGAACCTCTCCCTGCTGTTGTGAGCCAGCTTCTCCTGCATGAAAACAGATGGAGAGAGTGTGAGCATGATGCATGGCACTGTGTGGGATGTTTTGTGGTGACAGGATGAAGATGTAAGCTCCTCAGGGTATGAGCATGATGGAGATGTGAAGGTGTGTGTGAGAATTAGTGGTGTTGTCCCTTGAGGGGTGAGATCCCTGTGGATGTGTTTTGGGTTTGTGAGTGTGTGAGTTGAGAGTGATGAGGTGGTGGAATTACCCTGGAGGAACGGATGAGAGCATTCATCCTCTTCCTGCACTGGATGGCTGACCTCCTCTGTGCTCTGGTGGCGCTGACCTCCACTGCCACTGCTTCCCAGGCTGGATTGGTTACTCTGGTGGACCTCCTGCAGCCAGAGCGGAGGTAGAGGACGTCGCGGTGGCCTTGCACTGTGCCCAGCAGGTGCACCATAGAGGCATCACTAAATTTGGAGTTGCTGTCTTCTTTGCTTTCAGGATCATCTGTTGCCTGGAGCAGTCCTGGTCTGAGGACATGAAGTAGGCTGCGCTTTGGTGCACTTTAAATATGGCGCCGGAGCAAGAAGCACTGAGGTCACAGCGTGGCAAGAAAATCCAAGCCTGCCCGCCAGCGATCCGGTGTGTTCCCCATGAATGCATCGTGAATGAGGCGGGACGTGCTGGGAATGAGGTGACACAGCACGAAAAGCCGTTATTGTGACCAGCAGGTACCGCCCGCTACCACACTTTGTGCAAATCTGGAACGATTCTGCCCAGTATCTAATTTCATTAGGACTATATATGGCAGATATTTCTGGTGAATGGAGTGTGTTGAGGAGAATCTGCTAATTTATCTTATCATGTAAGAAACCTGTTCATCATGCTTCTTACTAGCCTTTTGGTTCTGACTTGAATTCTGAGAGTGTTACTGAATGCTTCAGTGAGGCTACGACTCGGGCATCGACACAACTGACCTTCCATAAACCATCTCAGAGTCAGCAAGGAGATTGAGACAGCAGTAGTTCACCAGATTCTGTGCCCATTCCATGCATTAAGATTTCTAGTGGACCTTGTGATGATTAAACTGGGACCTTCCCAGGAAACAAAATTTAGAAGCAAATGTCATCAAGCTGAAATATTAATTCTCTCTCCACAGATGCTGTCAGACCTGCTGTGTATTTCCAGTATTTTCTGTTTTGATTTCAGATTTCCAGCATCTGCAGTGTTTTGCTTTTGTTTAGAAGCATCCTCATTGTTGTCATCTGAGTTGCTAGTAACTCTTTCGAGTATAAACACATTTCCATCTGTCATTTCAGATGAAGTTACATTATTTCATAGTCTGCCATTGTGAGATTTGAACTCTTGATCTTGGGGTTACAAACACAGTACCATAGCCACTTGGCTATTTAGGCCAACCCTCTGAGTTGCTAGTAATGCTACAATGTAAGTTCTTTACTTGATTGATCCTTGATAATTAATTGGTTGACAGGCTGGCTGAAGGCAGGGAGGTATGAGTGGGAAGTTTCTGAATGTGGGAAGATAGATGTGGGGAGGGGGAGACATGAAGTTGGGGGAAGTGGAGACATACTGGTGGGGTAGAAAGATAATAATGGAGGTGTGTTGATGTGAAAATCGTGGAGGGGGCTCGTGCAGATTGTGGTGTTGATGGGATGAGTTGGATTACACAGTTGGTTTAAAATCAAAATACTGCGGATGCTGGAAATCTGAAACAAAACCAGAAAATGCTGGAAAAACGCAGCAGGTCTGACAGCATCTGTGGAGAGGAAGACAGAGTTGATGTTTCGAGTCCGTATTACCTTATTTAGAGCTGTTAGTTTGACAAGACAAAGAGGAAACACTTCTTCTCCTCTGAGTACACAAGCAATGCTGTAACTCTATTTACTTTAGATCCAGCACATCTTGCCCTCTTTTGCCTGTTGAGTTTCCCAAAACTCAGTTGACGTGAGTTAAAAATAGTAATCCTCCATGCAGTCTCCCTTATGGATTTGAATGGCTGCCTCACTTCAGAAAACAAATTGGTTGCCTGCCCCACAAGTAACCTTCTACAAAACCAAGGGCTGGATTCTATTCTGCCAGTGGGTTTGAAAGCGAGGGCTCATAAAATCCAGGGGCAACCATCTAGCTGCCAGCCTCCAACCAGCCTGAAGTTTTATGGGAGACAGAGAAGGCATTTGTAGAGTAAAGAGTTAACATCAGAAGCACCTGATGCTGATGTAACTATGATGCAATGTCATATGACCAAGAGATCTGAAGGGAGGGAGAAGTACAGCCTCGTGTAGAGTTACTGAGATGTACATAGAGCTGTAAATAAATAATAATGGAATTACAGACTATAGTCCTAAGTAGCTTTCTTAGGAAAATAGATAAACCCTAAAGACCCCATCCAGACCCTAGACACATAACAAAACAGCATTGGATGGCTCGCCCACTCTTGGGCCTTAAGTGGTCAATGAATGTCCATTTAAGGGCCTCATCCTGTCGCTGTTGGTATTTTACCCATGGTGGGGTAGGCCCATGCCATGTGGGATGTCCAGCAACTATAGCTGTTCAGACTAGTGTTGAGTAAGGGGAGAGAAATCGCCTTCGGGAGGCCCGTTGGCCCATCAGAGGCACTTCTGCCCAAGGTCATCCCCTACCTGTAACCCTTTCCCCAGCCTATTATACCTGTACCCCCAACTTATTCCCCCTCGCCAAGTCCCACCCAACCCCAGACTTACCTGTCAGTCCTGCTTCTCCAGCATTGGGCAGAGCTTGGCGTCCCAGCAGCAACCAGCACTCCAAGCTAGCGCTGCTGCGGCTACAGATCTGTTGGCCAATCTGATTGGCCAGTAGCTCTCTAAGGTGGGACTTTCTCCCCAGAAAGCAGTGGAAATCTCACCTTAAAGCAATTAATACTGATCCCAGCATTAAATGGCTGTGAGGCAGCTGTCAGGATCACGGGAGTGCTCCCTGTGACTTTTTAGGTGGGGGGAAAAGGCATGGTAACCAAGACGCCCGTAAAGTTCAGCCCCAAATGTGAGCAGGTTTGGGATGGCTTGCTAGGGATTTGAAATGTTTAACATTTTATCTTCCAGTCTGTTTGATTGGGTTAAAATTAACCCCTTAGATGAGCTGCAGTAATTAGTATCATATAAACCCACTCTGATAAATCAGAACTCATGTCACTACTCTTGTACTTTCCTAGCTGTTCAATTTATGGCATACATTGTGACAGGAAATTGGAAATCTTACATCTCTAAGCCTCAAATTGCTACAGTAATTCAGAACATTTAGCTTCTTATGGTGTTTAAATATAGATTGAGTAAGTGGCTGATGGAATGTGTTTGTCACCATTGCAAGTAACCTAAAACATAGAAAATCCTTAGCAGAGATCAAATTTAGAATTTTTCCAGCCCCTCACATTGGCAGGACCTTCCGGTCCCACCAATTTGAACAGAGATTTCAATGGCTCACCAGCTCCACTGCTGAGGAACCTGCTCCAGGGGAACCCGCTGTGGGCTGGGGTGTGGGGGTGGCGGGGTTGCTGAAAGAGTTACTGGACTTGAATGATGCCTACTAAGAGCTACCGACATTCCTGTTCAAAATGTTCCCCTTGTTGTAACCTATAAAGCCGAAATATGGAACAGCTCTTCCATCTTTGTTGAATAATATACTTTAGATATGAGTCAAATTGGTGATTACTAGACCAGGAGTTAAGATTGACATCTTTATTTATACCATCAGCTTCATGCCTCTCAACAAGCACTACCATTAACATAAACAGAATAAAGCATGAAGAAAGAAATTAGCAAAACCTACCTGATTTTCATCACCTACTTAGGTGTATACTTGAGAGGTGTATGTGTTCCTCTGATTCTTATGAATCTGTTAAAAAAAATCTATTCAGGCCGCAATTACCATCTGTCTACGCTGAAATGTTGTGTTCTATAAAATACGAAAAAAACTGAATGTAGATGGTATATATATTTTAATCATACTTTGCAGAGAACTTATAAACTGATCAAGCTGGTCATTCTTAAAGAAATTAGACCCTGATGTGTTTTAGGTTGGAAAGGTTGACTCTTTAGTGCAGGAGCAGGGAACCTTTTTCTTATCAAGGGCCACTCACACATAGACATAATCAGCCGTAGGCCACACATAAAACTACTTATTTTTTTTTAGAATACAGAAACGTCCAACTTACCCACTGCTTTAATGCAATGGCTGAGTTTGCTTTTCCTTCATGAGCCTTGTTATGTCTGCTGGCACTGATGATGTTGCTACTCGCTACATCATTAAAGACATGACACTTTGCATCCACTTTTCTTCTTTTGTTTGCAGTAGCCACGTTTTATTTTTTTTTAAATGTGAGAACACCATGTGCAACAAAACCCCAAGTATGTGTATGGTGTGGAAACAGAGGATTCTGGGCCAAATGTCAGGGCAAAATAGATGGAAGGAAGCAGTGGGACATTTAAGAAGTTCCACCTGTAATGAGGATTGCTCAGTATTCCTGGCAGACAACTCTCAGGCTCCCCAAGGGGTTTGCACTAATCTCGATTCTGCTGACTTTTGCTCTGTCAATATCCCTGATCAATATCTCCTAATGTCCCGATTGCCAATGAACTCAGTCCCCACGAGGCTGAGCTTCATTATGCCTGGGAATCGGGAACTGATTCTAAAATGGCACGAATGATGTGTGTGGAATAGAGAAAATCCTCACCAACCAGGGCTTGTCGCTGTGTTACCTTCAACCCACTCAAAGGCTGGAGCTGAAGGTCCTTGGTTTCCAAGATTCGAAGTGTCTGAATATAACAAAAACACTGTATAAATTCAAATTAGAGAACACTCAATGACCCAAAAAAGCCCAGAGTAGCACAGCTTCTGTGTCTCAATAACAAGTGCTCCTGAAATTCAGCTCAACTTTTTGCTTGCTTTCCTTTACCATTCTCTCACTCTCTTTCTCTGCCCCTCTCCCTCTCCTTTCCCACTCTGTCTCACCCCCAAACCAGTGGCTCAACAACTCAAGGCTCTGGCCAACTCACAATCTGAGGCTGCACCTGGGCTTGGAGCCTGGGACACTTCCTCAGTCAGTAGGGGCTGAGCCCTTGTCCTGGGACACCAATAGAGCTGGGAGGGGGAGGAGGAAGGGGGTTGAGCAGCCGATGGAGCCGGGTGACCTGCTCCCTTTCTCTCCCCACCTTGGTTTACTCACACTTCACCACCCTATTGGCAGTCGGCAGCTTCCTGTCCCTGCCCTGCTCCCATGCTCCTGGATCTCGGGCCTCGCTCTCTCCCCGCAGCCTGGGCCTCTGGTGACTGTGGCAAAGGCTCAGGCATCAGAACATGGTCAAACGTAGCGGCGGCTGGGCCAGACTGCAGCACGCGGTGGTGGGGGCGGGGGCAGGGGCGGATTTTGAATTCGCACCACAGGGCAGATTAAAACGTGCAACGGGCTGGACCTGGCCCTGGGCTGGGGCTTCCCCACCCCTGCTTTAGTGGCTGGGATCTGAAAGAACATCAAAATCAGTGGGTAGACCATATATAATTAGACAAAACCATAAAAAAAAGCAGAGTTACCAACACCAACCACCCCCCGCCAATCCAGGCACATGGAAAGAAAATTAAAATCCTGTTGTTCAAAAAGACAAGGGTCAGAATTTTATGGACCCTCATTAGTGGGTTTCCATTGGGGGGCCGCGTGATGGTGGGTGGGGGTGGGGGGGGGAGAGCCGGTGTTGCGGTGAGCCTGAAAGATTCCCCAGATGGTCTTTCTACTGCCCTCCCAGCCCGCCCCCAAACTGTCTGCAATTTTATGGGAGAAGGGCAGAGATAGGGCAGTCAGTCCTTGCCTGAATTGAGGCCCTTAAGTAGACAATTAATAACCACATGAGGGCCATTTCCCACCCAGCCTCCATTTTGAGGCTGACAGGAGTTCAGGGGCTGAGGGGAGGCCCAGAAAGTCACCCTTTTGGGTTCTAAGTTGGTGCACCTCCTTCAAAGGCCTCCTCTCCAAATTGGGTCCCCCCACCACAAGCTGTGCCCCCTGTAGTTATCGCAAAACCCCCCCCCCCCCCACCCCCACCCCGCTCCCCTTGCCTCTCCATCAAGACCCCACCCCTCTCTCCCCACCCTTCCGGGCCTCACCTACCCACTCCACCAAGGGGTTACCCACACTTATCTGATCCTGCATTCTGGGACTTTGGGCGGGAGTTTCCTCACCCACCCATCGCCAGGATTGTCCGTCCCATCATAAATCAATGGACTTCTGGCTGGGGCAGATTTTCCCTCACCTACCACCCCCCCCAAACACTTCCACCCGAAGAGCCAGCAGCAGGTCCTGCCCACGACGGGGCCTTAAAATCCTGACCTTTGATCCTGGCAGCACCTTGTATTCTAAGTTCTGGCCACTGCTGCTGTTAGCTCTGCTGGGTCAGCACTGCTGGCCAATCAGATTGGCTGGCAATTCTCTGAGACGGGACTTTTGCCTAAGCGAGTGGCGGAATCTTGCCTCCAGCTAATTAATGCCGCTCAGAGCATTAAATGGCTACAGGACAGCTGGTATCATCAGGAATGCATTCCCTGCTGATTCTTCAGGTGGAGGTGTTGGGCGTTGGGGGTGGGGGAAAAAGCTCTCATCCATGCTGAATGAGACATGAACAAGAAGAAAAAACCCCTATACAAAATATCAATGAGGCCCATCTTCACACAAAATTTCCAAGCTGTCAACACACAAAGTTGAAAATTCTTCCTCCTATTCCGTCCTATCCCCTTGGGTTTCGGAAATTATCAGAGAATATTTTAAGTAGAGTGATTGAATATCTCCAATTCGTGACAGTAAAAAGTGAGTGAGGTTGGCTTGAGTTTGGAAGTAGATTTATCTTCCACAATTCCTTGGAGCTTATCAGAGAATCAAAACATTTTCAATCATCTTAGCCCAGTTCAGGCAACCTACAAGGGAGAAAACATATCCCAATGCTAAGTTCTATTACAAAAAGATCTCACTGATTTGCCAGAGGTAGAAGTACTTGTTTTCAAAGCTTGCCTGAATGCGATTGCCAAACTGTGTTTAGAGTATTGGGAACTGTATTATTCTCTGTAATGTAGTAGCATAAAAATAAAGATTTAACTCAAGATCAACACAGTCTAGATTGCTATATGATTCATTATTAAAGGCTCAGATAGCTGGTGTGTCAGAATTGTTGGAAACTACATCTGCAGGAGATGATAGATTGACCTGAAGATCACAAATGTTTCTGAAATGTAAATTGGCAACAATTCACAGCTAGAGTTTCCCTATACTTTTTCTACTTTTAAAGCTAGATCAAACAGTACAAAGTATCTTGGACCAGTTCCTCCCTGAGTCATGCTGAACCTGTGACATTGGACACTTGGGATATGGTTTTAGGAACATGGTCAATAGCCTTATTTTCCCATCTCTAACACCATGGGGTAGAGGTTAGATCTTTATGTGTTTGTTTTGTGGTTGTAAAACAGGCAAGACAAGGCCAATTCTGGGTCCTGAGACCCAAGGGCAACTGGGAAATTCTGACCCAAAATTAATGGGGCTATTTTTCTGGTGCCAAGAACAACTACCTAAAGCAGGCATTTAGTGGTGGTGGGGGAAGAGATCATTGTAGGGACAAGATGGGGGGTAGGGTGAGCAGAGACATTGTACAGTTGGGCAGGTTGGTGATGCCGTGGGGCTGGTCGTTAGTTACAGGGCGATAGAAGGTTGCCGATCGCATGGGGTTGTCAGGGTAGATAATGGAAGTTGGGGGAGGGGGTGGTTTAGATTGTTGTTGAGAGGGTGCAGTGCTTTACAGGGTTAGCTGGGTCTGGAGGAATCACTCCTGCTCTTCCTGGCCCAATAGATGTTAAATTATTTTCATATATTAATGAGGGGCTCAATTAATGCCTGATTTGAGTTCCCTCACAGAAATTGATGTGTGATGAGCAACCTTGTCTCTCTTGGAATCTGCCGCAGCCACCAGTTGAAGGTATGGAATTTGAAAGCATCCCTGAAAAGCCTGGCGGAGCAGGGGTACTCTTTCTAAATTCTACAGTTTTCCTGACAACCGCTGTCAGCTATGATCAGACACTTTGCTATTGTTCCCCCTCCTGGGGCTTACCTGAGGCTGCTGCCAGCAAGGCAGGCGGCCTTTAAATTGGTGTTGCAAAAGAGCCCACTGCCTTTGGAGGTGCAACAGCTTGCGTAATGATTGAAATAAGATCCAGAGCCCAATTTTAGCATGATCTTCTGGTTGGAGTATGGAGTATTTGCTGCCTGCACTGCATTAATTCTGTGCCTAAACAGAGTGCCCAAAATAACTCTTACTCCTACCACTCCTAAGATAGTTTCTTCCTTACCTGTTTGGATTCTCCTTCTCTACTGCCTGATGGAATGTGGGACAAGTAGTGCCATTAAGGTTTGCATTGCTTTGTTTACTACTTACTGTCAGGCCACAAATCTGATACCTTCTGTACTCTTCTGCACACCAACCTCATCAACAAAGTATCACTGCATGGTGCTTCATTGTAGGAACACAAAAAAACAACTCTCCATCCCCTTTCAGCAAATGACCATAGCTTCCACATACATTTGCACAGATTTGCAGAAGGTAGTTAGCCCTACCAAAAACAATAATAGAAGCAAAATCCATAATAGTTTATAAAAGAGAAATGTAATAGGACATAAATGGGATAAGCAGTGGAATGGAAGTAAATGAATAGCTTCCTCAAAGAGCTGGCACAGACGTGATGGACTAAATGGCCTTCTTCTGTACTGTGTGTTTCTTTTCTTACCATCAGAACTAAAAGACTTTGCTGTTGAGTTGTATCTTACATGTAGGCTTGTGCCTAAAGAAGGGTTAAATGTTTTTTTTAGAATGTAAATTTATTGGCACTAAACTTTTCTTCCAAGAAACAACTTCAGTGGTGCAGATGTCATCATCTTTGATATACATTTGTTCACAATATTATGAATCATCTGATGACTCAGATATGTAGAGGAGATAGTTGTAAAGATCTGTTTTTATAATATCCGTCCTCTGAAAGCTGGCATATGGGATAAGTTTTCTGTGTTCCAATAAAAGGCAGGCCAGCATAATGCTTATCAGGCTTTCATTGTGGGATCAGTGTAAATTGAGAACAATAAGGATGTAAACTTGATGAGTAATGTAAGTGCTCGGTGCCACTGTTTTTGTTTCACTCCAATTTCAACTTGTCTCTGTAAATCAGCCCTAATGTGCTAATGAGAAACATAATATAAACAATATTAAGTAGATTTATAAAGATTAAGTGCACTGTCTTAAGCATTTTTGTTTCAAGGTGCACATAAGATTGTCGCAAAAGTAAGTTTTGGTATTTAAATTACATACAATAATATAATATTTCTCCTTATTTCCTCATTTCCTTAGCTATGGTTTGATGGGTGGCATTTGGCCTCTGATAGCTGCCTGAAGTGATCATTATCATGTATGAGTCATGAGAGAACCATTAGGGAGTAAGAACATTGCATGTTTCAATGAGTGTTATCATAGCTGTGACATTCTGACAATGGTAGCTAATCATTAAACTGAAGGAAATAGCGATGGAATTGGAGTGTTGTACTGACATGCTCATTGAGAAGTCTCCAATGGCAGTGAGGCTACACCACCAGGAGCAGTCAATTTGGCAAGAGGTTGTTTCTTGATCCAGTTTTGTCAAGAATCCCACAAGACTGGTAAGATGGATAGACACATGGCAGATGAAATTTAAAGCAGAAAAGTGTGAAGTGATACATTTTAGTAGGAGGAATGAGCAGAGGAAATATAAACTCAGTTTCACAATTTTAAAGCGAGTGTAGAAACATTGAGACCTGGGGCTGAACCTACACAAATCTTTGAAGTTTCAGGACAAGTTGAAAAGGCCATTAAAAAGACATACAGGATTCTTGCTTTTATAAGTGGAGACAGGTTACAAAAGCAAGAAAGTTGTGCTAAACTTTTATAAAATAATTGGTTAGGCATCGGCTAGAGTACTATTTACAATTCTGGGCATCCCATTTTAGGAAGAATATCAATGTGTGCCACTACACACACCCTGGGATACCCCCCTTCCCCGGTACAGCCCTCCCTGCAGCTGATTCCCTTTGCCTGAGGCCACTTTACTTATTTACTTCCTAATTTGTTATTTCTGTTACTGTGTCCTGTGAGAAACTATTTCTGTGATGATAGCACTGTTTCCTTTGTGTAGCTGACAGTCTTTTCTTTGGGATAGGGCTGAGGGAGAGCCCCCTCAGAGTGAGCTGAATTTTATGGGGTGGGGGGGGCGGTGGTGCAGGGTGCGTAAGGCCTGAACTGAGCACCCCCCTCCACCTCAGAAGGAGATTCGGTGCTGAACCGACCGATGCTCACAAGGCTGTGCTATAGCAATAACATGCTGTAGGTGGTTTAAGCAGGTGACAGTTGGACTTCCACCCCTCAGTGGGAGGAAATCCTGCCCTCAAGAACTGACAGCCAATTTGATTGGCAAGCGGCTCTAGCTGTCCCAGCAACACCAGAGCTCCATAGTGGGCGCTGCTGGGACAGCAAGGAAGCCCACAGAAAAGCTCAGTCCTAGGCTTTTAGGGCTGAAAGGGATCAGGGAACCTAGGGACGGGGATGTGGGGAGACGGATTTTGAAGGTCATTCGGGGAGTAACAAAGGGTCAGGTAACATCTTGGGGAGGGTGCCCCTAATGCGCACAGAGCACCACCCAAAAGATGCACCCACCTTCCCTTCCTGCCTTTTCCACAAAGTCATTTTAAAAGTGGCCTTCTGTACCTCGCCTGCCTGCCCACGCCAATTGTTTTATGGTGTGGACAGCGTATTATTCGGGTCAATTGTCCATTAATTATTTATTTTAAAATGGTGGGCAGGTTGCTGATTTTGGCACTCTCCACCTACCATAATATGGGAACTGGGTTTGGAGTGGCCCCAGCCAGCTGTCATATTTTACATATGCCCCTGCCAAAAACAAGCCCAGCAGGAGGGCCATAAAATCCAGCTCAGTGTGCCAGTATTTATGCAGAGTTCCCAGGAGCCTGTCATGACTTACTGTGGGAGTGGGTCATTATTTTGAAATGTGCCACTCATTCTCTTGGGGTTAGTAATTAAAGGCAAAATTATCTTGCAGGTAGCATTAGTGAGGACCATGATAAAAATATCCAACTTTAAAAAGCAACGCTCTTGTGAATGAAGGAATATCTAAATGCAACTACATGGGAAACACTGATTATCTTAGATCAGAAAAAATAGTATACCTGTAAAATATATTATATTGAGCATGCAAGTTTTTAAAAAGATATTCTCCAAACTGGAGTAGATCAATTAAAATGGGGAAAAATACCAAAATCCTACAGGAAAATAGCATTCTCCAAAAATGACTTTAGGGATTTACCAACGCAGAAGGAAAAACCAGCTCAAAATTGTCAAAAAACAGTATCATTGGCAGCAGTACTACTGGAGTTCAAGTATACAAGACCAGTTTGGCTAGTAACAGTCATTTCTAAGTTTTACGGTTTAGTCCTTCTGGGAAAACAAATTGGAAAGGATATTAACTGCAGAAGATGGACTGAGATAGGGTCAGAGGTGCATAATGTTATGGACGTGTGAGTGCGTATGTTGGTAATCTTTGTGATGGGGAGGATGAAGTTGGAAGTGTCATGACAGTGGACCAGAGCCTGAATTACTTACAGATATATTGAACTTTTGAGTAAGATATGTGTTTTCTTTTGAAATAGGACATACAAGCAAAAGCTGGCTAAGACTGTAAAGTAACCACTTGCTGGGAAATTCCTATGTGGATTACACTTGACCAACAAGTCCAGAGGACGGAATGTCATTCTTAAAAAGGTGTCAAGGCATACTTCAGGCAGAGACACTTCAAAGGAAAAGATGCAATGCAAAAAACTGAGCTGTAATCTCCTGTGGTTGTGGACATAATGAAAACTGATTATCATCTTAGCAGAAACCATCTCCTGTGAGTTATATCCCAGATTGTGGGCATGATGTGAGTTGAAAAGAAAACAGATCTGGATGAAAGACATGTTTGTTTTTTTTTCTTCCAGGAATACACAAGAAAAGGAGTTAAAAAGCCAACTCTAGTTCTGTGTGCTAGTTTTGGTGTACTAGGCCTGGTGTGCAAGGGTGTGCTGCGAAGGTCACAGCTGAAGAACATCAACTTAGGCATCCCTGCACTTGCAAATGAAAAAGTTCTTTCTCTGATTGCTAGAGGCGTATCACAAGTCTGCAAAGCCACTGTTGAAAGGGAAACAGAACAACTCCTTTCAGCTAACTTGCAGAACTAAGTATATCCAAACCCACTGCTCAAGTGCCAAAATTAGCTCTAGCGGAATCACCCAACTTAATGGCTGCAATATTTTGCCATCTAGTCCTCATGGACATGCCAAAAGACTGACTTGTATACGTTATTTTTAATCTTTATTTCTGGATTCACATCTCATTTCTAATCTGTGTTTGTGTGTTGCATTTTTATTGCTTTTTCTCAGGTTTTTAGTAACTAATAAACTCGCTCTTTCATTGACTCAAGAAAGCTTGGTTAAGTTGGCTCCTTTCAAAGCACAATTGCATTTGGGCTGGGAAAAGTTATCTACCAGGGAAGGGATCCTTTTTAACTTAACCTTGTTCTGACCAACCAAGGGGGTTCAGTAAAGAAGGGAAGCCAGCTCATCCCTTTTCACCTGGGAACATAACAATTTGGGGTACCTTGTCCAGGATCATAACAAATTGGGGCACAACACCCAGGGACCAGTCATAACAGAAGCTCATCTCCAAGATGAATGAGATGCTGAGGTTATGAACCATCTTGTTCATTATGATCCAGTGGCCAGAGATTGCAGAGTGGTGTTGGATGTGGTGGGAACAGCATGGGGGAAAAGTGTCAGTGGCAAGGGTACAGAATTTGCAGTTTGCAATTGGTGCATTCTTTACAATACATGCTGAAGCAAGTTTTGACTCACTTAAGATTATTATGAACAAGGTATCTGATAGTACAGAGGCAGAGGAGGCAGAGGGGGTTTGAAAAAGGTGCTGGAGAGGTTGGGCTTGGGTGCCAACAGCATATAGGTGGATGCTGACCCTGTCACTTCAGGTGATGCCACCAAGGGGCAGCACGTAGACGAGGAAAAGGAGGGGGCCAAGGATAGATCACGTACGGATTGAAAGATGAGCTACTGCTGGAGATGCTTAGGTTACAATTGAAGAAGTAAAGAGAAAGAATGCTTCAATGGAGAAGGACAACAGAGGAGAGGCACTGGAGGAGGATAAAATGATGCCCTATGCATCCAGATTGTTTTAAATTTGTAGTCCTGTAAATTTGTTCTATGTTATCTAAGATATGGATCTATGAGATAGAGTTTCACAGAATCACAGAATGACAGTGCAGAAGAGGCCCTTCAGCCCATCGAGTCTGAACCAACACGTGAGAAACACCTGACCTACCTACCTAATCCCATTTATCAGCACTTGTCCCATAGCCTTGAATGTTATGACCTGCCATGTGCTCATCCAGGTACTTTTTGAAGGATGTGAGGCAACCCGCCTCCACCACCCTCCCAGCCAGTGCATTCCAGACCGTCACCACCCTCTGGGTAAAAAAGTTTTCCTCACATTCCCCCTCACCTTGAACTTATGTCCCCTTGTGACTGACTCTTCAACTAAGGGGAACAGCTGCTCCCTATCCACTCTGTCCATGCCCCTCATAATCTTGTACACCTCGATCAGGTCACCCCTCAGTCTTCACTGCTCCAATGAAAACAACCCAAGTCTATCCAACCTCTCTTCATAACTTAAATGTTTCATCCCAGGCATCATCCTGGTGAAACTCCTCTGCACCCCCTCCAGTGCAATTACATCCTTCCTATAATGTGGCAACCAGAACTGCACACAGCACTCCAGCTGTGGCCTCACCAAGGTTCTTTACAACTCCAACATGATCTCCCTACTTTTGTAATCTATGCCTTGATTGATAAAGGCAAGTGTCCCATATGCCTTTTTCACCACCCCACTAACGTGCCCCTCTGCCTTCAGAGATCTATGGACACACACGCCAAGGTCCCTTTGTTCCCCAGGTTGTCCTAGTGTCATGCTGTTCATTGAATACTTCCTCGTCAAATTACTCCTTCCAAAATGTAACACCTCACACTTAGATAAAAGCAAAAAACTGCGGATGCTGGAAATCCAAAACAAAAATAAAAATACCTGGAAAAACTCAGCAGGTCTGGCAGCATCGATGGAGAGGAACACAGTTTGAGTCCGTATGACTCGTCAACAGAGCTAAGTAAAAATAGAAGAGAGCTGAAATATAAGCTGGTTTAAGGGGGGCGGGGCTCGTGGGACAGGTAGAGCTGGATAGAGGGCCAGTGATAGGTGGAGATAACCAAAAGTTGTCACAGGCAAAAGGACAAAGAGGTGTTGAAGGTGAAGATATTATTTAGGGAATGTGCTAATTAAGGGTAGAAAGCAGGACAAGCAAGGTATAGATAGCCCTAGTGGGGGTGGGGTGGGGTGAAGGAATCGAAATAGGCTAAAAGGCAGAGATAAAACAATGGATGGAAATACATTTAAAAATAATGGAAATAGGTGGGAAAAGAAAAATCTATATAAATTATTGGAAAAAAAAAGAAAAAACAGGGGGATCAGAAAGGGGGTGGGGATAAGGAGGTGGGGGATCGGATCACCTCACACTTTTCAGGGTTACATTCCATCTGCCACTTATCTGCCCATGTGGCCATCCCGTCTATATCTTCCTGTAGCCCAAGACACTCAACCTCACTGTTAACCACCCGGCCAATCTTTGAGTCATTCGCAAACTTACTAATCCTACTCCCCACATAGGCATCTATGTCGTTTATATAAATGACAAATAATAGGGGACCCAGCACAGATCTCTGTGGTACTCCACTGGACACTGGCTTCCAGTCACTAAAGCATCCTTCTGTCATCACCCTCTGTCTCCTACAACTAAGCCAAGTTTGAATCCACCTTATCAAATTACCCTGTACCCCATGTGCATTTGCCTTCTTTATCAGTCTTCCATGTGGGACCTTGTCAAAGGCTTTGCTGAAATCCATATAAACTGCATCAACTGCACTATCTTCATCTACACACCTGGTCACCTCCTCAAAAAATTCAATCAAATTTGTTAAGCATGATCTCCCTCTGACAAAGCCATGCTGACTATTACTGATCAAACCTTGCCTCTCCAAGTGGAGATAGATACTCTCCTTCAGAACTTTCTCCAATAGTTTCCCTACCACTGACATGGGGCTCACTGGCCTGTAGTTCCCTGGCATATCTCTATAACCCTTCTTTAACAGTGGAACCACATTAAGTGTTCTCCAGTCCTCTGGCACCTCCCCCATGGCCAGAGAGGAATTAAAAATTTGGGTCAGAGCCCCTGGAATCTCCTCCCTAGCCTCCCTCAGCAGTCTGGGACACAAATCATCCAGACCTGGAGGTTTGTCCATTTTTAAGCCTACCAACACCTTTGATACCTTGTCACTCCCTATACCAAATGCTTAAGAACCTCACAGTCTCTCTCTCAATTTCAATACCTTCATCCTCATTCTCTTGAGTGTAGACGAAGTATTCATTAACACTCTAGCGATGTCCTCTGGCTCCACCCATAGACTGCCTCCTTGGTCCCATATGGGCATTGCTCTTTCCCTGGTTATCCTCTTCCCATTCATATACTGATAGAATATCTTGGGATTTTCCCTACTTTTACCAGCCAGAGCTTTCTCATATCCCCTCTTTGTTCTCCTAATTGCTTTCTTAAGCTCCACCCTGCACTGCCTATACTCCACTAATGCCTCTGCTGATCTGCTTCCCTTGTACCTGCTAAAAGCCCCCCTTTTCCTTCTCATCATAACCTGAATATCTCTGTCATCCATGGTACTCTGGGCTTGTTACTCCTTCCTATCCCCTTAGAGGGAACATATTGAGCCTGTACCCTCCCTGTTTCCTTTTTGAACACCCTCCATTGTTCCTCTGTACATTTCCCCACAAGTAACTGTTCCCACTCTACCTTGGCCAGATTCTGCCTTATTTTACTAAAATCCACTCTCCCCCAATCCAAAACATTTTTTTGCAGCTTGTCGATTTCTTTGTCAATAACAAACTTAAAATGTACCATAGATAAAAACAAAAAAACAGCGGATGCTGGAAATCCAAAACAAAAACAGAATTACCTGGAAAAACTCAGCAGGTCTGGCAGCATCGGCTGAGAAGTAAAGAGTTGACGTTTCGAGTCCTCATGACCCTTCGACCCTCAAGTTCTGTCGAGGGGTCATGAGGACTCGAAACGTCAACTCTTTTCTTCTCTGCCGATGCTGCCAGACCTGCTGAGTTTTTCCAGGTAATTCTGTTTTTGTTTTAAACTGTACCACGTTGTGGTTGTGGTCGCTATTGTTATAATGCTCGTCCACCACCACCTCAGCCACTTGTCCGGCTTCATTCCCCAGAATTAGGTCCAGCAATGCACCATCCCTTGTTTGACCCTCTACATATTGACCTAAAAAGTTCTGCTAAAAGAAATCCACTCCATCCAAGCCCTTAACGCTATATCTATCCCAATTAATGTTGAGAAAATTGAAATCGCCTAGCAGAATTACCCTATTGTTATTGTTTTTACACACCTCCACAAATTGTGCACATATTTGCTCCTCAATTTCCCGCTGACTATCTGGGGGGCTATAATAAACACCTAACAATGTGGCTGCCCCTTTTTTATTCCTAAGCTCTACCCACAAAGTTTCATTCGATGCCCCCTCCAAGATATCATTTCTCCTTACTGCAGTATCTCACTCCTTAACTAATAATGCAACACCTCCTCCTCTTTTACCCCCTTCCCCGTCTCGCCTGAAGATTCTATATTCTGGAATGTTGAACTGCCAATCTTGCCCTTCCCTCAACCACGTCTCAGAGATTAAGGATAAGATTTCAGAATACTTGGAAGTGCATGGTAAAATAGGGCAAAGCCAGCATGGTTTCATCAAGGGGCGGTCATGCCTGACAAATCTGTTAGAATTCTTTGAGGAGGTAACCAGCAGGTTAGACAAAGGAGAGCCAATGGATATTATCTACTTGGACTTCCAGAAGGCCTTTGACAAGGTGCCGCACAGGAAGCTACTCAGTAAGATAAAAGCCCATAGTGTTGGAGGCAAGTTACTAGCATGGATAGAAGATTGGCTGTCTGGCAGGAGGCAGAGAGTGGGGATAAGGGGGTCCTTCTCAGGATGGTGGCCAGTGACTAGTGGAGTTCCTCAAGGGTAAGTGTTGGGACCACAACTTTTCACTTTATACATTAATGATCTAGATGAAGGAACTGAGGGCATCCTGGCTAAGTTTGCAGATGATACAAAGATAGGTGGAGGGACAGGTAGTATTGAGGAGGCGGGGAGGCTGCAAAAGGATTTGGACAGGTTAGAAGAAAGGGCAAAGAAGTGGCAGATGGAATACAACGTGGGGAAGTGTGAGGTCATGCACTTTGGTAGGAAGAATAAAGGCATAGAGTATTTTCTAAATGGGGAGAGAATTCAGAAATTTGGAGTGTAAAGGGACTTGGGACTCCCAGTCCAGGATTCTCTTAAGGTTAACTTGCAGGTTGACGCAGTAGTTAGGAAGGCAAGTGCAATGTTGGCATTTATTTCGAGATGATTAGAATATAAAAGCAGGGATGTGCTGCTGAGGCTTTCTAAAGATCTGGTCAGACCACATTTAGAATATTGTGAGCAATCTTTGGCCCCGTATCTCAGGAAGGATGTGCTGGCCCTGGAGAGGGTCCAGAGGAGGTTCACGAGAACGATCCCAGGAATGAAAGGCTTAACATATGAGGAACGTTTGAGGACTCTGGGTCTATACTCAATGGAGTTTAGAAGGATGAGGGGGGATCTGATTGAAACGTACAGAATACAGAAAGGCCTGGATAGAGTGGACGTGGGGAAGATATTTCCATTAGTAGGAGAGACTAGGACCCGTGGGCACAGCCTGAGAGTAAAGGGAAGATCTTTTAGAACAGAGATGAGGAGAAACGTCTTTAGCCAGAGAGTGGTGAATCTATGGAATTCATTGCCACAGAAGGCTGTGGAGTGTCATTGAGTGTACTTAAGACCAAGATAGATAGTTTCTTGATTGGTAAGGGGATCAATGGTTATGGGGAGAAGGCGGGAGAATGGAGTTGAGAAACTTATCAGCCATAATTGAATGGCGGAGCAGACTCGATGGGCCGAATGGCCCAATTTCTGCTCCTATGTCTTATGGTCTTATGGTCTTATGGCTACTGTATCACAATTCCACGTGTCAATCCTCACCTTAACTCATCTGTTTTACCTGTAATACTCCTGGCATTAAAGTAGAGGCTATCCACCCTTGCCTTACTCCCTTGAAGATAATTGCAGCTGTACTCCCTCTGACTTGATTGTTTTACTGTATTATAATGTGTCTCTATTCTGCTAACATTCTGTGTCCCCTCCTCCTGCCGAATTAGTTTACACTCCTCCCAACAGCACCAACAAACCCGCCCGCAAGGATGTTAGTCCCGCTCTGGTTCAGATGTAGACTGTCCCGTTTGTACAGGTCCCACCTTCCCCAGAAATGGTCCCAGTGACCCAGGAATCTAAAACCATCCCTCCTGCACCAACTGTTAAGTCATGTATTCATCTGCGCTATTCTCCTATTTTTGAGCTCGCTAGCACTTGGCACTGGGAGTGATCCGGAGATTACAACCCGAGAGGTCTTGTTTTTTAGTCTACTGCCTAACTCCCTGCATTCTTGATGCAAGACCACATCCCTCTTTCTACCTGTGTCATTGGTACCAACATGTACCATGACCTCTGCCTTATCACCCTCCCCCTTCAGGATGCCCTGCAGCTGTTCAGTGACATCCCAGACCCTGGCACCAGGGAGGCAACATACCATCCTGGAGTCACGTTGACGGCCACAGTAGTGCCTATCTGTTCTCCTGACTATAGAATCCCCTATTACTATTGCTCTTCCTCCCCTCCTGTACAGACAGGCTGCTTGTGGGGCCAGAAGCCTGGATCTGTCCGCACTCCCTGGAGGGACCAGTGCTCTCATCCACCGCCAAAACAGAATACCGATTTGCGAGTGGGACCCCAGGGTACTCCTGAACTACCTGCCTGTTTCTCTTGGACGACCTGGTGGTGACCTATTCCCTTCCTTCCTCAAGTCCCTTTACCTGCGGTGTGACCACCTCTCTAAATGTGCTATCCACGATCGTCTCAGACTCGCGGATACTCCACAGTGTCCCCAGCCGCCATTCCAGCTCTGAAACCCGAGCTTCCAGGAGCTGCAGCTGGACACACGTCCTGCACACATGCTGGTCCCAGACTCTGGAAATGTCCCCGGCTTCCCACATGGAACACAAGGAGCACACCACGGCTTTGAGTGCTCTTGCCATGACTTATCCCTTTAAAACAAACCTTTTAAATCAATTACTCTAGGGCCCTTCTTTCCTGATCCTCGTTACAGTAGAATATACAAACTGTAAACCACAAAAAGACTTTAAACTATAAGCGATTAAAGTAGTAAATATCGCAACACAAAAGGAAACCATGTGGCCTCTTGTGTCTGAATGGTCTCTAAAAATGTTGTCACTTAGCCCCATTTCCTTTCCCCATTCCCTTTTTCTTTTTTTCCTTTTCAAGTATTTATCCATTTCTGTTTCAAAAGCTATTGTGGATCCTGCTTTCGTCACTCTTTCTGTCTGAGCATTCCATATTCCAACAAACCTCGCCACAACAAAAAAAAAATCCTCTAGCCACTTCCCTTTGCTTTTTTGTGATAATCTTAAATTTATGCCATTTAGTTATAAACTCACTGGTCAGTGGAGTATCTCTTTTCCGTGTTATCTAATTAAAACCCTTCAAAAGATTGAACAACTCAAATCAGATCCCCTCTTAACCTTATCTTTTGTTTTGAAAAGAGCCCTAGTCTCTCTGATTTCTCCTCATTACCAAAGCCTATTATTATCCCTAGTATTAACTTTGCTAAAGTAAAGTGCCAAAAACTGTAATCAGTATTCTAACAACTAGCTTAACTAATAAGTTGTATGGCTTTTTCATTACTTACCTGCATTTGTCCTCCCACATAAGCTTTTTTTTCACAGCTTTCTAAACTTGTCCTCCCACCTCTTAAGATTTATATGTCTGAAACCTTAAGTCTGTGCTTTTATACTCCTTTTAATGTTTTATCATTTAGTGTATATGTCAGCTCCTTATTCACCCTCCCAAAATGTATCACTTAATAATTCTCTGTATTCATTTTTAACAGATGCCTATCCATCCAATTTAGCAACTGCCCAATCGATTGTCATTCTATATCTTCATGAAGTCATTTATAGTTAACCACAGCCCCTAACTTATGCCTTGTTATAAAGCCATGCTTAATACCAAAAATGACCACATTTATTGGGCTGAAACCATTGGGTGAGTTTTAAAAAGACTGAACAGCAGCATTTTTTAAAAACATGGCTTAAACAGCAGCTCCTAAGATGGCCAAACTTTTCCATAACTGTACCTTACAAATTCCAAAGTCATTAGAATGGAGTCATCCTGTTGAGAAGTAGCCGGCCAGAGACAATAACTTTTGAGGAGTGTGAATAAACCATCTCCTGAGCCATTCACAAAATACCTAGACAGTAACTATGCATTCAACTGGGTCTGGAACAAGCTGTTAGATACAATCACTTTGGACAATGGACTCTGGCTGAGAAGAAAACTCTTTCAGCCATAATCTAATCATGTCTAAACTGTGGACCTGGAAACAACTTGCTTTGACCATGTTTGGGTAACTGATTATTTGGCATGAAAGGATCATATGATGAGCCTCTTTTGTATTTTAAGAAACTGTTTTTCTCAAGGTCCCAGAGCAGAAGAGAAAGGGACACATAAGAAGAAGAAGAAGTACTTGGGCACTTTCTTATTCTCCATGCATCCTTCAAGCTTGATCCTGACCTATTGTTTGACCAGCTACCTGTCACAGACAGAGTTTTAAAAAATCAACCCTGCAGCTGCTGACTCCAGGAGGTCAAACAGAAGCTGTCCATCAACAGCTTTAAATCAGCCTGATGTAGAATTCGGAAAGTCCATTGAGCCGAGCCTGAAATTACCTAAGTCATCAATCTACCAGATTCATATACAACTGACTTTTTTGGGCTCTTAAACTATTTAACCTACTTTTTAACTTGGCTATGTGCATGTGTGTGAGCTCTTGAATGCATATGTGTGTGTGAGAGTTGGAGTGTTTTTATTATTTTTATTTAGGTTTAATGTTAAGTACAATAAATAATATTTTTCTTTTTTAAAATTTTAAAAGGAAACCTGTCTGTGTATCTTTTACAGTCACAGCACTTAAACAGTTAAACACTCACTGAATTTGCAATTGTATTCTTTCTAAAAAAAACTGTTGCAATCAAAGAGTGGAAAGAGACAGGGGAGCCATTCTACCTTCTCACCTGACCGTAACAGTGTCCTCTGCAAATATTGATATTGGGACCCCATTCCCCAGCCCATTACATATATTGAGAAGAGCAATGCTCCCAACACTGATCCCTGAAGGACACTACTGTTTATATCATTCCAATCTGTAAAACATTCATTCATCCAATTACTCTCTATTTTTGGTTCTTAACAAGTTTTCTATCCTAGCTGGCTGTGACATAAGTGCCTTATTAATTTAATTCTGTATTGTAACCTGGGCTGGCTTTCAGCTATATTTTCCCCTGACAGTGTTGTTGGAATACTTTTTGCTCTTTCAAGGAGCTTTCTTTTGCTTCATCTTATTTATGTTTTATTTTAACTCCCTTTAGTTTGTTCCTTTCGTTCATTGTTTAAATTTGAACAAATCCTTCACACATGGTCTGGCGAGGTTTCAAATGTATTAGAGATGAAATAAAGGTAAATTTCCTTTGATGTATTTGATAATGCTCATAATACCCCTATTCCTTTGCTTCCTTTCATCTTCTATGGTTCTGAATTTTTCAGCCTATTAGTACTTTATTTGGTTGTGTGTGTATGTGTGTGTGGGTGTCTGTGTGAGTGTTCTGGGGGAAATGGATTAGAGATTTGTGCTATGGGGACATCATACTTACACATTTATAGTTAGGTAGATAATTACAATGCACTGACCTATTGCATCCTCTGTTAGAACCATAGAATCATAGAATGGTTAAGAACCATAGAATCATAAAATGCTTACTGCACAGAAACAAACCATTCTGTCCGTCATGTCTGTCCTGGTTCTCCACAAGAGCAGTTCAGGTCGTCCCACTCACTTGCCTTTTGCCCATAGACCTGCAAATGTTTTCTCTTTAGATAATTATTCAGTTTCCTCTGAAAGCCACAACTGAATCTGCCTCTACCAAATAGTAAGGCAGTGCATTCCAGATCCTAATCACTCACTGTATAAAAAAGTTTTTCCTCATGTCGCCATTGCTTCTTCTGCCAATCACCTTATATTGCATTGTTCCAGTGCATTGTTCCAGTGAAGCTAAACGCAAACTGGTGGGATAGCACCTTATCTTCCGACTAGGCAATTTACAGCCTTCTGGACTGAATATTGAGTTCAACAATTTTAGATCATGAACTTCCTCCTCCATCCCCAGCCCCTTTCCGATCCCCCTTTTTTCCAAATATTTATATAGATTTTTCTTTTCCAACCTATTTCCATTATTTTTAAATGTATTTCCATGCATTGTTTTATCTCTGCCTTTTAGCCTATTTCGATCCCTTCCCCCCACCCCACCCCCACTAGGGCTACCTGTACATTTATTATCACATTCTTTAGATAATATCACCAGCTTCAACACCTCTTTGTCCTTTTGTCTATGACATCTTTTGGTTATCTCCACCTATCACTGGCCCTCTATCCAGCTCTACCTGTCCCACCGCACCCCCCCCCCACCCTTAAACCAGCTTATATTTCACCTCTTTTCTATTTTTCCTTAGTTCTGTTGAAGAGTCATAGGGACTCGAAACATTAACTGTGTTCCTCTCCGCAGATGCTGTCAGACGTGCTGACTTTTTCCAGGTATTTTTGTTTTTGTTTCGGATTTCCAGCATCCGCAGTTTTTTTGCTTTTACCTTATATTGATGTACACTGCTTCCTGCCAATTGAAAGAGTTTCTCACTATCTACTCCTTCCAGAGACCTCATAGCTTGAACATTTCTATCAAATCTCCTCTCAGCTTTCCCTTCCCTAAGCAGGTTCTCTAATCTATCCAAGTAAGTCAGAAGTGATGAGTCCACTACCACATTTAGAGATTTTAAAGATTAAACTAAAACACTTATTAACAAAAGAAGAAAAAAAACTTAAACACACACAAGATTACAGTTATACATTTATAAGCATTCCCAAAATTCCTACTTAACCAGACTCCTAACTACACACCCGCTTTAAGACAATAGTCCAAATAGTTTCCAAAATTTATAACATCATCTAACAGTTTTATCACAAGCTCCCCCTGGACAATGGACTTCCAAAGGCTTTCAACATAACTTTGGTTACTGGAAAAGCAAACTTCTGCAGGGTGGCTAGAGGCTTTTCCCCACCAGTCTGTTTCCACAGTCACCTTCAAGATCTCACATGGCCACTCCTCACACAGCCTTCCATCCTTCTTTAAATATATTTTATCCTTTTTAATTTGTAAATCCCATTGTTTCCACTTTTCTTTAGCAGTTACTTTTCCCACAATGTAACAATCATTCATTTTCTTATTATGGCCAGCACTTTTGGGAAAAATCAAAGCACTTGGGATGTTTAATGACACTATAGCCCGAATTTAATGACCCTGCTTTATTTATCTTGCCCAGTTGTAAATGTTTTCCATTTCCCTGTGAAAATCAAACACTTTTCCACTTATCTAAAAATGCAAATTTCATTCACACCATATTTGCTGACCTCACCCTAGCTTTAATCATCTCCATTTCAAAGGGCTGTTTTACACCTCACTTCTTTGATAATTTAAACCTTGCAGCCTAATTGTCTCCAGTTAGTTAAATTAACCCCACACACAGAACCATGCACCCACGCACACATAAGCCTGCTTTAAAATATCCCACAATAATATTAGGAAAAGTATGCTAGTTTCTTAACAATAAAGGTTCACCATAACCTCCTGATTTTTATGCCTTGTGAGCTGGATTTTTGTCCCCTGATAGAGGCAGGAATGGGGTCTGGATATCTTTAAGCTTTTCCTGCAAAAATTAATTTCCTTTCTCTTCCCAACCTGATGCTATTTTCATGTGGCCTTTTTGCAGGTCAGGAAGCCATGGATTGTAACCTAGCATCCACTGACTTGAAGGTCACTATTATAAAAGGTGCAGCAAATTTGCTTTACCTAGAACAGACTATTTCCACCTGCTGTTTACGAACCTTAAAAAGAAAATCTCCTGCCAGGTTGAGAAGAGTGCGGGATTGATGTGGAGCAACTTTGTTGTGATGTTTTCTTCAACATTTAAAACTCTAATGCTTGCCTGTCAGTCGGGGGTGGGGGGGTGGTTGGGGGCAGAGTTCATGGAGGAGCACACCCAGCATAGCTTTAGACCTGCCATTAACAGATTTCCACTGCAGCTTCAGAGCCTTCAACACTCAGTTACCCACATTGTCATAGGTGTAATGCCAGGCCACCTTTAATTGATAGAGGAGTTTATGAGGGTCCAACAAATGTGCAATAATCTCCTGAAATGTTTCAGCCACAATTGTGACAATGCCAAGATTTTATACACCCCTCCACTTTCACCTGGATAATACTAAGCAGCCCATATTCTAACTTGGCCCAAGTCCGGTTCACCCATCACCCTGTACTTTCTGACCTACGTTGGCTTCCAGTCCGATTGCACCTCAATTTTAAAATTCTTATCCTACTTTTACATAGCCTTACCTCCCCCTCTCTCTGTAACCTGCTCCAGCTCTTTAACCCACCAAGACCATTGCACTCCTCCAATTCTGGCCTCTTGGGCATCTTTTATTTTCATCACTCCACCATTGGTGTCCATAACTTCAGCTGCCCCGGCTCTGAGCTGTGGAATTCAATCCCTAAAGCCTCTCCACCTAGCTACCTCTCCTTCTTTAAGATGCTCCTTAAAATGTATCTCTATGAACAGATTTTTGATCATTTGTCATAATATTTCCTTATGTGGCTCATTGTCAAATTTTGTTTGATAACTTTCCTGTGAAGCACTTTGGAATGTTTCAGGACACTACAGCCCGAATTTTACTTTCTGAGGTTGGGCGCGCGCCTTATCCGAACACACATGAAATTGTGCAAAATGACCTCGGGTGTGCGTCCCGATGACATTGAGCGAGGGTGCAATATTTAGGTTTGGGGGATGCGTGCAGAACTGTTCACACCGACAACTGAAGGTCCAATCAAGGACAATAAAAAGCCTAATGACCGAGATTTTACGTTGCATGCATGATTTTGTACTCATCACAAAGAGCAAAATGGGCAGGCAGGCAGGCAGCATGTTTTCATCTAATTGCCATCCAAGGGTAGGATAAAATGTGTCTGGAGCATTGCCATTGTGAGTCATGAAGCATTTAAGAGGTAGTTTGCTGCTTGTTGCTTATTGAAACTTGACAGCTTTATCTTTGTTTTGATCCTCAGCCTTTGCATTGCTAGTCTTCATCTCAGGACCCATTGGTGTTTTGAAGGCACCTGGAGAATTTATACCATGTGGGCCATTCCAGTCACCAGACAGCTTTCTGTTTCTCTGGTAATGGGGATTGTGTACTCCACTGATGGCACCTCCTCTCATGAGAAAGAGAGGGGCAGAAGGGAGAGAGGGCCATGTGTCCGCAGGCAGCATCCAAGGGAGTGATCTGTGGGAGGAGAGGCGCAGGCACAATGGGCGCAAGGCCAGCAGGGAGTCCAAGGTGGAAGGGACCGAAGAAGATGCCACCATCCTGCTGCCAGCATGTACAGGCAGCGATGCAGCTTCCTCAACTTGTCAGAGATGCAGGGCTGAAGGAGGCTGTGCCTCTCCAGGGAGACCGTAATCTCCATGTGTCACATGATTGGGCCGGAGATCACCTCCAACTATGTAGGTGGTCACCCTGTGCCAGTAGCTCTGAAGGTCACAGTGGCCCTCAACTTCTATGCCTCTGGCCTTTTTCAGGGATCAGTAGGGGATCTGTGTAGAGTGTCCAATCAGCTGTCCATAGTTATGTCAAGCTGGTCACTGACGCTCTGTTCAGGCGGATCACGACACTTATTCATTACCAGATAGATGAGGCCAGCCAGGCTGAGCGAGCTAGAGGCTTCACTGCAATTGCTGGGTTCCCCCACATCCAAGGTGCCATCTACTGCACACATGTGGCCATCAAGGTGTGAGCATGTGAGCCTGGTGCCTTCATCAATAGGAGGGGCTTTCAATCCATGAACGTGCAGTTAGTGTGTGACCACAAAACGCAGATTCTGCAAGTCTGTGCAAGGTACTAACGCAGCTCCCGATGCTCACATCCTCTGGCACTCACAGGTGCCAAGGCTGGATGGATGACTTCTGGCTAACAAGGGCTATCCGTTGAAAAGGTGGCTTATGGCCCCTCCCTGGCACTTAGGACCGAAGCAGAGCAGGGGTATAATAGGAGTGATGCCTCTACAAGGGTGGAACACTGCAATATCCTCCAGCATCCTGCAGTCTCCACAATCTGGCTCTGACAAGGGGGCACCTACTGGAGGATGGGGATTTTGAATCAGCTCCTTAGGCCACAGATGATGACTCCAGTGGTGGATCAGAAGAGGACCCTGGGGAAGAGCATGGTGAGGATGTGGGGCAGACCTCTAGAACCTTCAGGGAGGCAGGGACACCAGGGAGGCCTTGATACAACGCACCTTCAGCTCACTGCTTCCACCTCATGCCAGGGGCACCGCCTCCTTACTGGATGTTTACAATGACCCGTTCCATTGAACCCAAAATCCACTCAGTACCTGTGCAATAAAGTTTAGAGCCCCTCACGTGCAGCATGAGATACTGGCACGCCCTGTAACTATAAAACAAGTGAAACATACTCAGGCCATTAACACAAAAGCAATAATAAAATGCTCATGGCACTTACAGATAATGAACATAATATTAAAAGGTGTTAACAGTCAAACCAGCAAACAACTTAACAAATAATGGCAGAACGGAAAATCACCCATGAAAAATCCCTCTTGTGCTCACGGTGATTTAAATGAATGTTTGCGAGCGCTGCATCTTGGTGCCCCCCCGCCAACCCTCCTGCCTCCCCCTCCCCCCAACCTCCCCTTGCTGACAGCAGCATTGGAGGCAGCATGCTGACTCAAGTATCATGTCAGCCCTGATGAGCTTGACGGTCGTCCTGTGGCTGGCAAAGCCTGCGTGGCCTCATCTGTGTGGGTTCATCCAGTGCCATGGCTGGGCATTCCTCAGTCAACGCAGCCTCATCAGATGGCACAGTCACTGGCAGAGGAGGTGGAGGAGCTGCTCCTAAATGCCATTTAGAGCACCCTGAGAGGAGCCCACAGAGATAGCAAAAAGCTTATCTGCCAAAGTGAGGTCGGTTTGAACCTTCCTGCTCACCATTGATGGATGGGCACCTAGCAGAGATACCAGGTGCCACATCCATTTCTCAGTGCCCTCCTGAGGCCATTGCCTGTGTGAGGGCTTGCAGGTCCAAGCGCAACCCCAGAGACCCCTGATCCTGTTCCCGGAGCTGCCTCTCTCAGTGGAGGAGGATGTGCGCTTAGTGCTGAGGATCAAAGCAGTACTCAGGCTCTGCATGGACTCCTCCATGACAGAGGCCATGGCTCACAAACCTTCAGGAATCTCTGCCAGATCCTCCCATGCATCCCATTGGACATCCAGCATCTGCGCCTAATAGACAACTCCAGAGGCTCATCATCTGCCTCGGACTCAGCATGGTCCTGGTCTCCAGCAGTCCTCCGATTGCCAACGCCCTGGGCGCTCTTTGCCTCCACCAGCTCCTCATGTGAGTGTGCTTTTCCCTCCCCACTGTGCACTGACACTGTCGCCGATGATCTCATGCGCACCGTGGTGCTTGTGTCGGCGTGGGTGCCTGGTGCAGAGTGGGTGTGACGCAAGTGCATCTGATGTGCACTGGTTTCCTGGTTTCAAGAATGGCTCCTCGGGATTCTGAAATTGTTTGCTGGATGGTGATTATTTTCTCTTCAGGTGTTTATCAAATTCCCACAAAGCCACAAGTGAATCTGCTTCTCTTACACCCTCAGGCATTCCAGATTATATCCAGTTACTGTATAAATATATATGTCTTCATGTCGTCATTGGTTCATTTGTCATTCACCTTATGCCAATGACCTCTGATTTTCGACCTTTCAGCCAATAGGAACAGCTTCTCTCTATCTTCTCTGCCTAGGCACATCATGATTTTGAATATCTTCATCAAATCTCATCTCAGCCTTCTTTTCAAATCATCAAATCTTACCTCAGCCTTCCCATTCTGGAGGATATTGCAGTGTTCCCACTGAACTGTCCAGGCATCTGATTCTCATTTTCAGCAGACTAATAGTTCTGTCTATCACAACCCTTGTGGAGGCATGACTCCAATTATACCTCTGCTCTGCTTCTGTCCTTAGGTGCTAGGAGGGGCTATAAGCCACCTTTTCAATGAATAGCCCTTGTCAGCCAGAAGACAACCATCCAGCCTTAGCACCTGTGAGTGTCAGAGGATGTGTGCATCACTGGAGCTGCCAGGGTACCTTTCACAGACTTGCAGAATCTGCGTCTTGTGGTCACAAACTTTCTGCACGATCATGGAGTGGAAGATCTTCCTGTTGTCCTGTTCCAGCTCACCCACTAGCACCTTGATGGCCACATGAGTGCAGAAGATGGCAAGGTTCAATGAGGTCAAGGACAGGGATGGAGGCTCTCCAAACCTGAAGAGAAGAGGAAGAAAATGACATGTCAGTAGTATTAGTCATCATACTGCCACTCTGCATGATAGGCAGGCTGGTCAGACAATGGAGATCTGCATCGTAGTGCCATCATCTTTCAATGAACAATGGGGACTGAAAGTTTATGGTTTCCATTTCAGATGAGACAACACAACAGTGTTTACACACTCTGACAATCTCACATCTGTACACTGCACTCTTACCTTCATCAGAGATCCCTGCCTCCCCATGACCAGTGAACCAAGCTGGGTGTAGGCTCTCCATCTCCAAGGCATCCATCTCATACCTTGTCAGAATCATCAGATTTGGTGGGCCTCCACCCTGTCCTTGACCTCACTGAACCTTTTATGGCACTGTACCCATGTGCACCACCCAACATCTTGGCTGCCAACCTGACCTGCCACCTCTGCCCATGCCTTCTTGGTGAGGTGCAGTGGCCTCCTCTTGCCATCTCTGTGTATCAAGATGTCCCACCTGGCACTGACCTTGTCTACAAGGATTGCTAGGCATTCAGCTGAGAACTGGAGGACTTCAGTTATGTGGAAAAATTGGAGAAGCTGGGTTCTTGGAGAAAAGAAGGCTGAGATGAGATGTGATAAAGGTGTCCATGACATGTCTAGACAGAGTAGATAGAGAGAAACTGTTCCTATTGGCTGAAAGGCCAAAAATTAGAGATCACTGGTATAAGGTGAATGCAAACCAATGGTGATGTGAAGACATATAGTTTTATACAGCAACTGGATATAATCTGGAAAGCCTGAGAGTGTGGAGGCTGTAACCATTCTTTGACTCTTTGATACATTTGTAGGGGTGGAAAATGGCAGGTTCTATAATACTACTCAATGGGGAAAAATCCACCATTTGTTTTATAGACATTTAAAACTTCACTATAAATAGCAATTAAGTGGAACATTTTCCAGGTAATGGTCTTTTGTAAACTTGCGAACTTTGTAAAAGCCTGTCATAGCACATGTGCTTGTTACAGAATGAATGAAGAATTGAGATAAGTTTTGATGATCGCCCATCCTACAATTACTATGACTTGCTCTTAGGAAATGTAAAGAAAAATTGCATTTATGAAACACCTTTCAGGTTTTCAGGACATCTCAAAGCGCTTTACAGTCAATGAATCCTAGACACTGTTGCAATGTAGGAAATGGAGGGGCATTCATTCGCCTGTGTCAACTGACTGTAAGCTCCAATGGCCGGGATTTTCCATGGACACCTGACATCGGATGTTTTCAGTGGCATGAGCGGACAATATGGCACGATCAGTTTCACAATGGTGTGAAACCATTTTGTGATCGTCCGCTCATTCCACCGATGACAAGTTGCATTCTCCGCCTTTGGGAACCTCATTGTAATACATCAGCATATCATTATTAGGCCTGCTGGATCATCCACCCACAGGAAATCATGCCGATGTGTTTTACAACTGCACATGAGT
The DNA here is from genome assembly GCF_017639515.1 of Carcharodon carcharias. Classification (NCBI taxonomy): domain Eukaryota; kingdom Metazoa; phylum Chordata; class Chondrichthyes; order Lamniformes; family Lamnidae; genus Carcharodon; species Carcharodon carcharias. The sequence continues at coordinate 57,295,117 of NC_054470.1, read as the reverse complement.
GCACCTGGCGGGCTGCACTTCGCTTGGGACTTCAAGGTTTGTTTGCCTACTTTGCTTCAGTCAGCACACGTAGTCATCAGTGCCAGGTTTCACAGACTGCACCACATCACTTTTAGGGGGGCTCATGGCAGGTCTCTACCTACCAGATAAGCTATATGTGGGTGGCTTTTTAATGGCTCCAGGGGAGGTGCTTGTTTGGTGAAGGGGGAGAAGTGGCCTCAGGCAAGGGAAGAGGCTGCAGGATGAGGGCTGTACGGGTGAAGGGACGTATCCCAAGGTGTGTGTGGGACACATGTTGATCTGTGCAATTGTCCTCAAGGTGGTAAGGGCTGAGGAGGCAGTCTCCAGAGTAGATGAGGTCAGATGGAGATGTGAGACTATGTGTGTGAGAATGGGTGGTGATGTCCCTTGAGCTGGCAGTGAGTGAGATGCCAGTGAATGCGTGGTGGGCTTGAGTGTGTGAGTTCAGAGTGATGAGATGGTTGCCATACCCTGGCTACATTATCTGCATTGGATGGTCAACTTCTGTGCAGAATTGGCACTGATCACCGCTGCCTTCCAAGCTTGGTTGGTCACTCCGCTGCCCATCCTATGGCCAGAGCGGGGTAAAGGACATCTCCGCACGCCTCCACGGCATCCAAAAGGCATTCTCATAACACATCACTAAACCTGGTGTCTGCAGTCATTTTGCCTTTCATGGACATCTTCCCTGCAGTAGTCCTGGGTTAGAAGCACTGACATGTGTGTGCGCGGCTGGGCTTTAAATATGGCGCCTGGCATGATGAAGCGGCGAGGTGGTGGCATGGTGAGCAAATGACATCCTGCCCGCCATCGAAACAGGGTGTTTCCAGAAATGCATAACTAATGCAGTGCATTTGGGACAATACAGCATGAAAACCCATCATTATGACCGGTGGGTAAAACTTTGTTTTACCCACCCGCTATTGCGCTTAGTACAAATCTGGGACAATTCCGCACAATGTCTTTATCAAGTCACAGAACCAGGTCAAAAATTTGTACCTTTTATAGTGCACTCCTGTATTACTTCATGGATTCTGGGCTGGCTTATCGAGGTGGAACCTCTAGTATAAGGGTGTTCTCACAGGTTAGAGCAATGTCCAGCATTTCAACTGCAATCAGCTGGGATATTTTGGAAATGAAAGTCTACGGGCAGAATTTTATGTCCCACATGTGGGTGCAAGCCCAACCCAATCAGGTGTAAAAGAGCACGTGATGACGTTGGGTGAGTGTCCCGATGTCATCGCGCATTTGCATGATATTTTGGTCAGCAGGTGCACCCGAGAGTCGGCAGTGTGCCTGCCAAAAATTAAGAGGCCTATTAAGGCCCTTAAAGTTTCAATTAGATGTGATTTTTCGCTGCCCGCCCAACATAATGGCTGGCGGGCAGGCAAATCAGCCAGATGGCCTTCAAATTTTTGAGGAAACCCCATCCATGGGCAGGATGAGTTTCCGATATCAATGTTAAAAAAATGTTTGGGCAGGATTTTTATTATTTGTGTGTTTAGGTGAGTAAGTTCGATGTGTGGACAATTTTTTTCTGCATTTTTACATCCTTATTTCTTGGTTTAAGAACCTGCACAGGCCTGCACAGACTTCAGCACTCGCTATCCTCCCATCTCCACCCTGGCAGCGCTGAGTCTTTCTGCGCGAGTTTCAAGCTGGCTGCCGTTAATTGGCCAGCCAGTGTGAAATCATGGCCGGGTCCAGTTTCGGGTGGTGGCCCATTTCCCGGCCACCCACCGTGCCTGCCCGACGACTCGAAAATCCTGCCCTAAGACATTATGACTTGCAGAGGCTCCCAAAACAGTCCACGAGATTGAGGGGCCACATCAGGAAGAAGTCCAACTGTGCTTCTTGGGTGAGATCAAGGGTCCTGGATTCCCTTTTGGAACGCTGACGTCTCTGTAAAGGGTCACCCTACCAATTTTAAATTAGACATGGGAGAAAGTGTAACAGTGCTCTTGGATAAGGAACCATGGCTGAAACACCTCTGGCTAAGATGCTATGGCACAGCCGATGGTAAATGCTGAGTTGTTCACATCCCAAGGGGAAACTTGAAACACCTGCCACAACTTGTGTTGCAATTTGTGTAAATTCTAAGATGCATGCCTTGAATTCAGTAGTAATAAGACCACCAAGTCTCATAGGTTTTTACAAAACTAGATTAAACATTTATTAATAAGAGAAATTATTCTAAACACATACATAGACTTACACATTGCCACTATGGTAACTTTTAATTCCTTACTTAATCTGTCTCCCAGTTACACTTTTGTTAAAGCAACAGTAAGACACATAGTTTTTAAAAGACCCAGGCAAGTTGACACAAAATACACTGAACCAGTCGAATTCAAAGTGAGTTTTCTTAATTTCAGTTCTTTGGAGACAGCAGCTTGATGCATAGATGCTGAAGGATTTTCACACTTATTAGATCTTAAAAATGCCTAATGTTACACACAGTCTTCACTCCTTTATACATATTTTTCCCTTTGAATGCAAATACCCATTGTTTCAACATGTCTTTGGGCTTTACTTCCCTGATCATGAAAAATTATCATATCACTAATTTTACCAGTAATCTTTGGGAAAAGTAAACACACTGTTCGTAACTTCACCTGACTAAGTGTAATACTTCACTCCCTCTTTTGAAAACAATCTAGTCTGGTTATTTAAAAATGCAAATGTTCTTTTACACCTTACATTCTAAACTTCCCCCATATTTACCATGCTTACATCAAAGCCTACAGACCAGCTTCCTTTAATCCAATGAAGTCTCATACACACACACAGACACAGACAGACACAGATACCACTATTTTATAACAAATTCCAGTAACATTATGGGAATTATTATATCTTCCTGACAACGAACAACAGACACATCACTCTATGACTCTGGATGCACCTGACTTCCAGTCAGAGGTGTGATCCTAGGACCACTCCTGCATGAAGACAAGCAAATTTAATTTTTTTTAATGTAACCTGAAACCAATCCTTTTCTCTCTTAAGCAGGAATGCCTGTATTGCCCTTAACCTTGGCACAAGATGTCAAAATAACCTCTGTTGTCAACTACATAGAACTGCAAGTTACTGAGTAGTCTACTTGTGAAGAGACTTTCAACTGGGACTTCAGCTCTGAGTTGTCTTCACTCTTTGCAGGGCCGGTTTGTTCAACTCCCTTGCAGGCAGCAGAAGCTCATCTTTATCAGACTAGCTAAACCTTTGCGTAAGTACCATCATACTTTCCGTGGAAGACACACATGAGAATGACCAGCAACAGAAGGATGAGCTCCAACCTCAGGCTCCAACAGTTGCAGACACACAACTGGGGAACACCGTGGCAAGGAAGCTGCAATTTCCAGCAGAAACCCATAGCAGCAAGGCAACACTGGAGCAGGAGAATAGCGCCAATAAATTCACCAGAGCATACCTCAGTGAGGTACAAGGGCACAGGAAAGAACACAGTGTGGCGACGAAAACCAAACTGCAGGTTGAGCTCATGGATGAGGGATAGTCAAACAGAATGGAGGTGCACCACAAACTCCCAGAAAGGTCATGGTGGACTGCACGGAAGAAGAAAACCCATGTTCTTACTATGAAGGAATGGAGTGAACACTCTCTCCAGATGGAACAGGAACAGATGTCTGAACAAAGCAAATAACTTGCTGAGAAGGAAATGTTCAACTCTAAGGAGTGCAAAAAATGAATCAGATGGAGACAACCAAATGTCGGAAATACAGAACACGGTGATTTCGGCTCCAAGCCAACAAAGTTTGCCCAAAGTAACTCAGCCGACCACTCCTCCAAACTTGAGCAGAACAAGATCTGGAAGAATTGTCAAGCCTCCAGACCATCTGAATTTATAAAGTCAAAGACTTGAGGGGCGGGGGGTGAGAAGGGGCAGTACATAAAAAAAGATTGCACTGTAAATATGTTGGGTAAATACTTGGAGGGAGGTGTAGTATAAGGGTGTTTGGCATAGCAAAGGTTAATGTGGGAGTGAAGAACAGTACCGCCCACAGTATGGTGTAGAGACACACATACCGGTAGACAGGACACAGGGTTGTATGGAGAGAGTCAAGGAGAAGTCAGCATGAAGTTAACTCCTAGTTTGGGCTATACTTTGTACATATGTAAATAGCTATGTATTAGCAATAAACGCTACTACTTACTCTTTTGAATAAACCAATAAACTAAATTAAAGAAAACAACACTGCTATTTAACCAAGCCTCTGAATCTCTTAGTGAGACACTGAACAAATTCTTGCAACACTTCCACTACCCTAAAATGCTTTGTTAGGAAAACATGTGATATTTTCTTGACTTCATTTCATTTTCAAATTTTGCGAAACCAATGTGACTTTTTTGTAGTTAAAACAATGTTAAAATTTGCTGAAACTGGAAAAATCACCAAAAATAGGCATCCAGATCTAGAAAGCCTAGTCATTAGCAAATTTTATACATTGGGCTGGATTTAACAGGGTGCAGACTACACTCTCCACCCCTCACCATCCCCACGACCCCCAACCCAACTAAAAAGACTGGTCATGATCCCAAAGGTTGCCCCACAGAATCTTAATGCCTCAAGGTAAGGTGAGATTTCCGCCCCTATCTCGGGAGGAATCTGACCTTTGACAGCTGACAGCTAACCAGATGGCCAGCAGCTCTGTCACTCCAGCATTGCTAGCTGGGAGCAATAGCCACAGCTGGGCCTCCAGGCAGTTCCACAATATCAAAGAGCCCAGGTAAGTCCAGGGTTGGGGGTCTCAGTGTGAGGGTGTGGGTGTGGGGGACATGAGCAAGAGGCTGGGTAGAGGGTTAAGGGAAGGATGAATTTGGTTTGGGGGGGGGGAGGAGGGGTGCCTTCAACAAGCCCTAGGGAGCCACAAAGGAGGACCACCCCCACCACCCTTGCCTGACATCAATCTGTGTAGTTAAAGCTGCCAGGTTTCCCACATGGCATGGCCCTGATGGTGCTCTGGGTAAAATACCAGCGGAGGCGGGGAAAGGCCATTAAGTGGCCATTAATTTACCATTAGGGGCCTCGTTAAGCTCAAGCCTGATGCCTGTCCTGCCACATATAAAATTTCAGACAGGTCGGGCGGGTGGGAAGGCACCTGCTGGGTTCTCTGTGAACTTTGCCACCACCTTCAAACACACCAGTGGGGGACCATCAATACCAGCCTATTGTGTAAAGTTGCAATTATCCCTTGTATTGTTGCCATATTATTATCTCTTTTCATGTATAAAGTGAATGAGACTTCCTTCACTCAAAAGTGATCAGCTCATTCACCAAAGGAATTTGTGTCAGGTAGATCCCATAATGTCATCCGCTAAGGTCATGGATAACAAAGGTGCTTGTAGCATTTATATTGCTGCTGTCCATTTGACAACAATAAACACCCTTCCAAAATATTTTACTCTCAATTATTTAACTATTTTACAATCCTGTCAGATTTTTGATCTCTTTAGTCAATGTCCTACTTTCTAGTGATTTCACAATGATATGTACATCTGAGGGAAACTGTTCCCATCCCACTATAGAAACCTATAGTCTCTTCATACACATTTAACTGTCTCTTGGCTAAATCAGAGTTTCGGTCTCTACTACTCTGCAGCCTATTCAAGGTATTAATCGCTCCTTATATGAATACCTGCTTCCTGGCAGCAGTGCTGAATTTGCTTTCTACCAGTTTGTACTTAGGTCCCTATCCTAAAGTTATAGCTTAACCTGAAGCCATGCTCAGGGTTACATTTTTCCATTCCACTTACTATCGAATGCATTTCTGTAAGATCCTCTCTCATTCCCCATCTTTCAAGACTGAAAATTCTGTCACCTAGAAATTGGTTTGCTACAATACAGAAATGTATCACCTCATACTTATTCACATGGAATTGCACCTGCCACCTGTCTTACCATTCCCATAGCCCTCTGCCCTAAGCTAGCAGCCCTTTCATGCAGGAATATGCTCTATTAGGTGCGATAGCATGAGTCACAGTCACATTAACCATCACCTGTATCTTGTGACAGGTAAATGAAGCAGCAGAAATTGTATGGAAATGTTGCAAATTAGCCACTGCATTAACCAGGGAGCTACACTAAAAAAATGCCAATTCAGACCAAAAGGGCAGAAAGTGGGCAGCTTCCCAAATACATTCAAACCTAAATTATCATGGGTTTTAAATAGAAGATTCACATTGGACTCCATTCTGCGTTGTTATGCTGTATGGCTACTTTCAACTGTTCCAAGTCACCCCTCCCAAAACAATACCAGCTATCAAGGATTTGTGTGCAAAATAAGTGAGCTACAAATGAAAGCTCTCTTTGATTTGAGTCTGGGAGAAAATGTATTTAACTTTCCTGAATAGCTGTACTGTTGACATTTTATATTTTTGTTGCTGAGGCAGTGGTGTGCTTTGTGCTGCATATTAATTTCTGCTTAGTGTTGGAATTCAATTTGTACTGTACATTTCATTTCTTTGCAGCTTTAGATTTATTTGATGTTCACTGCTTTTAATTAACTCCCTGGCAGAGGCGCTGGATGGGTTGATAAAACTCATTGGTCTGCCCGTGTGATGAGTTACACCTGCAATCATTTTCCACTTAGATGGTGGCGCAGCAACTGTCAGTTTCCATGGCAACTGAAATCTCGGTGATTGATTCTTTGCCAGTGTGGCACCACCACAGGGAGTGCAGGCTGTGATTTTTTTTTCTATGCTTGCAACATATGTCTAATTAAAACAGGATTACAAAGCCATTGTGGTATATCTTCAAACAAATGCACTGAAAAAAGTCAATTTGTGTAAATGTCAACACTGTAATAAACATAATAGTTATAGGTTCTATGAGGCATTAGTTGCCTAACATAGATTCATCCCCATCTTTCAGTGTACTGCTAAGTAAAACAAAATCATTGGAACAGATAAATGCAACTGAATTCCTTATGAGCCAAGAACAAAATTATCATTTGTAAAGCACTTTAGACAAACCATTGAATGCAAATGTGTTTTTGAGAAAGCAGTGCATTTAACAATGTTTGAAAGCATTGCACCCTTAATGTATTGTGAATATTTTAAAGTTCCGTTAAAATGATCAATAATTGCTTATTGAGGAGAAAGCACAAAATGTAAATTCCCAAGTATTTAAAATGGTGTATTTCACCTGAAGAGGGCTGGGATTAGGTTAATTATTGTTCCCATAATTATTTATTTGTTGGAACTTCTTGATTCACATGATTGAGTTTATGTCTGGGTCCCTTGAGATTGCAGAATATTCCTTCTGGCTCCATAATTTTCTTTTGCATAGTATTTGTCTGGCCTCTCCTGCAGCTACGTGCTTTCTCTCTCTCTCTCACTCTCTCTCTCTCTCTCTCGCAAAGCTTATGTGTGTTAAGCAGAATGACAGATCACTGCAAGGATAGTTGAGATGAAAAGAGAGTGCACAGGGCTTTGTAAAAGACTAAAAAATGAAAACTGGCTGTTTTGAGAATTGTGAGGTGTAAATACTGAAAAGTATGCGGGAGAGAGGACAGCAGGTGATTGGTCTATCTGCCTGTTTTCTTGTTGGATCAGGCACAAGACCACAGTATACAAGGGAAATAGAACCCTCAAGCTTGTGACATGCTAGACACTGAGGTTTTAATTTGTTAGCCAGCAAACTGTCGCCACTTATTATTATTATTCTTATCAATAGAGGATTGTAGGTAAACAGTGCATGGATGTGTCATACCAACTGCTGTTGTGTTCCACTTCTTTTGCTCTCCGGAAGGGTAATTGACTGAAATAGAGCTGGTAGCGCAGGTCAGCAAGAACTAAAGGAGCTCAATGTCTTCTTCAGTCAGGCAGGGAGAATTTGCCCATTAGTCCTGCCTATTACCATGAAAAATTATAGCCAAGGGTATGCTTCTACTGGGAAGCAAGTGCAGGGTGTTGTTTGCTGTGAGCCTTCTACCAGCTGTGGCCACCTGTGATGTAGTCAGTAATTGGCATGTCCTTTACAACAATACATGCGCTATCTGGGCTCGTTTGTTTCAGTTACTCACCTTGCTAGGGTTTCAAATAAAAAATTAAGCACTAATTAATTCATTTGAAAAAAAATTCCATCAACATTATAACACAGAACAGGCCTTAAAGCCCAGAGAGTCTGCGTTGACGTTTACTCTCCACATGAGCAGTAGTCCCAATCCCATGTGTGTCCCTGTCCTATATCCCTTTGATCAGCTTTTCTTCAAACATGTAAATAACCTATTCTTACATGGTGGCATGGCCATTGCTTTAGCTCTGGCAATGCTTTCCACAGCCATACAACCCTGTATAACAAAGTTTTCCTGCTCTCTGTTCTAAATGCCTTACATTTAATCTTCTTACTATGAAACATCAATATGTTGCAAATTATCATTACAAATGTGGGTCTGGCGGTAGCGTTCTTGCCTCTGAGTCAGTGGCTGTGGGTTCAAGGCCCACTTCAGGATTTAGGCACAGAAATCAAGGCTGACATCCCAGTGCAGTAGAAGTGCTGCATTGTTGGAGCTGTTTTCCTTCAGATGAGATGTCAAACTGAAGTCCTGCCTGCCTTCTCAGGTGGATGTAAAAGATCCCATAGCACTATTTCGAGAAACAATGTGGCAGTTATCCCTGAATGCAGCTCTGGCCAATATTTATCCCTCAATCAACATCAAAAAAATGGATTATCTCCTCATTATCACTTGGCTGTTTATGGGAGTTTGCTGAATGCAAATTAGTTGCCGTGTTCCTAAGTTATGAGAATGACGACACTTCAAAAGCACTTCATTAGCTGTGAGGTGCTTTGGGATGTCATATGATCATAAAAGGTGTGATATAAATGCAAGTCTTTCTTTCTTTTCAATGTATTATAATAGTGAAGTGAATTGTGAGTTTCTAGGTTATGCCTACACCACCAAACACCCTACCCCTAAGTTACCTCTTTTCTCAATATATGATTACTACTATCTGTCTGCAGGTCTCTAAATGGGAGGGTTAAGACAAGTAGGTGAGCTGCAAAGTGTTTCACTGCTTTCTTCATGAGTTTTCTCACTATGGATGAGTGGATTTGAAGCACAATATTTTGAGGAGATCGACAGAAATGTCAGCTTTTTCTCACCTATGGGCTTAGTTGAGAGCTGACAAAATGCTCAGATATTAGTAAGTAGGTTCAAGTGTCAGCAACTGCTGGAGCTTAAACCTGCGACTGCCAAACTGTGAGATAATCATTCATGCGCAGCACCACAGAGACCACTCAAGGTCATAAGCATAGAACCTTTGAGGACCAAACAATGTTAATAACTATTTCATAGACAGTCAGGATTGACTAAAGACTCTGTAGCATTGTAATATTTGCATAATGTCTTCCTTTTACTTAATTATGTGACTTTTTAAATGAAATGTTGGTCATTCAGCCTCTTGAACTTGTTCTACCATTCAGTCAGATCATATGTGATTTGTACCTCAGTTCCATTGACTTGTCTTTGATTCATATCCACTGATACCTTTAATTAGCAAAAATCTATCGACCTCAGTCCTGGAAATGTCAACACATCATGCTTCCTGTAATTCCTTCTAATTTTAAACTGAAAACAAAAAATGCTGGAAATACCCAGCAGGTCACGCAGCATTTTTGAAGATAGAAGCAGGTTTAACAGACAGGATTTTCCCTGCCAACTTCTGGGGGAGAATTTTCTCCCCTTTGGGTGGGCCAGTTGAGAATGGGCACTTGCTCACGAAAGGACACAGAAATCTTGCTGAGGCATGGAACTGCCTCAGGGAGATTAACTTCAGTTTTAAAAATTAAAAAATAAACTCATTCAGACATGTCCCCTCATGTGACAGTGTCACATGAGCTACGACATGTTTATGAATTTCCATAACATTTTTTATTTAATTAATAAACCCTTCATGAAACCTCATCCTGCCTTGGATGAGGTTTTATGAAAAATGCGAAGGCTGCCTGTGCTCTTCACCTGCCCGGCAGCCCTGTCAATTAGGTTAATTAGTTTATTAGCAACCTTAACAGGCCTTTGACAAGTCGGCAGGCGAGCAGCCGACTCCGGTGTACGCCCGCCGAACGAGAGATCGGAATGATGCGGGATGATGTCAGGAAGCACGCCCAACGTCATCGTGCGTCGGTGAGTGGGACCCGCCCCACACACCAAACAGAAGATTCTGTCCCTGAACTCCGCCATAAGGCTCCAATGTGGGCCAGAAACCCGCGCTGTTTGGGAAACAGTCTCTCAATGTGATTTCCCCGAGAGCAGCTATTTAATAGCCAGGGGGTAGGCTCACCACTTAACTAAGTATGCAGGTCAAAGTTTGAGGACCAATCACAGACCTTCCAGATAGGAAAGAACAGCAGGTAATGATACCAGGTAAGCAAGGGAGAGGACGCATCAAAAAGGAGGCACCTTATTTGCAGCTTTTTTGAATTTAAAATGTTTTTTTGCAGCCAGGGCACCACTGTGGGGGTTGGGGGTTGTTGTTGGGCTGTGCAGGCGGTGGGGTGATTCCCTTCACAGGGGGATCTGCGGTGCTCCTGCTCTCAAGCATGCAGGGAGGGTCTCTAGTCCTGCCTGGAGCGTGGTCATCCCCAGCCTGCCATCAGGAGGCCAACCCCAGGCAGATAAACTTGCCCCTGCCTCCTGCGGGAACCTGGGGCAGAATTTTTAGCTCAGCCTGTGAGCACGTGCCCCACCCGATCAGATGTGAAATCATACAAGCTGACATCGGGCGAGCGTCCCGACATCATCACCGGCTCGCGCGAGATTTCAGTAGGCGGGCACGTGCAAAACTTGGAAGCGGGCCAGCTGACATTTAAGAGGTCAATTAAGGTAATAAGGATGCAATTGTCTCTGATTTTTCATGGTCCGTCCAACCTTATGGCCAGGCAGACTTTACATTTTTCATTAAACCTCATCCAAGGGCAGGATGAGGTTTCCGTTATTAGCTGAAAGAAAAAGAAAAATCTTTGGATAGCATTTTTATCAGGTACATGTTCAGGTGACTGATTGTGGTGCTTGCACATTTATTTCCTGGTTTTAAAAACTTAATTTAATGCTTTTCAGGTCTTCAGCTCCCTGAGGCAGCTCCCTGCTTCCAGGGGGCTTTCTCGTCCACGTTGACGTCAGCGTCCACCCTCTTCCTGCCCCCACCCCGGCAGCACTGAGCTTCTGTTAATTGGCCAGCCAGCGTGACATTGCAGCCGGGGGCCAATCACGGCCGGCGGTCCGTTGCCCGGCCAATCCCAGGAACGTCGATCACGCTCACCTGCCGACCTAAAAATTCTGCTACTGGAGGCCGACTGGAAAATCCAAGTTCGCCTCATTTAATTGGCTTAATAGGCCCTTAATGAGCCAAGTTAACTACCTGATGTGTGCAGCTGGGTAGCCTCACTTCCCTCCCATTAGCCTGAACAAAAATGGCCCAGGGTGGGGTGGAGCCAGACAATCAGCACAATTAGGCAGCAATAATTTTTCGTGCAAGCCCACCCCCACTCTCAACTCAGACAGGGGCTAAAAGTCAAGTCTAATGATGAATGGTCATTGACCTGCTGCAACGTTAACTCTATTCTCTTTCCACGGATGCTTCCTGACCTGCGGAGTGCTTCCAGCATTTTTTAGTTTCATTTCAGATTTCCAGCATCTGCAGTATTTTGCTATTCTCATTTTAAAATTATGCTTCCTTGTTTTGGATAACCCCACCAAAGTGGACTGAATTTTACCAGCACTTTGGCACAGGCTGGAAGGCAGGAAGCCTGGCAAAAAGTTGTGGGAAGGCAGTGATTGTTCTGCCTGTTGTCTTCCTACCATTTTTACAGTTGGAGCAAATGTGGCAAATGGCCACTTATATGGCTAATTAAGGGCCTCTCTGTTACCTTCACCACCAGTTTATCAGCTGCTGGGGGGGTCCGCTGCCATCTGTGAGACTGTTAGGTAACCCAGCACACTCCAGGGTGGGGCGTCCTTTTTGGGCACTGTTTGGCCTAGGGAGGGCCCTCCCCAGTAGCAATGGGCACCCTGCGACAATGGTACTGCCTGCCTTCAGCACGACTCTTCCTCTGCAAGCACTTGCCTAACTGGACTCTGCACCCCTAGACCTGAATTACCTGACTTTCATCATCAACCATCTTCCAGGTATAATCCCAGCAGTGGTCACTGCTTGAAGTGGCTGAGCTGTCAATCATCTGATTGGGCCAGCAGCTCTTGGAGACAGACTTGTCCTTAATAGGACAGCAGCCCCAGTGGCAACCACTTGATTAGCTGCCGTCTACTACAAGCAGCCTTGGGTCCCGCTGCCTGCCAAACCGGGGTCGTTGTCCCACTTTCAGCCCAGACTGTAGGACCTTGCTGCCTACATAAAATTCAACCCAGTGTCACTATACCTACACTATCAAATTCCTTCATTATTTTAAAGAGCATGGTTATAACACTCCTCAGCTTTCGAAAGTCAAGGAGCCGCAAATCAATTTTGTGCAATGTGCCCTCATAATTTAATCCTTCAAACTCCTGCATCATTCTGGTGAACCTGCACTGTACCCAACTCCAAGGCCAATATATTCAAGATTCTGTGCAACTGAAGCATCACTTCTACCCCTTTGTATTCCAACTACTTTGTGATAAATTATAACATTCCACTCACTCTTTGATTACTTTTTGTATCTATGCACTAGTGTTTAGTGATTTATGCATCTGGATACCCAAATTATTTTGCAACTCTGTAGCTCCTATTGGTAGGTCTTGTAGTGCAGTGGTAGTGTCCCTGCCTTTGAACTAGAAGCTCTGGTTTCAAGTTCCACTCCAGGCCATGTAATGTATGTTCATGATGTGGCCAAACAGGTTGCTTATCAACCTATAAATCTTTCCAATATACCCATGGCAGGTGGTAAAAATGGGAGAGACTCCTGGTCAGCAATGTTTGATGCAGAGTGGCAACCCTCAAGCTATAACTGCTGGCGACCTATTCCAGGAAAAGCTATCCACAGAAACAGCCATAAGCACATGCCTCATGTGCCACTAGACATGGGAGAGAAGGAAGTTTCTATTGTCTCATGATGACAAAAATACATTTGTCTTTCTCATATCCAAACCTTGCACTTTTCTGTTTTGAACTCCACCTGCCCACTTACTAAATCTGTCTATATCTAATGGTTCCTTCAGACACTGGCCCTCTTCCATTCAAATCTGCTATCATCATCCCTCTTCTCAAAAAATCCAACCTTGACTCCACTATTCCTGCAAAGTCCTGCTCCAGCTTCAATGTTGCTTTTCTCTTCAAAGTCCTTGGTCATGTTGTTGTCACCCAAACCTTTCCAGCAACTCCATGTTTGAACTCCTCCAGATTTCTACCCAAGCCTCAGCACTGAAATGGCCCATATCAAAGTCACAAGTGAAATCTATGTGATTGTGATATGATGCATGATTCTTCCTTCTTAACTTGACTGCAGCCTTTGACATAATTGACCACATTATTTTAATGCCTCTCCTCTGTCATTCAGCTGGGTGGAACAGCTTTCGCATGGTTCCATTCCTATCACTCCAATCATAGCCAGAGACTCACCTGCAATGTCTTCTCCTCCCACTTCTGAATGATTACCTCTGGATTTCCCCAAGGATCTATCCTTAACTTCCTTCTGTTCCTCATCCATGTGCTGCCCTCGGTGACATCATCTGAAAACACTTCAGGTTCTTCACGTATGCTGATGACATCTAGATCTACCTCATCACTATCACTCTCAACCTCTCTTCTGCCTCTTAGCTGTCCAACATCCAATTCAGAGTAAGCAGAAATTTCCTCCAAGCAAACATAGGGAAAACTGAAGACATTCTCTTTAGTTGCCACCAAAAACTCAGTTTCCTAGCTATTGATTTTATCCTTCTTCCTAGTCGCTTTCTGATGCTGAGTCAGGCTGTTTGCAACACTGGTATCTGAACTGAGCTTTTGACTCCATATCATATCCACCATATAGATTACCTATTCCACCTATTCTGTATTTCACCTCTCTAATATCTCCCGTACCCACCACTGCCTCATCCTCATCTGATGGTTAAATTGTCATCCACATGCCTTTGGTATTTCTAGACTCAATTATTCCAGTGCTCTCTCGGCTGGTCTCCCAACTTGCACCTCCCATAAACTTGAACTCATCCAAAGACCTCCTGCCAACGTCTTAATTTGCACCAAGCCTTGTTCACCTATCATCCTTCATTACAGGATTAAAGGCTCTGTATCTTAATGCACAAAGCATCCATAAAAAAATGGATGAATTGATAGTACAAATAGGAATAAATAAGTATGATCTGATAGTCATTACAGAGACTTGGTTGCAAGTGACCAAGGCTGGGACCTGGTTATTCCTGGACATTTGACATTTCAGAATGTTGGGAAGAAAGGAAAAAGGTGGTGGAGTAGCTCTGTTGTTAAAGGATGTGATTAGTATAGTAGGGAAAGATGACCTTGGTTCACGAGATCAAGATGTAGAATTAGTTTGGGTGGAGGCAAGAAATAGCAAAGGAAATAAATCATTGGTGGGAGTAGTATATAGGCCTCCTAAAAATAGTTACACATTAGGACAGATTATACATCAATCATACATACGGTGAAAAGAAAAGGTCATTTTCTGTCTTCTATCTCCCACTGAATTACCAATCCATGTTATTAGGTCTTCCTCCAATTCCATACAATCTCATTTTTGCTAATAGCCTCTTCTGGTGATCCTTAACAAGTGCCCCCTGGAAGACCATATTGACAACACCAATAGATGTTGCCTTAACCGCCATGTTAGTGACTTCTTGAAAGAAATTCACCTGGATTAGTCATGCATGACCACCCCTTCACAAACCCATGCTGATCCTCTTATCAACTCATACCTGTCCAAATTCTGTCCTTCATGAAGAAAACATAAGTGCTCTTTAATATTTCTTTATCCTATGGTCAGAATTTTACATCCTGTAGGCGGCCGCACGCCTGACCCATCCAGCTGGGAAATAGCAGGAAATGACGCTGCGTGTCCCGACGTCATCGCACACTCGCACAATAATTCACTCGGCAGGCGTGTGCAGCAGCTGGAAGCACGCCCACCAACAATTAAGTGGGCAATTAAACCCATTAAGAAGGCAATTGAAAGCGATTTTTCATGGCCCGTCCACTTTTATGGTTGGCAGAAGAGCCAATTGGCCAGGCAACATTTACACTTTTGCTCACACCTCGACCCAGGACAAGATGAAATCTCCGTGAGGAAATAAAATAAGAAAAGATATCAGGGGACTGCTTTTTTATGAGGTATGTTTTCAGGTGCTTGATTGTGCTGCATGGACATATTTTGCAGTATTTTTGTTGTTTGGTTTATTCTGTGGAGGTCTGCAGCTCCCTGAGGCATTGTCTGGCTTCAGGGAGCTCAGTGGAAGCGCTCACCAGTACCCGCGGTGACATCGGCACCTGCCCTTTTCCCACCCCCACCTTTTTCAGCATGCGTATCACGCTGGCTGGTCGTTAATTGGCCAGGCGGTGTGAAATCGCGGTCGGGGACTGATCGTGGTTGGGGACCCATTTCCCATCCACTCCCGGGCCGGTCGATTGCGTGCGCCCGATGAGCGAAAAATTCAGGCCTATGTCTTGTTTAAGGGGCAAAGGGGAACTGGGAGTGAAATTTGTCTTGAACTGTAGTGCAAAACAGTCAAATGTTTTAATAGGCTGCTGATTCCGTATCACCTGTTTTAATAGGCTGCCAACTCTGTATCTTCCATTAGCATTACCATTCAAAATAAATCTCACAGGCAATATATTAATAATTTTTAAAAAGCCAGATTCCCTTCACAAATGATTTTTTTTGGGAGATTGTTCTGTTAAATATAACTGATTGATATGTGCAGTTTTTTATTTAAGTTAATGTCATTATGACATTGCAGGATTTATTTAAATAAAATAATGAAGGAGAGATGTGATGTACTTACTTCCACAATGGAATATTCATTTCCTTTAAGTTTACACTGTTGTAACTCGCCTGACTAATCTTCTTCAGCCCAATGCTTCATCCCATTCTTGTATCTGTGTACATTCAGAAGAGGTTGTATTTAATGGTTAGTTGCCGCAAGGTGAAGGAGCGCTGCTGAGCAGTAATTTAATGAGACAGAGGTGCTGGAAGAGGAAGAAGCCTTCTGAGTGTAAGATTGATTCAGTGGTTGCACTCTTGCATCTGCATCACAAAGTTGAGTATTCAAATTCAGGACTTGAGGTCATTGTCATGATAATAGTTGATTGCAATAGTGGACTCCCAGTATTAAATACTATACGGTACTCTGTACTAGATAGGAGGTCACCTGACCTGGGGGCTGAAGGTCAGATAGCACATGTTGGAGCCTATCTAGATAAAATTTAGTTACTGCAGGTATGTGTTTATGTTAGGAAAATGTGTTATCAATAAAGTTAGCTCAGCTACAATGTTGCCGGCCTGTGTGCATCATTGAAACAAAAAACAAGATATGGTGTTAGAATTAAACTAAATGCAACAATGGAACTTCTGAAAACACTGACAGAGCTCAGTTTGGAGGGCAATCTTAACAAAAACTGAAGGAGGTTCTGGCAGCGACTTGAGCTATACCTCACAGCGACGGACAATGATAAAAAAGACCCCCAGGTACGGTCTTCCAACTTTCTTCACATAACAGGGGAAGCAGCCCTATAAGTCTATAACACATTTAGGTTTGAAATTGATGAGAAACAAAATGACTTGAAAGAAATAATGGAAAAATTTGAAGCCTACTGCAGCCCTAAGAAAAACATCACATATGAAACACACCGATTTTTAGGCACACAAGGCAGCCACCACATTAGTCAATACGTAACTGAGCTGAGAAAACAAGCTAAATCATGTGAATTTGGAGAGCTTGAAGAATCACTCATCCAAGATAGAATAATTTGTGGAGTTGCAAATGACTCTCTGAGAGAACGGCTTTTGAGAGAAGTTGATCTCATGCTGGAGAAAGCAATAAATATCTGCAGAGCAGCAGAACCAACAAAATGCCAGGTTAAATAGGCAACAGAGGATGAAAAGCCACACACAGTCAAGCAATTAGTGCAGTTAAACAGAAACAGCTTTGGGAAAGAACAAATAGACAGTCTGAACATAAAAAGAATAACACTGCTATTAAAACATTTAAATGCAGCCAAGGCAGAACAGAGCATTTACCATGTAGTTGTCCAGCCTATGGAAAGCAGTGGAAGAACTGTGATAAACTAAATCAATTCGCTAAGATGTGTAAATCAAAGAAAGTGCACGATTGACACAGACACTGAAACTGAACTTTTCGTTGGTGCAGTAACAACAAATTCCAAAAAAGAAGAATGGAAGGTTGATTTAAAAATTGCCAACATGATGGTGAATTTCAAGCTTGACACAGGTGCACAAGCAAATGTCATTCCCATAAGCCTGTATCATAAGATAAGCAAAAAAAAAACAGCTAACTAAAACAAAAATGAAGCTGTCTACTTATACAGGTGGAAAAAAAAGGCAAGTGCGCACTTAAAGTGAACCACAAAAAACAGTCTCAAGCACTTTCATTCGTAGTGTTGCAAACTGACGCAAAATCCATTCTTGGAATCAAAGCTTGTGAAAATTTGAAGCTAATCAAGAGAATAATGACTGTCACCACTGATGACATCCTGAACAAATATAAGGATGTGTTCCAGGGGATTGGTTGCCTAAAAGGAGAACACACAATCAAGATTGACAAAACTGTGACACCCAAAATACACCCGCCCAGGAAAATGCCAGTAATGCTGAGAGACTGACTGAAAGCAGAGTTGGACAGAATGGAGAAACTTCACATCATCAAGAAAATTGAAGAACCGACAAAGTGGGTTAATCCAATTGTAATTGTAGAAAAATCAGATGGGAATCTGCGAGTCTGTCTGGATCCCAGAGACCTAAACCAGGCAGTACAAAGAGAGCATTACCAGCTGCCCACAGTAGAAGAGATCATGTGTAAGCTAGCTGATGCTAAATATTATTCAGTTTTGGATGCGAGTTCATGCATCTGGCAGGTCAAGCTGGATGAACGCAGCTCCTATCTCTGTTCCTTCAACACACCGTACGGGCAATACAGGTTTTTATGCTTATCTTTTGGTATTAATTCAGCTCTGGAGGCAATCCACAGAACAGTGAAGCAGCTGTTTTGAAGGGATAGAGGGTGTGGAAACCTATATCAACGATGTGCTGGTCCGGGGAACTTCACGGGAAGACCACATACTGAAGCAGGTGCTGGCCAGAGCTAGAGAAAGGCACATCAAGTTGAAGAAGGAAAAATGCAAAATAGGTCTTCATGAAATCAAGTACTTGAGACATGTGCTAACAAGTGAGGGACTGAAGCCGGACCCGAGTAAAATCGAAGCAGTCGTGAACATGTCATCCCCAGACTATAAGAAAGACTTAGAGAGGTTTTTGGGAATAATGACCTATCTTAGAAAATTCATTCCGAACATGTCAGACCTGACAGCACCTCTCAGGGAACTTCTACAAAATGATGTGGAATGGCACAGGGAACAAAGCCACCAGGAAGCTCTGACCAGTCTGAAGAGAACACTGACCCAGGCACCAGAGTTAAAGTATTATGATGTCAGTCAGCCAGTCAAGATCTCAGTGGACATTTCAAAGACTGGCCTGAGAGTTGACCTCTTGCAAAATGAGGCACCAGTGGCATATGGTTCAAAGGCAATGACTGAAACACAGCAGCGGTACGTCCAAATAGAGAAAGAAATGCTAGCAATTGTGTTTGGCCTAGAACGTTTCCATCAGTTTGTTTATGGCAAAGATGTGGAGGTAGAATCTGATCATAAGCCTTTGGAAACTACACTTAAAAAGCCCCTGAACTGTACACCACCAAGAATCCAAAGATTACTAATGCATCTGCAGAAGTACCAGGTCAGAGTTAACCACAAACTGGGCAAGGAAATGTACATCACAGACTATCTGTCACGTGCATACCTACCCATCACAGAGGAAGAGGATAAAGAAATGGAAGCATATGTTTACATGCTGACAAAGAACTTACCTGTGACTGTAACCAAACTGGATGAGATCAGGGAAGTGACCAAGAACAACGCCACCCTGAGAAAACTGCAGCAGATTGTGCAAACTGCCTGGCCCACACATCGGAGCAGAGTCCCTTCTGCTGTACAAGACCACCGGAACTTTTGTGATGAACTCCATGTAGCAGGAGGAATACTTTTCAAGGGAGAAAAGGTCATAATTCCTGCAACACTGAGGAAAGTAATGCTGCAGCACATACATGAAAATCATCTCGGCATAGAAACATGCAGGAGAAATGCTCGAGATGTAATGTATTGGACTGGAATAGGAGCACAAATCGTGAAATGGTGAATGCATGTGCAGTGTGTCAAAAGTACAGTAACTCACAACAAAAAGAACCACTTCCACCACACACTGTTCCAGAGAGGCTCTGGCAGAAAATTGGAGTGGCCTTGTTCACATTAAGCAGTAAGTACCTACCAGCAGTAGATTATTACTCAAAGTTTTTTGAGTCTGTGCCGCTGAGAAATTATAGTAAGAGCATCACTATAATAAATTGTTTAAAATCAATTTTTGCTCGCCACTGCATACCTGAAGTTCTCATATCCGATAACAGTCCATAATTCTCAGGCACTGAGTTTCGCATATTTGCACAGCACTGGGAGTTTTGCCACACGATGTCAAGTCCCAAATATCCACAATCTAATGGAATGGTGGAAC
This sequence comes from Carcharodon carcharias, assembly GCF_017639515.1. NCBI lineage: Eukaryota > Metazoa > Chordata > Chondrichthyes > Lamniformes > Lamnidae > Carcharodon > Carcharodon carcharias. The sequence continues at coordinate 57,275,343 of NC_054470.1, read as the reverse complement.
GTATCGTACAGACCTTAAAACACCTGCACAAGAAGGCAAAGGTGGACAGAAGAGACACCTACGTGGCTCTGCTGGATTTCAGGAATACGCCATTAGAAAGCATTGGATAATCTCCAGCACTGCTCCTGATGGGGACAAGACTAAGAATTAAGCTTCCAACTGCATCCCAACTGTTATTTCCACAGCCAGTGAGCTACAGCGTGCAGGACCTGCTCAAACTGAGACAGCAGAAGCAGAAACAGCAGCTTGACCGAGGTGCCTGACCTCTGTCTGACCTGAACATGGGTGAGACAGTGAGGATTCAGAATGAAGGGATCTGGAATCCTGCTGTTGTCACAGGAATCACAGGAGAACCAAGGCCTTACAGTGTAGACTGCAAATGAACAACAGGAAATTCTTATGGAAAATGAATGAAACACAACCCTGCTCTGAACCAGAAAGTGTAGCTGAAGATCAAAAACCAGAATGTACCAGTGAAGCAACAGATAACCAGACAAAGCCTGAGAGTCCTGAAAACTAGCCAAGGGGTGATTGTGACACAGGGCTGGAGAAGGCCCCTTATCCTTCAAAATCACCTCTGTCACCATTCAGAACATTTAGTGGAAGAATTGTGAAAAAAAACCACAGAGATAGAGATGAGTAAAAGTCAAAACAGACCGATCAAAACAGAGTGAGAAAGAATCGTGACTTTGTGTACTTGAGTTATATAAAAGTTTGTTTTTTTTAAAAAAAGGGAAATTTGATGATAATAGTTGATTGTGGTAATGGATTTCAGTATTTGATACTATACAGTACTATGTACTAGATAGGGGGTCACCTGACCTGGGGGCCGAAGATCAGATAGCACATGTTAAAGCCTGTCTAGATAGAATTCAGTTCCTGCAGATATGTGTTTATGTTAGGAAAATGTGTTATCAATAAAGTTAGCTCAGCTACAATGTCGACAGCCTGTGTGCATCATTGAAACAAAAAACAAGACAGCCATGACCTAAGTTAATTCTTCAGAATGGTGCTGAGAGAGTGTTGCATTGTTTGGATGCACTACATTTTGGATGAGACATCTGTGCACCTGGAAAATTCCTTTGCAACCCTCATATGTGATCAAAACAAATCCAGGAGACCACCTTGGCTCTGATCAATGTTACAAGCAACCTGCATCTTGTCGAAACAAAAATAAAAATACCTGGAAAAACTCACCAGGTCTGGCAGCATCTGCGGAGAGGAACACATTTAACGTTTCGAGTCCTTATGACTCTTCAACAAAACTAAGTAAAAATAGAAGAGTGGTTCAACACCTCTTTGACCCTTTGTCTATGACATCTTTTGGCTATCTCCACTTATCACTGGCCCTCTATCCAGCTCTACTTGTCCCATCCACCCTTAAACCAGCTTATATTTCACCTCTTTTCTATTTTTATTTAGTTCTGTTGAAGAGTCATACGGATTTGAAACATTAGCTGTGTTTCTCTCTGCAGATGCTGCCAGACCTGCTGAGTTTTTCCAGGTATTTTTATTTTTATTTTTGTTTTGGATTTCCAGCATCCCCAGTTTTTTGCTTTTACATCTTGTCTGAGCTGATCTCTGCCCTGGCCAGAAATAGGTACAGCATTGGATTGAAGAAATTCATCAGAACAGCATTCACCACAGAAGCAGGCACACTGTCTCCTGTGAAAAGAAAAACCTTCTAACAACTAACCTAATTCTGCCCTTAAAGGACTTATAAGAGTCCCTGGCTCTTACTAATCTAATCAATTGAAACGATTGATTTATTTAAATACAATTGAGTCCCTAAACTAGGCAGCAGGGAAGCTGATTGTAATGACTTGATGTACCGGACAGGTTTCTGCTTGAAGCATATAATTTTATTACAGAGTTCTTTCAGAAGCTACATGCTTGAACCATGTCCATAACTAGAAAGCTCCACACCCCTCTGGATTACCTGCGCTCAGGGCTCAATCGTCAGAACAATCACATGACCCCAAATAGGCAGTAGAAAAGGTCATACCCACAATCTCTACATTTCCTCCCCCTTTAGTTTTTTTTTACATTTCCTATTTACGAAGAACATTTTAATCCACAATATATACATATATACAGGTCAGGTGATTAACGATTAAGCCTCTGAGGAGGTTTTCTAATTCGGTCAGGGCAGTGTATCTCCATCACTTGAGGTTCTCCTATTGGATCGACATGATCAAGAACTGCAGCAACAGGTATATCATTAGAAAGTGGTAGTTCAGGGTTAGGCAATTCAACAGAGACATCAGGTATTCTATTCTAAGTCGATCTGTCACCTCAGGGATTAAAGGTTCGACATCAATTACAGGCAGAATAGCTGGTTGCTGGAATGTCTCTCTACACCTAAGAAGATCCACAGTGTTTTGAACAATCCAGTTTAAATGACAAGGGTCCAGATTTTGAGACAATTATACTAGGAACCCAAGTGGTCCATTTCCAAAATTCCGCATGAAAACTGTATCTCCCACAGTAAATCTTCGAGCTTTGTTATGAGTGCCATGATTCAATTTTTGATTATTCTGATTCCTCTCTACCTTCCCCTCTAAGTTTGGAAATGCGAGACTTAACGTTCCATGTAGGCAGTGTTTCATCAATAGTTCAGACGTCGTTGAGCCCGTGGTTAAATGAGGAGTCGTATGATAATTGAGAAGAAAGCAGGAAAGTCAAGTTTCTCGAGTAACTTTGGATAACCTCTTCATTCCTGATTTGAAAGTTTGCACCTCTCTTTCAGCTAATCTATTTGATGAGGGATGATATGGTGCTGTTTTGATATGTTTGATTCAGGGGCTGAATTTTACATCCCGTGGGCATGCACGCATCTGACCTGATAGGGCATAAAATTGCACGAGGAGACGCCGGGCGAACGTCCCAACATCATTGTGCACTCATGCGTCTTTCATGCTGGCTGGCTGGCTGGCATTGTCTAGCCATCGTGAAATTGCAGTGGGGGGCCTGTTTCCCGACCATTCCCGTGCCCGCTAATTGCATATGCCTGCCAAAGGCAAAATTCAGGCCATGAATCTCTGAAATTCTGTACCAGTAAAGACAGTACCATCCAAAAACAATGCCTTCCATTAGGCCCTGTATGCTAAAACATTGGTGCAGCTTTTCAATAACTGCACTCATTGTCGATCATCTAACTTCATACACATCCATCCACTTTAAATGTGTATTGATGATCAATAAAAACATGGTACCTAAAAATGAACCTACAGAATAAATGTGTATTCTAACCCAGGGTTGACCAGGCCACTCCCACAAATGGGCAATTTCTGTTGTTGATGGAGACAATGGAGAAAGAGATTGATCATGCTTTCAATGTCAAAGACAGAATTACCTGGAAAAACTCAGCAGGTCTGGCAGCATCGGCGGAGAAGAAAAGAGTTGACGTTTCGAGTCCTCATGACCCTTTGACAGAACTAGTTGAATCCAAGGAAGGGGTGAAATATAAGCTGGTTTAAGGTGTATTGGGGGGTGGGTGTGGGTTGGGTGGGGGGAGAGAAGTGGAGGGGGGGATGTGGTTGTAGGGACAAGCAAGCAGTGATAGAAGCAGATCATCAAAAGATGTCACAGACAACAGAACAAAAGAACAGATGTCACTGAATATACCTGGCCACCATACATAGCTTCACGCAAGCAGCTTCATCTTCGATATGCCTGGATGTGCACTGTGAAGCTCTGTCAAGAGTGGTTCTCTTCATTGTGAAGGGACAATGACTCTTGACCCCCACAACAAGATTCCATCTTGACAACTTAACTCTGGTTTTTGGGCATGGAAAGGTCTCATCTCTTCAGAGGCTGGTGAATACGACCATCCTTGCAATAAAACATCTCGGACCTTTGACAAAATTGGATCTCTGTTTGTCCAATTCCTTATTTGCCTTGCACACACAGGCATAGAGTCCAAGAAATTCAGCACAATCACAACCTCTTGTGGCACTGGAGCATGTACAATGCTATCTGGTAACAGGAAGCAACTGAGAGCATCTGCATTTGCAATATGCACAGCAGGAAGATGCATGAAAGTATACTCATAAGCAGGTAATATCAAAGCCCAACATTGAATTCTTGATGAGGCTATTGGTGGAATGGCCTTATCCTCACTGAATAAGCCCATTAATGGTTTATGATCCGACACAATGGTGACATGTTGTCCTTGCAGATGCTGATTGAATTTCTTCACTCTGAATATCACTGATAAGCTTTCCTTTTCTAGTTGTGAATAACCTCCTTGGCTGCAGAGTGGATTATGGAGACATAGCCAATTGGCCTTTCGGAACCATCTTCCGTCCTGTGTGATAACATCACTCCTATATCGTAAGGAGGCACCTCACAGGTTAATATTAATTCTTTTGATGGGTCATAATGTGCCAGTAAGCACGATGAATGTAATAGCTTCTTAACTTTCCCAAAGGCTTTATCTTGTTATAAATTCCATGACCAACGATGATCCTTTTTCAATGGCAAACGTAAAGGTGCTAACACTGTTGTAAAGTTTGGCAAGAAGTGATTATAATAAGTAAACATGCCCAAAAAAGACTTGGGCCTGAATTTTGCACTCATCAGGTGCATGCATTCAGTGGGCCCGGGAGTGGACAGGTAACGGTTCCCAGATCGTGATCAGCCCCGGACCGCGATTTCACGTTGGCTGGCCAATTAACGGCCACCAGTTTGAAATGCACTTTCAGAAAGGCTCAGCACTGCCACTGGGGGCATGAAGAGGGCAGGCACTGACGTCTCCACTGTGCACCCTGAAGGCTGACAGCTGCCTCAGGGAGCTGCTGACATCCAAATAATAAAAGAAAGAACAAAAATGCTGCAAAAAACGTCCTTGCAGCACAATCAAGCACCTGAAATCAGATCTCATTAAAATGCTGTCTCTAGATATTTCTTTTTATTTTATATCCTAATGAAGATTTCATGCTACCACTGGATGAGGTTTCATCAAAAATGTAAAGCCTGCCTGGCTGATTGGCTGGTAAGGTTAGACGGGCCATGAAAATCGCTTACAATTGGGCCATTAGTGAGCTTAATTGTTTGCCGGTGCTCTTCCGACTTTTGCATGCGCCTGCCGAGTGAAATATCGTGCGAGTGCGCGATGACATTGGGACGTTTGCTCAACGTCATCTCGCATGATTTTATGTCTGGTTGGGCCAGTGGCCCACCCACCTGCGAGATGTAAAATTGTGGCCTTGAGTTCAGTGACAATGGAAGGAGAAGGCGCCTCTTTGATTGCCCTGACTTTCTCCTCTACTGGATGCAGTCCCATGGCATCCACCCAGTGACCCAGGTAAGTGAATTATGGTGTTTGAAATGTACATTTCTTTTTCTTTTATCGTGCTTCCAATAATCTTCTTAAAACCTCTTCCAGGTTGGCCAAATGTTTGGCTTCCGTTGACCCTGTGTCCAGGACATCATCCAGGTACACTATTACTCGGGGAGGTCCTTGCAATGGACTTTTCATGGTCCTTTGGAAGATTTCATTTGCAGATGATACTGTATGATGATACAGGCCCTTGCGTGTGTTGACGGTTACACATCCTCTAGATGTGCTGTCCAGCTCTAGCTGTTGATATGCATGGCTCATGCCCAGTTTGGTACAGGATTTGCCTCCAACCAGCTTAATGTATAAGTCGTCTAGATTAGGAATTGGATATTTATCTAGTTTAGCTGCCTTGTTCATTGTTAATTTGTAGTCGCCACAAATGCAAATACTTTGATCTGGCTTCATCACGGGGACTATGGGCGCTGCCCATTCTGAAAATTGGATTGGCTGGATGTTGCCTAGCTTCTCTAAGCTGCACAATTCTGCAGCCATTTTTTCCTTAGGGCATAAGGCACAGGTCTGGCCTTAAAGAAACAGGGTGTCACCTCTGAATCTACATATATTTTGCTTGCAAGCCTTTTAGCTTTCCCAATTCATCACAAAATACGCTGTTGCGTTTCCTTAACAGCTCAGGTGTTCATACTGTTCTCACTCGAAATATTTCTGCGCAGTGGAGCTTAATTTTTTGTAACCAGTCATAGCCCAGAAAACTAGGGGCAGAATTTTCTGGCTGGCGGGCGGGCGGAGCGGGAGCAGGAATGGGCACGGACCCGATTGCCACCTGCGATGGGGTCTGCACTTCCATTTTATGCGGGCGGGCCAATTAAGGCCCACCCAATGTGAATCACGGTTCCCGAGGACAGCGGAAGTGGGTGGGCGGCAGCAGGACTGCAATGACCACTGAGTCCAATGGTGACACGGCGGCTTGTTTTAAAAAGCTGCTGCAGCCTTTCAAAGGCTGCGAATCATGGCCAGTGGAAGGGCTCCCCAGAGCGCTGCTGGTGAGCAGGCCAGGCAGGAGGGTAGGGCAGGGGGGCACTGTACCCCTCGTTTTTCAGACGATTGTCTTGCTGCCCTCCTCGAGGAGGTGGCTACATGGCGGGGGGTCCTAATACTCCAGTATGGGAGGAGGAGGCCCCCCACATGATCAAACGTGCTGGGAGGAGGTGGCGGAGATAGTCAGCTCTCAAGATGTGGTGCGACGCACGTGGATCCAATGCTGCAAGCGCTTCAATGACCTCTTGTGCTCGAGAAGAGTGAGTACCATATTGGCATTGGTCACTTAACCCAGCAGGTGGGTTTACCCCCCTGGTGCCACACCCCACCGCCCAAGTCTGAATGTAGTGACTGCATTGAATCATTGACAGCATGTGTCCTTCGCTGGCCAGCAGATATTGCCCATGCAGAGGTCACCCTGAGAGGGTGGTGATGAGATGGGTTCTGTACCCGCAGCATGTGGTACACTGAGACTCACATGTTTTCGGGGCAACCTGGAGGAGTTGCACCTAGGCGCAGTGCTGGAACTCCAGGACGTGTCAAAGTCAGGATGATCACATGTTGGGAGGGGAGCTTCAAGGTGGAGTTGGCACTGATCGATCTGCTGCTCTTTGCGCTCCACGTGCTTGCGCCTCCTTGCTATGGAAGAGTAGACCGTGTGGTGCCTAATGTGATGTAGGCAGCATTTGGTCAGGGGGGTGGGGAGGGTGGGAACAGGCCTGGCATCTTTGTGTGAGTGGCTGGCAGCTGTGGGGTGAGGAGATACTGGAGCCCTGCAATGTCCCACTCTGGTTGGGGTGGGGCTGCAGTGAAGAGAATCCAGGTACAAGTAGCACTAATCAATGCCTCTTCTCTCCTTTTCAGGAGAAGAATGCACATAATGCCGTCGAGTGGGTGAGGACTGGCAATGGGTCGGCCCAGGTGGCGATGCTTAGCCAGTTCGAGCAGGAGGCCCTAGATCTGGAGAGGTGCCATGCACTCAGGTCCACCGGTGTAGGTGAGTCTGGGATGCCACGGGCCGGTATGTTTGTCCAGCAGTGAGGTCACCATTGTTCTCCCAGCAGCCATGGCAGTGCTGAATGTTCAGTGATTGAAGTTTGCAACATGGCTTGACCATTGCTTATGGAAGGATAAGCGCATAATGATCCGGGGCACAGGTCACATTGATATTGCCTCCACATTAACTAATCAAATGTCCTTGTTCTTCCTTTCAGCAACAGCGGAGCAGGGCCGAGAGGAGGAGCTACAGATGCCCCCTTCTCACATCTAAGGGCCCTGAAGTCTTGGACTCACTAGCATCACACCATCTCTGCCAGGCAGACATCAGTGCAGATACCAGAACCTTGGTGGAAATTAGAACATCGGTTAGTGTCCTGGGCACAGCGGTGAGGGCACTTCACAGTCGCTGGAGGAGCTGGTAGAGACAGAGATTGGCTATGGTGCCAGCAGTCGGAGGACTGCAGGGGACCAGTCACATGCTCAGTCGGTGCCTGATGATGTGCCTCTGGAGTCGTCTGCAACGCAGCTGCTGCATGAGATGTGGCCGGGTGTGCAGGAGCATCTCGTGGAGATAGATGAGGCTATGCTTGGCTTGGTGTCCGTGCTGGAGGAGTTTACACGGACCATCACTGATGCAATGAGCCTCATGGCCGAGTGCCATGCATCGTCCATGGAGAGAGTGGCAACGCTCTTGGAAAGGCTCCTCCGGAGACCAATCAGGTCTTCCTGGGGATGCACTCGGACCAGCAAGACCTCACATTGGCATTGATCTCATCTGGTCAGTGCCAGTGTGCGAGATAGTCTGGGCACCAAGTTTCCCAGCTCGGTGCCCATCCATCTACGGTGAGCAGGGAGGTCCAAACTGACCTCACATCAGCGCAGCAGCTGCCTGTCATCTCTGTGGGCTCCTCTCAGGGCACTCCGGAAGAGGGTGGCAGTTCGTCTGCCCCTCTGCCAGTGACCGTAGCACCTGGTGAGGCTGCGACAACTGGGGAGATGCCAGCTATGGAAGTGGCAGCTCCCTCCCAGGCGGGGCCAGCACAGGCTCCACGAGCCAGAGGACGGCCGCCAAGGTCATCGAGGCTATGAGGGCAGCAAAGTGAGCAGGCTGTCTCAGATGCCACTCCCAATGAGGGGGCAGCACCAAGATGTAGCACCCGAAAGGGTAAACATAAGGCACCTTAGGCACACCACAGGTCTATCACTGGTACTTTTGTGTTGGCCCGCAATGAGGTCTTTGTGAGTTGGTGTGATGTTGAACAACTTTGTAATTTTGTTCTCTTAAGTTCCTTTTGTTAAACCATTAAATTCAGACATGTCACCATGGCTGAGGGGTCTCTTTTCTTCTGCAGGTGGATAGTTACCAATAGTGTTATGAGTGATTTATGGGACATTCAGCTTTATTGACAAGGCCCTTAGTTAGCGTTCCTATCTAGGCAGATTTAGCACTTAGGGATTGAGTATGGAGCTTGCAGCCCATGCCAGTCCTGGTGGTCCATATGCGGTGTGCTAGCTGAAGGTTCATTGGATTAAAGCCTCTCAGGTGTCCCTGCCTCCCTGGAGTATGCCCAGGTCAGCATCTACCCCCTCAGCATTTTCCTGCGCACGCTCATCCTCGGACTCACTGCTGGACTCATCACGTGCAGCCGCAGCCACTGCGTCTACATCTTCCTCGTCCACTGTGTCCCTCCTTTCCAGCGCAAGATTGTGGAGAGTGCAGCATGCAACCACTATCAGCGACACAAGATCTGGGGGGTACTGGGGTGTGCCCCCTGAACAATCCAGGCATGGGGAGCACATTTTGAGAAGACCGATGGCTCTCTCCACCACAGCCCTTGTGGAGGCGTGGCTCCTATTGTACCGCTGCCCAGCTCCTGTTCTTGGATTGCGGAGAGACATCATGACCTTCTGAGGGGATAGCCTTTGTCACCCCGCAGCCATCCATCCAGCCGGGCTGGAGCGCTGAAGAGCCCCAGCACCTGGGAGTGTCTGAGGACGTAGGCGTCGTGGGAGCTGCCTGGGTACCTTGCACAGACTTGTAGAACCTGAATCCTATGATCACTCATTATCTGCACGTTCATGGAATGGAACCCCTTCCTGTTGACGAAGGCACCGGGCTCACCCGCTGGTGTTTTGATGGCCACATGTGTGCAGCCTGTTGCACCCTGGATGCAGGGGAAGCCAGCAATGGCCACGAAGCCTCTGGCTTGCTGTGTCTTGGCTTGCCTGGTCCCAGTGATCATGGATGAAAGTCACTGCCTGTCTGAACAGGACATCTGTGACCTGCTTGACACAAGTGTAGCCAACTAATTGGGAAACACCGCAAAGATCACCCTCTGACCCCCTGAAGGAGACAGAGGCATAGAAGTTGAGGGCAGCTGTGACCTTTAGAGCCACTGGCATGGGGTGTCCACTCACACAGCTAGCGGAGATCTCAGGCCCAATCATCTGACAGATATAGTCGACTGTCCTCCCTGAGAGATGGAGTCTCCCTCGGCTCTGCACTTCAGACATACTGAGGTAGCTGTTTCACCACCTCCTTACCCTGGCAGCAGGATAGTGGCATCTTCTGCAGCCCCTTCTGCCTCAGGCTAGCTCTTGGCCCTGCACCCCTTGTGGCTATGCCTCTCCTCCCAAAAGTGGCTCCCCTGGAGGCTGAATGTGCACTCCTGGCCTCCTCCCACTTCTAGCCCTCCCTTCCTCCTCAGAGGAAGTGCCTCCAGTGGAGAGTTCAACTCCCATTCTCAGGCTAAAGAAGGTTTCCTGAAACCTGCAGGCCCAAAAAAGATTCCGCACTGCAGAGAGCTGACCTGAAGGTTGTGAGTCCAGCCCAAGCAGCTGGCATGCGTTTTGAAGCATTGCAGCTCACGCAGGCAAGTATCAGTAACTTTGCAAATTAAGTATTTGACAGAGCACACTGGCGACCCCACTAAGCCCTCTTATCCTGCCCGTGGATGAGGCTTATACAAATGTCTCCTTCCCACCTGCCCGTTGCGCCGGAAGATCACATGTGCCCCGAATAATTGCCGTCAATTGGTGCCTTAATAGCCTTAAGCGGACCATTAATTAATGGCAGGTGTGCATCGGATATCATCGTGCGCCTGCCCAACGAAATATCATGATAGCTCGTGGTGACATTGGAATGCTTGCCCATCGTCTCCATGTGTCATTTTATACTGGGCTGTCTGTTGCCTATAGGACACAGGTACTGTGGCAATGCCCTTTACCTGTATGGATTCTCCAGTATATGCCTTCCATGGAGCTGTGGTTTCAGTGGCTGAGTACCTTCATTGAGGTATTTAAATGTGTGCTCTCCCACCACTGTGGTTGAGGATCCCCTATCTACCTCCATTATTAGTGGCTTCCCATTCACTTAAATGGTGATGGCTACTGGTTTGACGTTGTATAGGGAATAGATATCGGTATTGGCAGCTTCAGGTTGTTATATTATTCACGTCGTTTATTTTGGTCTGTTGTCTTATGGGCTGTCTTGATTTCGCATTGCACTGCTTTATTACACACTGTTTTTTTGTGGCAGTAATGGCATTCTGCCCCCTTAAATGTGCAGGTTTCTGGTACCTGGCTACCCTCACTTCTGTAACAGATTAACTTTGGAATTGCTGCTGAAATGCTTCCATTAGGCCCTTTTGTTTTTCGAGCAGCAGAGACTGTCTCCTACTTCGCTGCTGTCTCTCTGGTTTTCGCACCACGCCTGGTGATATGTTCTCGACCCAACTGGAGAATGGCACCATGTTGCATGCTCTGTAAAGCCTGTGAGTCCCTCCCAGCACTCTCCATTGTCAGCGCTACTTCCATGGCGCGCTTCAAATCAATATTAACTCCTGCAAGTAAACGGCACTGAATGGTGTCGCCGTGTACACAACAAACCAACCGGTCCCGCAACATGTCATTGAGTGTGCCTCTGAAGTTGCAGTCCTTAGTCAACTGCTTCAACTTCACTCTGTAAGTTGCAATGGACTCTCCCGTGCCCTTACTCTGGAATTAAACTTAAACCTATGCATTATCACTGGTAGCTTCAGCTGAAAATGCGACCTACCAATTCGTTAAAATATTTAGAATTGAACGTGTTCAGGGCTGTCAGACTGTGGATGAGGTTATATTGCTTGCTACCACAGACAGTTAGAAGAATTGCTTTCTGCTTCTCCTCTGCTGTTACTTCATTCACTAGGAAATAAAAACCAAGGCTCTCTGCATATTGGCTCCAGTCTTCCATGGACGTGTCTTAAGGGTCTATTCTGCTGAAGAGTGGCATGACTGGTGAGTATACTTTTCTTTTCTTCCTAAGAACTGATCTACTCACATTGACAAGGCGAGATGCAGCGTTGGAGCTATTTATCCCCATCACCAAATGTAAGGACTTGATGTACCGGGCAGGTTTCTACTTGAAACAGATGACTTTATTTCAGAGCTCTTTTAGAATCTACATGCTTGAACCAGGTTCATGACCAGAAAGTTCCATGCCCCACGTTACCCGTGCTTAGGGCTCATTCATCAGAACAATCTCGTGACCCCTAATAGGCAGTAAGAAAGGTTATACCTTCAATCGCTACACTAATTTTATGTCCTGGCTAACATTTATTCCTCTATGTAAAAAAGCAGGAAGACTTTATAGTATATGGAAGAGTATTATTCATCAGTAAAACAATGGGCGGAATTGTCCCAGATTTGCACTAAATGTGATAGCGGACAGTTAAAATGCCAATTTACCCATGGGTTTTCATGCCGTATCACCCCAAGCTCACCACGTTACTTAGCGACACATCACTGGAATGCCTTTTGGATGCCATGGAGGCTGGCCGTGATATCCTCTACCCCTTCTCTGGCCGCAGGATGGGCAGTGGCAGCACCAACCAGGTTTGGGAGGCGGTGGCAGCAGTGGTCAGTGTCAATGCCTTCAGGATGAATTATCTTCTCCGTTCTGCCAGGGAAAGTCATTCGTCTTATCACTCTCAACTCACACACTCACAAACCCTTCACATCCACAGGGCCCTCACTCAATGCTGGTTCGAGGGACATCACCATTCACCTTCTCACACTCACCTTCATTGCCCTCATCCTGCCCATGGGACCACTCACCACCCAAACATGCCAGGCATGCTTATCTCCCTCCATCTCTATTCATGCAGGACAAGATGGTGCAGAACAAGAGGGAGAGGTCACAGGCCGGTGTAGGAATGTCTGAAAAGATGTTCACAGACTTTGAGAACAGAGTCATCCAGCTAGCTGGCGAAGGTCTGGACCAGTCCTGTGCTGACAGTGAGGTCGGCACTGATCTACCAAGTGGGATTCCAGCATTGCAACATCCATCAGACAACCATGATGTGAGTGATGTGCCCTGTTTCACAGGCCATTGCCGTGCACTAATTATCTCCCCTTGCTATCACAGGCACATCTGTCAAACAGCTGACCGAGTCTATGACCCAGGGCCTCCAATCAAGCCCCGAAGAAACCTCTGAAGGAGAATTGGGAAGCATCCTCCTCTAAGTCCCATCACAGCGCTCACCCACACCCTTCACCAGCGCAGAGACACATACCTCGGTGGGACCTAGTTTTAGAATAGTCTCAGGATCACAATCTGGTGAGCACATCACACTGTCTGTCTGCAGCAGACGGCAGCAGGGACTTCCCAGGTACCTGGTACTCAGAGGACTGGAGGCCAGAATGCGCTGGGCCCGAGCCAGAAAACAAGCCTCTGAACTCGGTCATGTCACAATTGCTGGAACTGCAAAGGCAAGCTAGGGAACATCAGGAAGGGATGTCCGCTACATTCCTTAGATTGCAAGGCACCAATAAGGAGTCTGTCCGCCTTCAGGCTGAGGTGATAGTACTGGCATGTCAACGCACAGAGATCAACACTGGTAGGATGGTGGCTGCCATGGAGACCTTGGCCTAGGATGTCACTCCTGCGTTGCTGCTTGGCCATAGTTTGCCTCTAACAGTGCGTACACAGGGGAGATGCCGGGCAGCTCGATCTCACTCCAGCTACCGCTGCTCCTCAAGGAGTTAGCCAGGGAATGCGGACACCCATAGGGAGGAGGATCAGCAGATGCATGCTCCAGGGCCATCCACCGAGTTGATTCCAAGAGTATCCAGACCATCTGAATCCTCTCTTTCTGTGACCTCAGCAGCTCCAGCTCCACAAGCTGAGGAAGGTGCCGCTGCCACACAGCAGGAGCCCAAAAGCAGGCCGGGGCTCTACAGGTCTCAGCCTTCCAGGGGACATCTACCAAGGCCATCGCAGAGAGGATGTCACAGTCAGCAGACTGCCTACACCACCGCTGTGGATGTCAGGTGAGTTAGTTGCACAGCTTGGGTATGGATGTTAATCACTTGTACATACTGTTCACTACTGTTTATAAACTCCCAGGAATGTCTCCCTGCCTATGGCTCCTTGTTCTGATGAGCAGTGTTCCTGTCATTCAGCAGTGAAACCTTCCTGCATAAGATAAAGGCAGGTGTATCTGCCCAGGGCCTCTTCCCCGTGCAGCCTTCAGACCAAAGTGATAGTCTGGCCTCGCACTCCTTGGACACATTACTGATGCCTGCACCTTTGTAGTGCTTGTCATTGCTGCCAGAATGTAATGGGCAGGTGTCACAGACTACCGTGATTCTTTCTGTGTGCTCTCAGCACCTTTAAGGTGGGGCTGGCCCTCATCTCTTCAGCATCTGTGACCAGTGATGCTCTACTCCTGAAGGGGTCAGGTCCTAAAGGTGGACAAAAGATCAGATACTTTTAAAGTTTCATGGTTGATTTGACCCTGATCACAGAGCGTAAGCGAGCTGCCCTTGGCTAGACAGGAGTCAGGCATTCTCAGAGGCTATGTGAAGATCTATGGAGTGTCCTCACTGCATGTCATCATCATCCTCCTGCAATCGAGCGGCTATTAGGGCCTCCACTGCATCTCCATGACAGGAACATTCTCACAGAGGGTATTCGCGCTGCTATAAGCCAGACTGGAGTCAAACGTTCACAGGCGCAATGTGACGATCTATGGAGTAATCTCACAGCTTGCCATCATCATCCTCCACAAATCTAGCCAGTCTGAGGGCCTCATCCCCATCATCATCACCTTCAAGGAGGCCTCACTCTGATCCCAGTCAATGTCCTCCTCATCGGAGGAGACGTGCAGCTCCTCCATCTCCTCCTCAGCCAGCCCCTCACCCCATTGCAGTGCCAGGTCATAAAGGGAGCAGCAGGTGATGACGATTCTTGACACCCCCTGCGGATTGCAGGTCTCTGCCAGACCGGTCCAGGCACCGGAACCTCATCTTCAACATCCCGATTGTCTGTGGGTAGCCCTTGTCCCCGAGGAGCCATCCCTTCAGCTTATGTGGACCCTGGAAGACATCAGGGATCTGCGAGCGACTCAGGATGTAGGAGTCGCGCACAATCCCTGGAAACCTTGCGCACATCTGCAAGTTGCGTTTCTGGTGGTCGCACACCAGCTGCACATTCAGCGAGTGGAAGTCCTTACAGTTGATGTAGTTGACCGCATGTTGTGATGGAGATCTGAGCGCCACTTGAGTGCAGCCGATCACACCCTGAACTTGTGGGAAAGCTGGGATCAGGGCAAATCCAATGGCTCTTGCATCCTGACTGTCCTGGTCCTGGCAAAACGCACAAAGTTGTGTGCCCTCGCAAAGATGGCATCCGTGACTTCACAGATGCATTTGTGGATGGAGGCTTATGAGATCCTGAATTGGTCACCTATTGAGCCCGGAGAGGAGCCACTGGCGTAAAAATTGAGCACCGCTGTCACTTTCACAGCCACTGGCAGTGGATACCCTCCATGCTCCCATGGCACCAAGTCCTGCAGCAGGTGGCAGATATGACCAGCCAGTTCCCTGGACATGCGCAGTCTTTGGCGACACTGGTTCTCAGTTATCTACAGAAATGAAAGGTGGCGTCTATAGACCCTGAGTGTCGCTAGGCGCTGACTAACGACGGCTTGCTGTGGCTCTTCAGTGGCGTGTGCAGAAGCCTCTGATTCCCCGTGTTTCGAGGTCGCTGCTCCTGCCTCTGTGCAGCCAGGAGCCTCAGTCGCTCTCTCCTCCATCATCTTCGCGCTCTTTAGGCCATTAGGCATATAGCTAGTTCACCAGGCTCCATGACCCTAATGTGTTCCTCCTGCAGGATGAAAGAGAGAGACATGTGGTTAGCATGGATGTGCTAAGAACCTGTCCTGGTTAAGTGTGAAGGCCTCTTAAAGCCTCCTGGAGAGTGCTGGCCACCACTTGGATGGCCAGAGATTAGTATGCTGTATTGCTGCCTGAAACACTTCCTACCTCTGTCTCACTCCATCCGACTGATTGGCAGCAGCTTTGTCCATTGGACTGCATGCTGTGCTCTCAACTCAGGTGCAGGCATTCTCCTAACCCACACTGCAAGGCTGCACTCTTAGCTGGAGCAATCGGGGAGACTGGTCCAAGCCAGGATGCTGATATTGCAAGGAGCTGTGAGCGCCTCAACCAGTGACTGCTCCATGGCCAGCTTTAGCAAGGAGATTATACAATGTTTGCAGTCCAACTGTTCTGTATTCACTAAAACATCCAACAGAGGGTGGTATCGAGAAGTGACTGAGAAGCATTCTGGGAGAAGTCAGCACAGTCACCGCAACACAGAAGGGGATCGAGGAGGACCCACTGGCAAAGAACGGAATTGCCCCAAACATTACATTGCTGTAATGTTTTCATCCCTCCCTCCTCCTCAAACCAAAAAAAAAGAGAGCAAGAGAAAGAAAGGGAGAGGCAGTACTTCAGGAGTGCACTACGCCTGCGAGGGACACTCTTCTGAAACTGGATTTTAAAAAAGCAGCTGATTGGTGAGTAAATCCTAGTGAGTTTTTTTTCAAATCTATTAAAGTAATTCATTGCTTAATACTGAAGAAGGAGCTAAAAAAAAAGTATAGCGTAGCACTGTACAAGTACAATTAATCAAGAAACAAGGTTCCTAGCTAACATAAATAAGGCCCCGAGCTAGCATTAACTAGCTTAATCGAGAGGGACGTCATGGCAGGAGAACTCAGACCCATGATATGCTCTTCCTGCAGGATGTGGGAAATGAGGGACACTTCCAGCATCCCTGGTGACCATGTGTGCGGAAGATGTGTCCAAATGCAGTTTCTAGCTAACTCTGTTTTGGAGCTGGAGCTGTGGGTGGGCTCATTGTGGAGCATCCGTGATGCTGAGCAAGTCGTGGATAGCATGTTTAGCGAGGTGGTCACACCGCAGTTGAAGATTACACAGGCAAAAAGGGAATGGGTGAAAATCAGGAACAGTAAAAGACTCAGGAAGGTAGTGCAGGAGTCCCCTGTGGTCATCCCCCTCTCTAACAGATATACCGCTTTGGATACTGTTGGGGGGGATTGGCCTCTCAGGGGAAAGCAGCAACAACCAAGTTCACAACTGGGTGGCTCTGCTGCTCAGAGGGGCGGGAGGAAAACAAGTGGCAGGGCTATAGTGATAGGGGATTCAATAGTTAGCAGCACAGACAGATGCTTCTGTGGCTGCAAACATGAATCAAGGATGGTGCCAGGGTCCAGGATGTCATGGAGCGGCTGCAGGACATTCTGGGGAGGGAAGGTAAACAGCCACTGTTCGTGGTACACATTGTGCTGTAAATTCTCTATGGTTCTATGTTTCTAACACTCATTAGTTTGCAATCTGTGCAGGGAGGGCGTGAAAAGCTGTGAAGCACTTGGTGGCACTACGTTGCTTGAGTGGGCAGATCAACTAGAGGCCCGACTCCAGTCATATCAATATGGCTGCACCTGAATTGTCTCAGCTGTGGAGGAATGGTCATTTTATACAAGATGTCCGTAATACGTGACCATTCCCTCGGCCACTCTACCCTGCACCCTGAATGCTTGTGCACTATATTCAAGTGCAGGACTGCCTTGCCCCCATCTACCCCACAAGTCACCACAGCGGTGGGGCTGCCCTTGCCCTCTCCCTACAAGTTGCCACAATGGTAGGGCTGCCCTTGATCCCCCACAACGCTCCTCAAGCTTGAAGTCCAACAGGCGACTCAGGTGAGCGCTGCATAATGTTACTGTGCACTCACCTCTGAGTTCCCCTCAAAGTGCAGCCTGCCAAATGCACGCCTTTTAAATGCTGTTGTGAAACACGTCGGTGTGCTTTCCCGCTGATGTGGATGGATGATCCAGCGGAGGGCGGTGCCGATTCCGGCTGGCTGGCCTGATAATGATGTGCAGATGTATTATAATGAGGTTCCCGACACCCAATGGTGGGAAACGCAGCCTGCATCGGCAGGATGAGCAGATGATCACAAACTGGTTTCATGCCATCATGAACCGATTGTTCGCTCACGCCACCAAACACGCCAGATGCCGGCGGGCACTGAAAATCCCAACTAATGTCTCCATAAAATCTATTCCTGCCAGCCCAATCTTGATCCAATGACATAATGCAAAGAACGTTGTCTACTTATCACGGGGCATGGAGCTACCTGGAAAATTTTAAAACAATCTATGTGATAATGATTATCAAGAGTAATAAAACATAGAAATAATTTTAACTCTACAACTGGAAAGAGATTCAAAGCTATGGAAATGATATAAAAAGCAAGCGATGTCTGTGAGTGTCTTCACATCTGCAGGCAACATTTAGGATTTTAAAAGATGGGAAGATTCTTGAAGCTCATTCCAGCGATTCTTACATAGGAGACCAAATGAAAGGAATCCTTCACGCATTTTGTTTTACTCTTTTTACACTGCTTAAATGAGTTAGTTGTCTGGTATTGGAGAAAATTCTGAAGGAGAGAATCTATCTCCACTTGGAGAGGCAAGGTTTGATCAGGGATAGTCAGCACAGTTTTTTCAATGGCAGGCCATGCCTAACAAATTTGATTGAATTTTTTGAGGAGGTGACCAGGTGTGTAGATGAGGGTAGTGCAGTTGATGCAGTTTATATGGATTTCAGCAAAGCCTTTGACAAGGTCCCACATGGGAGACTTATAAAGAAGGCAAATGCACATGGGATACAGGATAATTTGATAAGGTGGATTCAAAATTGGATAAGTTGTAGGAGACAGAGGGTGATGACAGAAGGATGCTTTAGTAACTGGAAGCCAGTATCTAGTGGCATACCACAGGGATCTGTGCTGGGTCCCCTATTATTTGTCAGTTATATAAACGACATAGATGACTATGTGGGGGGTAGGATTAGTAAATTTGCGGATGACACAAAGATTGGCCAGGTGGTTAACAGTGAGGTTGAGTGTCTTGGGCTATAGGAAGATATAGACGGGATGGTCAAATGGGCAGATAAGTGGCAGATGGAATTTAACCCTGAAAAGTGTGAGGTGATACACTTTGGAAGGAGTAATTTGACAAGGAAGTATTCAATGAATGGCTAGGAAATTCTGAGGAACAAAGGGACCTTGGCATGTGTGTCCATTGATCTCTGAAGGCAGAAAGGCATGTTAGTTGGGTGGTGAAAAAGGCATATGGGACACTTGCCTTTATCAGTCGAGGTATAGGTTATAAATGTAGGGAGGTCATGTTGGAGTTGTATAGAACTTTGGTGAGGCCACAGATAGAGTACTGTGTGCAGTTCTGGTTGCCACATTATCAGGAGGATGTGATTGCACTGGACGGGGTGCAGAGGAGATTCACCAGGATGTTGTTTGGGATGAAACATTTAAGTTATGAAGAGAGGTTGGATAGACTTGGGTTGTTTTCTTTGGAGCAGAGAAGATTGAGGGGTGACCTGATCGAGGTGTACAAGATTATGAGGGGCATGGACAGGGAGGATAGGGAGCAGCTGTTCCCCTTAGTTGAAGGGTCAGGCACAAGGGGACATAAGTTCAAGGTGAGGGGCAGGAGGTTTAGGGGGGATGTGAGGAAAAACTCTTTTACCCCAGAGGGTTCTGGAATGCACTGCCTGGGAGGGTGGTGGAGGCAGGTTGCCTCACATTCTTTAAAAAGTACCTGGATGAGCACTTGGCACATCATAACATTCAAAGCTATGGGCGAAGTGCTGGTAAATGAGATTAGGTAAGTAGGTCAGGTGTTCCTCACGTGTCGGTGCAGACTCGATGGGCCAAAAAGGGCCTCTTCCGCATTCTGTGATTCTGTGATCCTGTGATTCTATCAACCATCCACTCTGAAACCAAATTCTAGCTGTTGATCACCCTCTGTGCAAAAAAAAATACCTATCCTGTCCTTCAAAATTCTGAATCTGTGTCCTCCGTCCTTTGTTCTTTGGCATGTGTGAAGATATTGCTCCCAGGTGATTTTTCTATCTTATTATACCTCAATAAGATCCTTTCTAAGATGTTAATTACTTTTCTAATTGCATCAGTTTAGTTTTCCTGCGGTGTTTTCATCTTAACTCATTCATGTACTTAAAATCATAATAGTTCCATCAGAAAATTTGATCCAAATTGCTCCCCATGGAAGAAAAAATCTCCGCATACAGCCAAAAATGAAAAACACTGTTCCAAAAATATCATAGAGGCAGGAATTGCTTTGCTGACAAATCATGGTTTTTCACTGAGGAAACTATTAGCAATGACAAGCAACAGCAATATTTAGAGATACTCTGTTACTGAAAAATGCTTGCACACCATTCTATATCGGTGTTATTTTGTGAAGGTGTGGAGATTAAAGTTTGTTTGCCCACTTTATATAGATTCTTGAAGTCTGGTGACGTTCTCAAGATAATGTCAGTGTTTCATATGCTGTTTGCACAGTACTTTACTAGAATTTTGATACATTCAGCACATGTTGTGGAAGAGACATAGTGGTATTGTACCTTCAGTTGAGTTTGTGGACATCAATGCGGCTTCCAAACAGGAAGCTACAATGCTATTGTGTGTTAAGACACAGCCATGACTTCCTGGTCTCAGCACACCAGCACAGAAAGACATTGGGCTGGATATGCAGTCACGTTTTAGGACAACACAGAGTCAAGAATTAGTAAAAAAAAAAAGGCCACAGTGCGGTGAATGTGCAAATCGCGCCTCCATTTCTATCTCCAGTCATTTTGCAGTGGAGGAGGAAAGGGGGCGAATCGGGAACCCCACACACTGCTGTATATTAAGTTTCTGGCACCATTCTAGAAGTGAGCATTTCAGAACATGTGTAACTTTCAGCGAGGCAGTGGTATTTTGGAAGACTTTCCAAATCACATCTGGCGAATGGAGGCGTGATCCATGAATTGGAGGCGGGAAGAATGTTAAAGGGGAATAAAAATAGTGTTTCCTCCTTTACTGTTCATCATGAAATTCTGTAGTCGAGGTTATATCTGTGCATGCTAAAGTGAGTGATGACAGTTGTTGGAGGGTGGTTGGGTTGCGATATTAATGATCGAATTTATCTGCAGATTCTTGGGTGAAACCATTAAGTTTATTTACAATATACTCAGCAGGTGTTTTCAACTCCAGCTCTATCTCTGCACTGACTCTGAGGTAGCCCTCACTACCCTCCTATTGGTTACTTCAGATCATGTGATCTTCCTTAACACGTATTATTCTTAAAGGTGCATGACACACTAAAAAAACCATAATTATTGCATTCCTTCTCCTTTAACTCAGCTACACATATTATGTTTGCAAGTACATATATTTCAAGACAATATAATATTTACACTGGGTAAGGAATTTACAATTCAGTCTTTCAGGTGGTTTCCTGGTACGTGTGGAATGTTGCAGCTCCACAACTTCACATTCTTTGTCAGGAACCTCCTTTTCCGGAGTTGCCTGAACATCAGGTGCTTCGGTGGGCACTTCCAGCTCTGTATCCTCAATTCTTACAGGAGCATCAGACATGTCAGTCCTGGGTTGAGGACCTTCAGTCATGGTCACTGGTCAAACCAAATCTTGGTGATTTGTCTCTCGCTTGCTTAAGTGGTCCACATGTTGACTGGTGATCCGGCCTTCCACCTCCACATGGTAAGATAGAGGTCCAGTCACCACACTTATTTCACCCAATAACCACTTTGGCCCTTCCCTGACATTCTTCACGTATATCAGCTCTCCCATGGTAAATTTCCTCTCGCGACTATGCCAGTCGTGTCTAGTTTTCTGGCTTCCCTGACTCCTTTCCACCTTCCCCTCTAAATTTGGTACTTTTAAGCTCAATCTCGTCCTGAGACGATGTTTCAACAATAACTCCGCAGGTGTGACACCTGTCGTTGTATGAAGTGTAGTCCTGAAATGAAAAAGAAAGTGTGCTAGCTTGGTTGCCAAGGAATCGGCAGTTAGCTTTCTTATGCCTGCCTTGAATGTTTGAACCACCCTTTTGGTCAGTCTGTTTGAGGAAGGGTGGTACTGTGCAGTTTTCACATGAGTGACACCTTTGAGACTGATAAACTGTTGCAGCTCAGCACTCGAAAATGCCGTGCCATTTTCGGAAACGGCTACTTCTGGTATTCCATGAATGGCAAAACTCTGATGTAGTTTCTCAATTGAGCAGAAGCATTGAGTAGAATTTTCCGAGCCCGCTGGTGGCAGGCATGATAGGTGGTCTGCGTGAAAAATATGGCGTGACCTGCTTTATGACTGCGGGAAGGCAGTTCGTGATCTTCCGCTCAGCCCACCAACGGCGGGCTGCGTTTCCCACCATCGGTCGGCAGGGAGCTAATTGTACTACATCAGCATAAGTTATAAGGCCATCCAACCAGATTCTTGGAATCCCACTGTATCGTCCGCCCTCGTTGGTGGGAAAGCACACCGACGTGTTTCACACCAGCACGCAGGCAACGTGCACATGTCAGCCTTCACTTTGGGGGAAGCGAGGTGAGTGAGCAGGAGTGTTCTCCACAGCTGGAGCGCTGTTTACAGGCCTCAGGGGTGCCGGGGGCGGGGGCAACTGATGCCTGGTCCCGCAGGCAACTGCTGAGGGGTAGGGGTATCCAGGGGCAAGTGTAAACAGTGGGTGAGCTGTGGAGAACGCTGCTGCTCACTCACCTCAGTTCCGCCAAAGTGAAGGCCGCCAAGTACCTGTTGCCTGTGTGCTGTTGTGAAACACGTTGGCGTGCTTTCCCACCGATGTGGACGGACAATACGGTGGGGTTCCTAGAGCCTGGCAGAATGGCCTTTTAATTATATGCTACCGTATTACAATTAGCTCCCTGCCGAATGATGGTGGGAAATGTGGCCTGCTGTTGGCAGGCTAAATGGAAGATGAAGGTCCAGTCACCACACTTATTTCACCCAATAACCGCTTTATGGAGGAGAGAGCAACTGTAGCACCTGGCTGTGCAAAGGCTGGGGCAGCAACCTCATGAAGAAAGGGCAGCATGGTCTCCCACACATGCTGCCCAGGAGTGACAGCGAGCCGTGGCTGGTCAGCGCCTAGCGACACCCAGGGTTTATGGGCGCCACCTGCTATTCCTGCAGATGACCTGCAGAACTAGTGTCACCAATGACTGCGCATGTCTAGGGACCTGGTGGCTCATATCTGCCACTTACCGCAGGACTTGACACCAAGGGGACATGGAGGGCATCCACTGCCAGTGGCTGTGAAAGTGACTGTGGTGCTCAATTTCTATGCCAGTGGCTCCTTTCAGGGCTCCACAGGTGACCTCTGTGAGATTTCACAATCCGCCACCCACAAATGCATCCATGAGGTCACGGAAGCCATCTTCTCGAGGGCACACAACTTTGTGCATTTTGCCTGGTACTGGGACAGCCAAAATGCAAGGACCATTGGATTCTCCCTGATCTCAGGATTCCCACAGGTGCAGGGTGCTATTGACTGCACCCATGTGGCGCTCAGGTCTGCATCGCTACACTCATTGGACTTCATCAGCTGCAAGGGCTTCCACTCACTGAACGTGCAGCTGGTATGCAACCACCAGAAACACATCCTGCAGGTTTGTGCAGTTTCCAGGAAGTGTGCATGACATCTACATCTTCAGTTGGTCACAGATCCCTGCAGTCTTCCAGGGTCCACAGAAGCTGCAGAGATGGCTCCTCGGGGAAAAGGGCTAGCCGCAGAGGCCGTGGCTGATGACACCCGTGCGGCGGCCTCAGACTGCAGCAGAGCGATGCTATAATGAGGCTCATGCAGCAGCTTGCAACTTGGTGGAGCAGACCATCAGGATACTGAAGATGAGGTTCCTGTGCCTGGACCCGTCTGGTGGAGCCCTGCAATATAGTCCGCAGAGGGTGTCACGCATCGTTGTCGCCTGCTGCACCCTTTACAACCTGGCGCTGCAATGGGGAGACAAGCTGGATGAGGAGGAGATGGAGGAGCTGGAGGTCTCCTCTGATGAGGAGGATGCCGATGGGGATGAGGGGGAGGGGGTCCTCATTGGTGGCGATGATGGGGATGACGTTCTTGCACTGGCTAGACGAGGCAGGTGCACTCGGGAGACCCTCATAGCTGCTAGATTTGTGGAGGATGATGGCGACATGCAGTGAGGTGTCTCCATAGATCCTCACATCACAGTTGTTAATGTCTGACTCCAGTCTGGCTTATGGTAGCGCCAATACCCGCTCTGATAATGTCCTGACTTGGAGATGCAGTGGAGGCCCTAATAGTCACTCAATTACAGGAAGATGATGACAACACATAGTAAGGATGTTCCATAGACCTTCATATAGCCTCTGAGAATGTCTGACTCCTGTCTGGCCGAGGGCAGCTTGTTTGCGCTCCAAGATCAGGGCCATCTCAGAGAGACAGCCATGAAAATTTAGATGCCTCTGATGCCGTGTCCAGCTTCAGCACCTCAGCCCTTCAGGAGCTGGTGCACAGCATCACTGGTCGCAGATGCTGGTCTGATGGGGGCCAACCCCACTTTAAAGGTGCTGCGAGCCCACAGAGAGAATGAGAGAACTCTATGATGCCTCCCTACTACACTCTGTAGCAATGACCAACACCGCCGAGGTGCAGGCATCAGTAATATTTCCAGGGAGTGTGAGGCTGGACCATCACTGTGATCTGAAGGCTGCACAGAGCACAGGGAAGGGGCCCTAGACTGAGACACCTGCCTTTTATCTTATGCAGAAAAGTTTCACATCTGAGTGACACGAACACTGCTCATCAGAACAAGGAGACCTGGGCAGGTTGACATTCTTAGGAGTTTATTGGCAATAGTGAACAGTATGTACAAGTGATTAGCACCTGTGCCCTGGCTGTGCAACTACTTTTACCTAACAGCCCTAACCCTGCCACCGCATCTTGTTGCTCCCTGGACATCCACAGCGGAGGTGGAGGCAGCCTGCTGACTGTAACGCCCTGTCTGTGATGACTTTGGTGGGTGTCCTCTGGAGGGCCGAGACTTGGAGGACCCCGGCCTGCTTTTGGGATCCTGCTCTGTGGCAGTGGCACTCTCCTCAGTCTGTGGAGCTGGAGCTGTGGAGGTCACAGGAAGAAGGAATTTGGATGGGCCAGTCACTCCCAGAGTCACCTGGGTGGATGGCCCTGGAGTGTGCACCTGCTGATCCTTTTCCCTATGGGTGCCCGAGGGCCCCTGGCTGTCTTCCTGAGTGGAAGTGGAGGCTGGAGTGAGATCAGGCTACCCAGCACCCCTCTCCTGTGTACACACTGTTGCAGGCCAACTACGGCATCAGGGATGGAGTTCATCCTGCGCAACATTGCAGGAGTGATGTCCTGGACCAAGGTCTCCATGGCGGCCGCCATCCTACCAGTGTTGACCTTGGTGCATTGGCATGCTGGTGCTATCACCTCAGCCTGAAGGCATATGGACTCCTCCTTTGCGCTTGCAATCTGTGGAGTGCAGCAGACACCCCTTCCTGATGTTCCAGAGCTTGCCTTTGCATCTCCAGCAACTGTGACATGACCAAAGCCAGAGGCTAGTCATCTGACTTAGACTCAGCAATGTTCTGGCCTCCAGTAGTCCTCCGAGTGCCAGAGTCCTGGGAAGACCCTGCTTTTTCCTGCTGTGGATCAGCAAGTGCAATGTGCTCACCAGATTGTGATCCTGAAGCTACTCTAAAGCTAGGTCCCAGCGAGGTGTGTGTCTCTGCGCTGGTGGAGGGTGTGGGTGAGCACTGTGATGGGACTTCAGGGAGGGTGCCTTCAGTCTCCTTTTCAGAGATTTCTTCCAAGCTTGATTGGAGGCCCTGGGTCATGGACTCTGTCGGCCGTTTGGCAGATGAGCCTGCGAAAGCAAGGAGAAACAATTAGTGCATGGCAGTGACCTGTGAAACCTTTAAACACCTTTAAGGTGGGGCTGGCACCCATCTCTTCAGCATCTGTGACCAGTGACGCTCTGCTCCTAAAGGGCTCAGGTGCTGAAGGTAGACAAAGGATCAGATGCTTTCAAAGTTTCATGGCTGTGTCTCTATGATATGATCACAGAGTGCAAGTGAGCTGCCCTCGGCCAGACAGGAATCAGACATTCTCAGAGGCTATGTGAAGATCTATGGAGTGTCATCACTGCATGTTGTTATTATCCTCCTGCAATCAAGCAACTATTATGGCCTCCACTGCGTCTCCATGACAGGAGCATTATCACAGAGCGTATTCGCGCTGCTATAAGCCAGACTGTCAGACTGGAGTCAAACATTCATAGATGTAGTGTGAGAATCTTATGTTGTCTCCTCACTGCATGTCATCACCATCCTCCACAAATATAACAGCTATGAGGGCCTCCTGAGTGCGCCCGCCTCGACTGGCCAGTGTGAGAGCCAGATCAACATCAAAGTCACCTTCAAGGACCTCCTCACTCTCATCACCATCAATGTCCTCCTCATGGGAGGAGACCTCCAGCTCCTGCATCTTCTCCTGAGCCAGCTCGCCTCCCCATTGTGGTGCCAGGTTGTAAAGGGTGCAGCAGGCAACAACGATGTGTGACACCCTCCATGGACTATATATCAGGGCTCCACTAGAGCAGTCCAGGCATCGGAACCTCATTTTTAGCATCCCGATGGTCTGCTCCACCAAGGTGAGAACTGCTTCATGAGCCTCGTTATAGCTTCCCCCTGCTGAAGTCTGAGGCCGCTGCACGGGTGTCATCAGCCACATTCTCTGTGGGAAGCCCTTGTCCCCGAGGAGACTATCCTGCAGCCTCTGCAGATCCTGGAAGACGTTACCGATCTGTGACCGACTGCGGTTGTAGGAGTCTTGCACACTCCCTGGAAACCATACGCAGACCTGCAGGATGTGCTTATGGTGGTTGCATGACACCAGAACATTCAGCAAATGGAATCCTTTGTAGTTGACATAGTTTACTGCGTGTTGCGATGGAGATCTAAGCACCACATGAGTGCAGTTGTTTCTACCCTGCACCTGTGGGAATCCAGAGATCTGGACAAATCCAATCACTCTTGCATCCTGGCTTTCCTGGTCCCGGGCGAAATGCACAATGTTTTGTGCCCTTGCGAAGATCACATCCGTGACCTCATGGATGCGTTTGTGGGGGCTTGTGATATCCCACAGAGATCACCTGTGGAGCCCTGAGAAGAGACACTGGCATAAAAACTGAACCCCGCAGTCACTTTCATGGCCACTGGCAGTAGAGGCCCTCCATGTCCTCATAGTGCCAAATCCTGCAGTAGCTGACAGATGTGACTGACCAGTTCCCTAGGCATGCGCAGCCTATGGCAACACTGGTTCTCAGTCATCTGCAGGAATGAAAGACGGTTTCGATAGACCCTGGGTCTAGCTAGGGCCCGACCAGCGACAGCTCACTGTGGTTCTTTAGCAGCGTGTGCAGGAGCCTCAGCTACCCCTTCTTCCAGACGGTGCTTCTCCTCCCTCTGTCCAGCCAGGTGTCTCATTCGCACTCTTCCCCATCATCTTCGCTCTCTGTATGCCACGAGGCATACAGCTGGTTCACCAGGCTCCATGCTCCTAACTTACTCCTCCTGCAGGGTGAAAGAGAAAGCTGCGTGGATTAGTTTGGATGTACAAAGAATCTCTCTTTGTTAAGTCTGAAGGCCCCTTAACACATCCCAGAGAGTGCTGGCCACCACTTGGATGGCCAAAGTTTAGTGAGCTGCATAGCTATCTGAAACCTCACCTTCCTCCGCCCCACTCTGATTGGCGGCAGCTTCGGCCACTGGACTGCATGCTGTGCTCTCAGCTCAGCTGCAGGTATTCTCCTAACCCGTGCTGCAAGGCTGCACTGTTAGCTGGAACCATGGGGGAAACAGGTCCAAACGAGGATGATGACATTGCCAGGGGTTGTAAGCATATCCACCAGTCACTGCTCCATGGCCAGATTTAACCAGGAGATTGTACAACATGCCCGATCAGCCAATTGTATTGCAGTCCACTAAAATTCTCATTAGTTTGCAGTCCGTGCCCAAGGGGTGAAAAGCTGTGGAGCACTTTGTGGAACTTTAATGCCTCTGCTTTGCTTGAGTGGGCAGAGAAGTTAAAGGCCCCATTCCAATCATATCAATGTGCTTGCACCTGAACTGTCTCAGCTACAGAGGAATAGTCACTTTATGCAAGGTTTCCCTAAGGTGTGGCCACTTCTCTCACTGCCCCCCCACCCCACCACACAGGTGCTTGTGCACTACCTTCAACAGCCTTTGCCCGCGTCCCCCCCAATAAAATGCACCTCAGCTTTTAAGTCCAACGGGCATTCCCTGTGAGCACTCC
Organism: Carcharodon carcharias; assembly: GCF_017639515.1. Taxonomy (NCBI): domain Eukaryota; kingdom Metazoa; phylum Chordata; class Chondrichthyes; order Lamniformes; family Lamnidae; genus Carcharodon; species Carcharodon carcharias. The sequence continues at coordinate 57,247,440 of NC_054470.1, read as the reverse complement.
ACAATGTTGCTGTGCACTCACCTCCAAGGTCCCCTCAAAGTGCAGCCCACCAAGTGCGGGCTGGCCTTATAATGATATGCTGATGTATTACAATGAGGTCCCGACATCTGATGGCAGGAAACACGGCCCGCCATCGGCAGGCTGAGCAGACGATCGCAAACTGGTTTCATGATGTCGTGAAATTGATTTTTGGCCTTCTCACCTATTGTCTGCATATGGCACCGTAAACGGCCGACACCAACAGGCAAGGATGATACCATCCATCGTTCCAAATCAGGATGGTGTGTGGCTTGGAGGTGATGGCATTCCCACTTTCATGATGGCAGACCACAGTCCCGAACTACTAACGAACATATTAAACTTTATAAGTGAGACATTTTTTTTAAAAAAATACCTACAAGCAAGAGCTGGCTGAGGATGTAAAGTAACCACTTGCTGGAAATTTCCAATGTGGATTATACTTGACTGATTACTCCAGAGAGAAAATGGAATGTCGCCCCTAACAAAAGGTGACAAGGCCACTTCAAACGGAGAGACTTGAAAGGGGGAGATGCAATACAAAAGATTAAACTTTGATCTCCTGTGGTTGCAGAGACAATGGAGATTGATTGCCACATCTCAGCAGAAACCATCCCCTGTTGAGTTATATCTCAGAATGTGGAAATAGTTTGAGTTGAAAGAAAGGAGTTCCTGGGTGAAAAACATGCTTGTTTTTTTCCCTTTCAGGAATACACAAGGAAATGTGTTAAAGAGCCAGCTGCAAACCCTATCTGTGTTTTCTAGTTCTCGTGCGCTAGTGTATGCTGTGAAGGTCACAGCAGAAGTGCATCAACTGGACATATCTGCAGCTTACAGGTAAAAGTCTATCCCTCTCTCTCTCTCTCTCTCTAGCTGGCTGGAGGCAAGTCAGCAAAACAGCAGTCATAAAGAAAACGTGACAACTCCTTCAGCTAACCTGCAGAACCAAATGTCTCCAAACCAACTGCTCAACTGTCAAAGTCAGATTCACCGAACTCAACGACCCAACATTTTACCAACTACTTGTCACAGATAAGCCAAAGACTGCTTTATGTATCTTTATAACTTTTATTTTTGGACTCAACTTCATTTCTGGTCTGCGTGTATATTGCATTTTTATTATTTTTCTTTAGGTTTTTAGTAATTAATAAACTTACTCTTTCTTTGGCTGATGAAAGCCTGGTTAAATTGGCTCCTTCTAAAACATAAATACATTTGTCTGGGAAAAAGCATCCACGATGGAAGGGATACTTTTTAACTTAACCTTGTTCCTACCAACTGAGAAGGTTAAATAAAGAAGGGAAGCCTGCTCATTCCTCCTCACCTAGGACTATAACAAAATTGGAGGTCCTGTTCCGGAGGTTAGCAATTTGGCGTATCTCGTCCAGCATCATAACAAATTGGGGGACCTCATCCTGGGACCAGTTGTATTTACTGGGGCACATACTCTGTTCAGAGAATGGGAGTCAGTCAGAGCTTAGCAGACCAGGCTATGGTCCTGACTGTGACTCTGAATTCCTGTAGATGCACCTCTGAAAGTGAAGATGAGGTTAAATAAATTCCTGAGAGATACAAGGACTTTGCATCTGAAGGAAAGGTGGCCATTATTCCTCAGGGTGAGGCGAGTAACCCTTAGTGATACTGAGGGATACAGGAGCCAGCCAAACTCTACTGCTGGGAAAAGGCATGACCTTTCCAGCAGAGAGTGCAGTAAATGCCAAGATGTTGGTAAAGTGTATTGAAGGAGAGTTCATGCCCATCCCCTTAAACTGGATACATCTGGAGTGCGACCTTGTGGCAGGACCAGTGATCATGGGAGTCATCCCCAGTTTGCCTGTGGACGGGGTTGACCTGCTACTCAGCAATGATCTGGTGGGATCAAAGGTAATAGCAACTCCAAAGGTCTCAGAGAAGCCCACTGGGGTCAAGGAGACAGAACAGCTGCAGGAGAAAGTGTCTAGCATTTTCCCTGACTGTGTGATAACACAGCCTCTAGCCAGACAAGCTCTGGCAGTGGATGCTGAAGCTGCACTGCAGACAGGAGACCCTATGGTCTGGTTAGTTGAAACCTTTTTTTTGGGAGTCTAGAAGACCCTAAGGAGGTAATAAATAGATCTTCCTTGGTAGCAGCCCAGCAGGCTGACCCATTATTAAAAACAGTAGCTCAGACTGCTCATAATAAGGCCAAGGCAGAAGCAGTCCCTGAATGCTACTATATTAAAAGCAAGGTGCTAATGAGGAAATGGATATTCCCTTCACAGACCTGCAAACAAGGAATGGACAGTGATTCACCGGACAGTGGTGCCACCAAGGTACAATAGGAAAATATTATGGCTAGCTCACGAAATTCTGATGGCTGGGCCAGCCCGCATCAGCCAACATTTTTACTGGCCACACTGTGACAGGGATATAGTAAGGTTTTGCAAAACCTGCCACACCTGCCAGGCTGTGGGAAACCCCAGCCTGCAATACGACCTGCACCTATGATTCCCATGTGGCTTATGGGGAACATAAGTGGACAAGGCATTAGTGGACTGTGTGGGGCTCAAAACAAAAGGGGACTACCAGTATACTCTTACCATCATGGACATGGTGACCTGCTTCTCAGAGGCTGTTTCCCTGAGAATCATATTTGCCAGAACAGTGATGAGGCAATTGACCCAATTCTTTACCAGGTATGGTCTTCCCACCGAGAACCAGTCAGATCAGGGCTCAAATTTCATGTCCAAAATATTCCAGGAAGTAATGAGTAACCTAGGCGTGACCAAGCTGAAATCTTCAGTTTATCACCTGCAGTCACAGGGGGCGTAGGTACCACCAGACCCTAAAAACAATGATCAGAGCATACTGCAAAGATTACCCCCATGACTGGGATAAAGGACTAGGTTTTCTATCATTTGCTACGTCTGTTCTAGACTCACCCAATTAATCCACCAGTTTTACTCCGTTTGAATTAGTTTATGGACACCAAGTGCAAGGGCCTCTGAAACTAATTAAGGAGAGGTTTTTAAAGCAGATGGAGAAAGTTTCCATGTTAGACTATGTAACAGTGTTCCAGGAGTGACTCATCAGAGTCTGTGATGTGGTCCGAGAACACTTGAAAATCTCCCAGACAGCTGAAGAAACAAATAGACAAAGCTGTCAGGGCCTGAACTTTTCAGCCAGGAGACTATGTGTTAGTGTTCCTACCAATACCAGGCGACCCCTTAAAAGTCCAGTTCAGTGGCCCGTTCAGAGTAGCAAAGAAGCTCAGGGGAGTAAACTATCTAATTGAGACCGCAGGTCAGGGGAAAAGGCAAAGGCTGTGTCATGTCAACATGATAAAGCAATATCACAGCCGAGAAGGGGATAAGCAGGTGACGGCCTGTCCCATTGCCACTGACCTGGAGGATAAGGGTAGCAGTGGGGATGAATTAGAGGGAGACGTGGATGAGGCCCACATTGAATCTCCTACTACCCAACTAAGCAACATAGATATGAGTGAACTTAGACTCCTTATTCACCCACCTAAGTGCAGAGGAGCGAGCAGACTTGATGAGGCTGATCACTGCATTTAAAGGTTTATGCAGAGAAAAGCCAGGCTGCAACACACTAGCCCTACATGATGTGGATGTGGGAGAGCCCTCTCCCATAAGGCAACATCCCTACAGTCTAGGCCTAGAAAAGCTAGCCCAAGTCTGGGAGAAGATTAACCACATGCTGGAGCAGCAACTAATAGAGACCAGCAGCAGTAGCTGGAGCTCCCCAGTCGTGCTCATGGCCACGCTGAACAGCTCCACTAGATTCTGCAATGAGTGCCGAAAAGTTATAATGTGGATAAGTGTGAAGTTATCCACTTTGGTAGGAAAAACAGAATGGCAGAGTATTATTGAAATGTTGATATATTGGGAAATACTGACATACAAAAGGGTCTGGATGTCCTTGCACAACAATCACTGAAAGACACTTTTTGAGGACAGTTTGAGGAAATTCTGAAGACACTTGAATCCCTTCCTGGCACATATCAGTAACAGACACGGGCACTCACGACTGGAAGCTCCGCTGGCAATTTTCTCATAGTGGCGAGACCCTCCCCCCCATCACGTGAGGAATAGCAAGCTGTTAAGAAGGCAAATGTATGCTGGCCTTCATTGCAAGTACAGGAGCAAGGATGTCTTACTGCAGCTATCCAGGGCATGGTGAGACCACACCTGGAGTATTGTATGCAGTTCTGGTTTCCCTACCTAAGATAGGACATACTTGTCATAGAGGAAGTGCAGCAAAGGTTCACCCGTCTGATTCCTGGGATGGTAGAACTATTGTATGAGGAGAGATTGGGCTGACTAGGCCTGTATTCACTGCAGCGTGGAAGAATGAGACAGGGTCTCATTGAAACTTATAAAATTCTGACAGGGCTGGACAGACTGGAAGCAGGGATGATGTTTCCTCTGGCTAGGGATCTAGAACAAGGGGCCACTGTCTCAGATATGGGGTAGGCTATTTAGGACTGAGATGAGGAGAAACTTCTTCACCCAGAGGGTGGTGAACCTATGGAATTCTCTGCCACAGAAGGCTGTGGATGCCAAGTCACTGAATATATTTAAGAAGGAAATAGATAAATTTCTGAATGCTAAAGGCGTCAAGGGGTATGCGGAGAGTGTGGGAATTTGGCATTGAGATAGAGGATCAGCCATGATCATGGTGAATGGCAGAGCAAGTTCAAAAGGCTGAATTACCTATTCCTGCTCCTATTTTCTATGTTTCTAATGCAGCGAGCAGAGCTGACTCTTTGCCAATACCCCGGCTGGAAGATTGAATAGATACGATAGGTAAAAAAGCCTACATTACAAAGATGGATTTATGCAAGGGATACTGGCAGGTTTCCATGAAAGCCCACGCAAAGGAAATCTCTGCCTTCTCCAAAATACTACACAAGCATCAGAAACGGTACTCCACAGTACAGAAGGAAACCCTCAGTTTATTACTGGCTCTCAAACGCTTTGAGATGCATGTCCGAAATGGATACAGAGAGACCACGGTCTATACTGACCACAACCCATTAACCTTTATGGAAAAGTTCAAGACAAAAAATGCCAGGTTATTCTGTTGGAGTTTGTTTCTACAACCGTGCCACCTAAAAATCACCCACTTTGCTGGGAAATCAAATCTGATTGTAGATACCCTGTCCAGAACTTGAAGAGACCCAGTTAGGACTGAAAGGGTAATATTGACCAAGGTTAGGAGAATGAATGTGTGTGTAAGTGTGTTTGTTGTTTTATAAATTTTTTTCTACTTTTGTAATGAAATGATAATGAATCTCATTTTATTCATCGTGTGGGGGAAGCTTCATGGCAATGGATCACAACCCAAATTACTTATGGACATATTGAACTTTTTAAGTAAGGCATGTGTTTTTTTTTTAAAATAGACCTACAAGCAAAACTTGGCTGAGAATGTAATTTAATCATTTGCTGGAAAATTCCTATGTGGATTATACTTGACCGATTACTCTAGAGAGAATATGGAATGTCGACCCTAAAAAAAAGGGTGTCAAGGCCTACTCCAGACAGAGATATCTGAAAGGGAGATATGCAATACAAAAGACTGAACTTTAATCTCTTTTGCTTGCAGAGACAATGGAGACTGATTACCACATCTCAGCAGAAACCGTCTCCTGTTGAGTTATATCTTAGAATGTGGAAATAATCTGAGTTGAAAGAAAGCAGATTCTGGGTGAAAGACATGTTTGTTTTTTCCATCCCAGGAATACACAAGAGAAAGGTCAAAAAGCCAAACCCGATCTGATGTGCTAATGTGTTCTGTGAAGGTCACAGCAGAAGAACATCAACTATGCATCCCCACAGCTTGCAGGTTTTTAAAAAAGTCTTTCCCTGTTGCTGAAAGCAAGTCACAAGTCAGCAAAGCCACAGTCAAAAAGGAATATGGACAACACCTTCAACTAACCTGCAGAGCCAAGCATCTCCAAACCAATTGCTCAACTGCAAAAGTCAGCTCTACCGGAATCACCCAATTTAAGGCCACACCATTTTGCCACCTACTACTCAAGGCTAAGCCAAAGACTGTTTCGTGTTTTTTTTTAACTCTTACTTTGAGACTCAACTTCTCATTTCTGATCTCTGTGTATGTATGTTGCATTTTTATTATTTTTCCTCAGGTTTTTAGTAATTAATAAACTTACTCTTTCTTTGACTGAAGAAAGCCTGGTTAAATTGGCTCCTTCTGAAAGATAAATACATTTGGACCTGGAAAAGGTATCTACAAGGGAAGGGATCCTTTTTAAATTAACCTTGTTGCAGCCAACCAAAGGGGTTGAATAATGAAGGGGAGCCAGCTCATTCCTCTTCACCCAGGAGCATAACAAAATTGGGGGTCCCGTTCAGGAGGTTAGCAGGTTTGGTATCTCATCCAGGGTCCTAACAAATTGGGGGGACCTTGCCTGGGGACTGGTCATAACTCCATGCATCTGCTGCCTTTGTTCATCTAGATGGTAGAGGTTGTGGGCTTGAAAGATGATGTTGAAGGAGGCTTTACTAGTTGCTGCAGTGCATCTTGTAGATGGTGCACACTGCTGCCACTGTGTGTCGATGGTGGAGGGAGTGAAAGTTCAAGGTAGTGGATGGGGTGCAGATCGAGTCAGCTGATTTGTCCTGAATGGTGTCAAGTTTCTTGAGTATTAGTGAAGCTGCATCACACTCCTTGTAGATGGTAGACAGACTTTGGGGGGATAGAGTTGAGTTACCACGGAATTCCTAGCCTCTGAATTGCCCTTGTAATCGTAGTATTTATGTGGGTGGCCTAGTTCAGTTTCTGGTCAATGCTGACCCCCCAGGATGTTGATAATGGGGGTTCAGCCATTGAATTGGGGAGGCAATGGCATAGTGGTATCGTTGCTGGACTAGTAATCCAGAGACCCAGGGTGATGTTCTGGGGACCAGCATTCAAATCCTGCCATGGCAGATGGTGAAATTTGAATTTAATGAAAATCTGGAATGTAAAGTCTAATGATGACCCTGAAATGACTGTAAAAACCAATCTCCCATCTGGTTCACTGATGTCCTTTAAGGAAGGAAATTTGTTGCCCTTACCTTACCTGGTCTGGCCTACATGTGATTTCAGACCCACAGCAATGTGGTTGATTTTTAAATACCCTCTGAAATGGCTAGCAAGCTTCTCAGTTGTAACAAACTGCTAGAAAGTCACAAAAAAAGCACGAAACCAGACGGATTGACTTAGGCACCGGAAACAACAACAGCAATCTCAGCCCTGTCGACCCTGCAAAGTCCTTACTAACATCTGGGAGCTAGTGCCAAAATTGGGAGAGCTGTCTTACTGACTAGCAACAACCATCTTTAGGGAATCATATAATGTCCCAGACACCACCATCACCATCCCTGGGTGTGTCCTGTCCCACCGGCTGGCTGGACACCAGAGGTGGTGGCACAGTGGTATACAGTTGTGGGGGAGTTGCCCTGGGAGTCCTCAACATTGACTCTGGGCCCCATGAAGTCTCATGGCATCAGGTCAAACATAGGCAAGGAAACCTGTGGCTGAGTACCACGTACTGCCCTCCCTAAGCTGATCAATCCATGTTGAACACCACTTAGAGGAAGCACTGAGGGTGGCAAGGGTGCAGAATGTACTTTGGGTGGAGGACTTCAATGTTCATCACCCAGAGTGGCTCACAAGCACCACTACTGACCGAGCTGACTGAGCACTAAATGACATAGCTGCTAAACTGGGTCTGCAGCATGAGGTGAGGGAACCAACAAGAGGGGACAATATGCTTGATCTCATCATCACCAACCTGCCTGCTGCAGATGCATATGTCCATGACAGTATCAGTAGGAGTGACCACCGCACAGTTGTTGTGGAGATGAAGTCCCGCCTTCACTTACTTTATTTACTCATTTCTTTTTAAGTACCTGTAGAAACTTTCTATCTGTTTTTACATTTCTAGCTAGTTCCCTCTCATACTCTAATTCCTGATTTACCTTTCAGTCATTCCCTGCCTTCTTTATATTCTGCCAATCATCTGTGCTGCCACACAACTTTGCGAAGTTGTATGCTTTTTCCTTAAGTTTGATGCTTCCCTTAACATCTCTAGTTAACCACGGATGGTGGGTCCACCCTTTAGAATTTTTCTTTATAGTAGGAATGTACTTATTCTGAATAATCTGAAATATCCCCTTAAATGTCTGCCATTGCTTCTCTATTGATCTATCCTCTAGCCTAGCTTCCCAGTTCACTTCAGCTATCTCAGCTTTCATCCCCACATATTGTCCCTATTTAAGTTTAAGTTACTAAGCTTAGATCCACTCTTCTCCCTTTCATACTGGATATAAAATTCAACCATATTGTGGTCACTGATAGGCAGGGATGCCTTTACGCTGAGGCCATTAATTAACCCTGTCACATTACACAATGCCAAATATAATATAACCTGCTCTTTGGTTGGTTCCAGAACATCTTGCTCTAAGAAACTACCTCGAAACCATTCTAAGAACTCTTCAACCAGGCAAACACTGCCAATCTGATTTTTCCAGTTTACGTGTAGATTAAAATCACCCATGATTATTGCTGTCCCTTTATCACAAGTACACAATATTTTCTCTTGAATATTTTGTCTTACACTGTAGCTACTGTTAGGAGGCCTGTAGTCCACTCCCACGAATGACATTTTTCCCTACTATTTCTCATCTTCATCCAAACTGATTCTACATCCTGATCTCCTGAACGAAGGTCATCTCTAACTATTGCACCAATGCCTCCTTTGATTAACAGTGCTACCCCTCCACCTTTACCTAGCTTCCTATTCTTCTTGAATGTCATGTACACTTCAATGTTAAGGACCCAATCATTATCATCCTGTAGCCACACCTCTATAAATGCTATCAGATCATATTTATTTACTTCAATATGGGCCATCAATTCATTTACTTTGTTATGAATGCTACACACATTCAGATAGAGAGCCTTCAGTTTTGTCTTTTTGTTACCTTTGTAGCATTTAGTCTTGACTATTGATGTATTCTTAGGTTTTTTTCTCTCTGTCCCTTCCTGCTATTCTCTGACCCTCATTTCTCATATTCCTATTTTGCTCTCCTGTCTTGACTATACATCCTGAATTGCCACCTCTACCCAAGCTTGACCCCTCACCCCTCTTGTTTAGTTTAAAGCCCTCTCTACTCCACGAATTATGCGATTTGTGAGGCCACTCGGTCCCAATGTGGTTCATGTGTAAACTGTCCCAAGGGTACAGTTTCCACTTTCCCTAGTAATGATGCCAGTGCCCCACAAACTGGAACCCACTTCTACCACAACAGACTTTGAGCCACGCATTTGTCTATCTAATCTTATTTGCTCTATGCCAATTTGCATGTGGCTTAGCTAATTATCCAGAGATTATTATCTTTGAGGTTCTGCTTCTTTCGGTATCTATTTGGTACCTAGCTCCTCATGCTGACTTTGCAGAACCTCTTTCCTTGTTCTACCTATGTCATTGGTACCTACATGGACTACAACAACTGGATATTCCCCCTCCCACTGCAAGTTCCTCTCCAGCCCTGAGCAGATGTTCCAGATCTTAACACTGGGTAGGCAAGAAAGCTGTCTGAACTCTCGCTCTTTGCAGAGAACAGTGTCAATCCCCCTCTCTGTACTATCCCTTACTACCGCTATATTCCTTTTTGCTCCCCCCACTTGAACAGCTACCTGTACCATAGTGCCATGGCCAGCCAGCTCAACCACCTTGCAGACTTTGCTTTCATTCAAAACAAAAACAGAAATACCTGGAAAATCTCAGCAGGTCTGGCAGCATCGGCGGAGAAGAGCAAAGTTGACGTTTCGAGTCCTCATGACCCTGAGCACTCCAAACCTGTTTGACAATCTCAAAGCCTGAGGCTCCTCCCCTACTGACTGTTCGGTCCCATTATCTGCCTCGCTGACAGTCACATCCTCCAGTCCCTTACTGCTGACCAAAACAGATGATCCTCTTCTAAGAGATGTGACTGTTGTCTAGGACAAAGTATTCAGGTATTTCTCCTCCGCCCTTATGTTTCACAGACTCTGCACTTCGGCTTCCAGATCAATAATCCTGAACTGGAATTCCTCAAGCTGCTTACACTTCTTACAGGCGTGTCATGGATTGCCTTGGCGTTCAAAAGCTGCCACATCTCACAGCTGCATCATAACACCAGTCCCACCATTTGAACTTATGTTATTTAGTTAATTTACTTTAATTATTTTCTTCTTATGTATGCTACAATTTACTGTGTTCATTGAATGCTAGTACCACTGACAGCTAAAAGTTATGTGCTTCTTAACTACAAGATATGTGTTTTAGGTGCTTGTTGAAATTACCCTATTTTTATTTTTTTATCTTTACTGTTTGATTTTAAGTTTCCAATTTTGGTTTATTATTTTAAAGCTTTAGCTCTTCTTATTTAAAAATCTACCTTAACTCGCCTGTCCTAAGCTGGTTTCTCACACACTGTCCCTTAGATTGAGCACTTACCGGCCAGTCAACTTATTAGCTTCCTGTGACATCACAGTTACTTCTTTGCTTTTCCCAGACTGCGCCCTTTTCAAGCTGCCACTCTCCGCGTCCTTTTTAAACTGAAGTCCCTGCTGCTCCCTGATTCACTCCAAGTGATATCAAGAAATGGCTGAAGGCACTGCATCCTGCAAAGGCAATGGGCTCTGACAATATCCTGGCAATAGCACTGAAGCCTTGTGCTCCAGAACTTGCTGCACCCCAAGCCATGCTGCTCCAGTGCAGCTCCAACACTGGCACCTACCCAGCAATGTGGAAAATAGCCCAGGTATGCCCTGTACACAAAAAGCAGGACAATTCCAACCCAGCCAATTACTGCCCCATCAGTTTACTCTCCATCATCAGTAAAGTAAGGGAAGGGATCATCAACAGTGCTAAAAAGCAGCACTTGCTTAGCAATAACCTCCTCACTGATGTCCAGTTTGGGTTCAGCCAGGGCCACTCAGCTGCTGACCTCATTACAGCTTTGGGTTCACACATGGATAAAAGAGCTGAACCCCAGAGATGAGGTGAGAGTGACTGCCCTTGACATCAAGGCAGCATTTGACCCAGTGTGGCATCAAGGAGCCCTAGCAAAACTGGAGTCAATGGGAATCAGGAGGAAAACTCTCTGCTGATTGGAGTCATACCTAGCACAAAGGAAGATGGTCATGGTTGTTGGAGGTCAGTCACCTCAGCTCCAGGACACCACTGCAGGAGTCACTAAGGTTAGAGTTCTCGGCTCAACCATCTTCAGCTGCTTCATCAATGACCTTCCTTCCATCATAAGGTCAGAAGTGGGGATGTTCGCTGATGATTGCACAATGTTCAGAGCCATTTGCGACTCCTCAGATACTGAAGCAGTCCATGACCAAATGCAGCAAGACCTGGACAATATCCAGGCTTGGCTGACAAGTGGCAAGTAACATTCGCGCCACACAAGTGGCAGGCAATGACCATCTCCAACAAGAGAGAATCCAACCATCACTCCTTGATGTTCAATGGCATTATCTTCACTGAATCCCCCACTATCATCAACATCCTGGGGGTTACCATTGACAGAAACTGAACTGGACTAGCCATAAAAATACTGTGGCTACAAGAGCTGGTCAAGGACTAGGAATCCTGTGGTGAGTAACTCACCCCCTGACTCCCCAAAGCCTGTCCATCATCTACAAGCCACAAGTCAGGAGTGTGATGGAATACTCTCCAATTGCCTGGATGAGTGTAGCTCCCACAACACTCAAGAAGCTGGACACCGTCGAGGACAAAGTAGTCCATTTGATTGGCATCACATTCACAAATATTCACTCCCTCCACCACTGATGCACAGTAGCAGCAGTGTGCACCATCTACAAGATGCACTGCAGGAGTTCACCAAGGTTTCTTTGACAGCATCTCCCAAACCCACAACCACTACCATCTAGAATGACAAGGGTAACAGATAGATGGGAACACCACCACCTGGATGTTCCCCTCCAAGCCACTACCATCCTGACTTGGAAGTATATCGCCGTTCCTTCACTATATATCACCATTCCTTCACTGTCACTGGGTCAAAATCATGGAACTCCCTCCCTAACAGCACTGTGGGTGTACCTACACCACATGGACTGCAGTGGTTCAAGTAGGCAGCTCACCACCACCTTCTCAAGGGCAACTCGGCGTGGGTAATAAATGCTGGCCCAGTCAGTGAAACCCACATGCCATGAATGAATAAAAAAATTGAATGTTAAAGGGGGATGGTTAGATTCTCTCTTGTTGATCATTGCCTGGCACTCGTGTGGTGCAAATGTTACTTGCTACTTATCAGCCCAAGCCTGCATGTTGTTAGGTTTTGCTGCATATGGATATGGACATCTTCTGTATCAAAAGAGTTGCAAATTGCACTGAACAAATATACAATCATCAGTGACCATATGATGGAGGGAAGGTCATTGATGAAGCAGCTGAATATGCTTGGCCATAGGACACCACTCTGAGGAATTCCTGCAGCAATATCCCGTGACTCAGATGGTTGACCTCTAATAATCACAACCATCTTCCTTTGTGCTAGATATGACTCCAACCAACCAGTGGAGACTGTTTTCCCCTTGATTCCTATTAACTTCAATTTTACTAAGACTTCTTGATGCCACTCTCAGTCAAATGCTGCCTTGATGTCAAGGGCAGTCACTCCCAACTCACCTCTCCAGTTCAGCTCATTTGCCTAGGTTTGGACAATGGCTGTAACAATGTCAGGAGCTGAGTGACCTTGGCGGAACCCAAACTGAGTGTCATTGCCAAATTATTGCCGTTTGGTAGCACTGTCAATGACGCCTTCCGTTCACTTTGCTGATGATCAAGAGTAGATTGACAGGACAGTAATTGGCCTGATTGGATTTGTCCTTTTTTTTGTGAACAGGATATACCTGAGCAATTTTCTACATTATTGGCCAGATGTCAGAGTTCTAGATGCACTGGACCAGCTTGGTTTGGGGTGAGGCTAGTTCTGGAGCACAACTGCCGGGATGTTGTCTGGGCTCGTAGTCTTTGCAGTTTCTAGTACCTTCAGCCATTTTTTGATAACACATGAAATTAACTGAAGTCTGAAGCTGGCACCTGTGATGCTTGGGGCCTCAGAAGGAGATTGTGATGCATCAAACATTGGGCATTTCTGGCTGAAGTTGGTTGAAAATGCTTCAGCCTTGTCTTTTGCACTGATGTTCATCCTTTGAGGATGAGGATATTTGTCGATCTTCCTCCACCAGTTAGTTATTTATTTGTCCTCACCCATTCATGGCTGGATATGGCAGAACTTCAGAGATTCCATCAGATCCATTGGGTTGTGGAATCACAGTACTTAAAGCATCTCTTCAAGGGAGGTGCACTGTGGCTGGAATAGCTGCTGGGGTTTGTTATACAAGTGAATCTGACTGAAAGAATGAAGAATGGCTGACTGTGGGAGAGATTGGGCACCAAGAATCACAGATGCTGCATTATGTGTCTTGTTTGAAAAGGTGGAATGGAGGAGAGAATGCTGGTATCCTCAGAGAGACTAGAGGCCATCCAGATACATGCTCAAGAGGCAATGGGAAGACATAGTGACAGAGGTCATTGCCGGATGTATAGCTGCAAGGATATGGATGCAGTACAGAAAGAAGTTTAATGATCTCATACAAGCACTCAAGGTCTGTAAATGAATCTTCAATTGCCATCTCTTACCACTTGGGCCATAAGCTCAAATGTTCACCAGAGCTCACCACGCCCCCATCACTCACCTACCAACAATCTCTTTCCATCACTAGGGCTCATGCTTACATCGCGAGCTGTTCAAACACGATGACCACATCACCCAAACAGATTGTATGACAATGATTGACATACTTTTCTCTCCCTACCTTGCAGGGAAAGTTGATGCACAACCGGAGGCAGTAGGAACTAACCAGAAGGAGAAAGGCCACGCTTGAATGTTTTAATAATATGCTGGCAACCATTCTAGGGGAAGCATGGCATAGAGATATGGTCACTGGGCTAATGTTCCAGTAACCCAGGGTAATGCTCTGGGGACCTGGGTTTGAGTCCCACCATGGTAAATGGTGAAAATTGAATCCAGTGAAATCTGGAAATGCAAGTCTGCCGATGATTACAAAACCATTGCTTTTTGTTATAAAACCCCATCTGGTTCACTAATGTCCTTTACAGAAGGAAATCAACTGTCCTTACCTGGGGTCTGGCCCTCTTGTGACTCCTGACCCACCACTAATGTGGTTGACTCTTAAATGCCCTCTAAACAAGGGCAATTAGGGATGGGCAATAAATTCCCACATCTCATAAACAAATAAAAAAAGATGAAATTATCTAATTAATGCTCCTTCTCACAACCCACTTTTCCCTCATTCCTCAATCTATTGAGTTCCACAGAATTTGCCAGTCTGTTGAAATGGTAAACAGCACATATAGTCAGTGATTGCATATTTGCACGTCAATAGGTTGGATTCTAGGCCAATCATAATTTGCCAGAACACTCTGTTAAGAGCTAAGTTCTAACATTGATAACTTCTGAGCATCAGTCAGTCCCACATGTAGGTTGGAATTTTCCCAAAATTGGCTAAACGCGTAGTGGGTGGGTGAAACAACATTTTACCTGCCAGCCACGTTGGCAGGTTTTCATGCCGTATCGTCCCAAGCCCACCTCATTATTTATGCACTCCTGGGAAACATGCCATTTCCATGGCGGGTGGGATCTCATTTACCCACTCGTCATCACCCTGTCGCTGCATTACGCCCAGTGCCATGTTTAAAGTCCAGCCACAAGCACCTATCCATGCTTCCAGCTCACCACTGCTGCATCAAAGACATGGCCCTAAACCTGAAGAAGACCACAGGCCCCAGTTCAGTGACATGTCTCTTGCGTGACTTTTGGATGCCGTGGAGGCCCGCTGGGATATAATCTACCTCTGCTCTGGCCGCAGGAAGGGCAGCAACAGCACTAACCCAGCTTGGGAGCGGGGGCAGTGGTGGTCAGTGCCAATGCCCTGCAAAAGAGGACAGCCACCGAGTGCCACACGAGGATAAATGATCTCCCCCATTCCATCAGGGTAAGTCACTCATCTCATCACTCTCAGCTCTCACACTCTCAAACCCACACATCCACAGGGCCAGCACTCACTGCCAGTTCAAGGGACATCACCATTCACTCTCTCACACTCACCTTCATTATCCTAGGACCACTGTCCCTGGGACCACTCAACACCTACACCAGCCAGGCATACTTGTTATGTGGCCTGGCAGGCATCCTGCTTACACTTTCTCCATCTCTATCCATGCAGGACAAGCTGGCACACAACAAGAGAGAGACGTCACTGACCGGTGGCCGAATGCCTGAAATCAAGATGCTCACGGACTTTGAAAACAGAGCTATTTAGCTGGCCGGTGAGTATCTGCACCAGACATGTGATGGTGAAGTCGATGCTGCATTACTAAGTGAGGATCTAATAGTGCAACGTCCATCAGACAACCATGTCATGAGTGATATGTCCTCTTTCACAGGCCACTGCCATGCACTAATTATCTCTCCATGCTTTCGCAGGCACATCTGACAAATGGCTGACAGAGTCCATGACGCAGCGCCTGCAATCAAGCTCCGAAGAAACCGCTGAAGAGGAATCTGGAGGCACCCTCCCTGAAGTTCCATCACAAAAAGTGCTCACCCCCAAAAGTTGCCTCAGAGGCAGGGCTGCACTTGCCCCCTGATACCCCATGCCACTAGTCGGGCAGGGCGGCACTTAACCCTGAACCCCTGGCGCCCTGAAGCCTGCAAAGCAACAGGCAATCCTGACGAGCTCTGCAGAACATTGCTGTGCACTCACCTCCAGTTCCCCCAAAGTGCACGCTGCCTCTCTGCTGTTGTGAAACATGTTGGTGTGCTTTCCCGCTGACATGGATGGATAATCCAGCGGGATTGCAAGACCCTGGCAGGAAGGCCTGATAATGATATACTAATGTATTACAATGGGGTTCCGGATGACTGATGATGGGGAACAGCCTGCCATAGGTGGGCTGAGCGGACAATCGCAACCTGCATTCTGCCATTGTGAAACTGATCACACTATTTTGTCCACTCAAGCCACCTAACACGCCCGCTGCCAGCGAGCACGGAAAATTCTGCCCATAATTTGAGTATTTTGTTTTTATGGGAGTTTACTCACATTGTCCCATATCCACTTGGGTGATAGCATAACCTGGGTGTGTAACAATCACTTGTGATCTGAACTAGATAGTCATACCTTTCAGATATCTGTTTCTTCAATCTTACTGAAGACAAATCAACAATGACAACTTGAATTTATATAGCATTTTTAACATCATAAAATGCTCCAAGGCATTTCACAGGCCATTATAAAACAAAATATGATGCCGAGCAGATCTTATGGCAGATGTCCAAAAGCTTGGTCAAAGTGGTGGATTTTAAGGAGTGTCTTGAAAGAGAAAACTGAGGGAGAGAGAAGTAGAGGTTTAAGGAAGAAATGTCAGAGCTTAGGGCTTTACTAACTGAAGGCATGACTGCAAATGGTGGAGCAATCAAAATCAGGGATTCTCAAAAGCCAGAATTAGAGGCGTGCAGATATCTCAGATGGTTTTAAGGCCAGAGGAGATCACAGAGATGGTGAGACCATGGAGAGATTTGAAAATAAGGATGAGCGTTTTAAAATCAAGGCATTACTTGACCGGGAGCCAACATAGATCAGTGTTCATAAGGCTGATAGGTGAATAGGACTTGGTGTTAGTAAGAACATGAGCAGCAACAGTTTGAATGACCTCAAGCTCATGGAGGGTTGGATATGGGAGACCAGCTAGTTATGCATTAAAATGATCATGTTTAGAGATAACAAGAGCATGAATGCCGGTTTCAGCAGCAAATGAGCTGAGGCAACGACGGAATCAGGTGATGTTAAAGAGGTAAAATTGGTGGTGTTAGATATGGCATGGACTTGAGATCATTTTAAGATCAAATATGACACCAATGTTGTGAACAGGGTGGTTCAACCTCTGACAGTTGGCAGGGAGAGACGGCGTCAGTTGCGAGAGAGCAGAGTCTATGGCAGGGACTAAAGGCAATGCCAAGCAAACACCTGGGCCAGAATTTTCCTGTTGGCGTGTGAGGGTAGGCCCTGCATATCTGCTCGTAAATTGATTCGCAGTGATGCCGGGCGAGCGTCCCGATATCACCACACGTCATCATAATATTCCGTTGGGTGGGCGCGCGATGATATGCGATGCGCACCCACCATTAATTAACGGGCCACTTAAGGCCCTTGAGGCGCCAATTGATGATGATTTTTCAGCGTCCGTGCAATCTTCGGGTCGGCGCACTGGCACAACAGGCAGGTGGGTGGGAGACATTTGTATAAACCTCATCCACGGGCGGGATAAGAGGGTCAGTGGGGTTGCGAGTGTGCTCTGTCAAATATTGTTTTTTCAAAGTTTCTGATACTAGCCTGTGTGATCTGCAATACTTCAAAACGCAGCTGCTTGGGCTAGACTCACAACCTTCAGGTCAGCATTCCACAATGAGGAATCTTTTTTTGGATCACCAGGTTTCAGGAAGCCTTCCCTTAGCCTGAGAATGGGAGCTGAACTCGCCACTGGAGGCACCTCCCCAGAGGAGGAAGGGGGAGGAAGCCAGTAGTGCACATTCAGCCTCCAGGGGAGCCACCTTTTGGAGGACAGGTGCAGGCACAAGGGATGCAGGGCCAAGAAGTAGCCCAAGGTGGAAGGGGCTGCAGAAGATGCCACTATCCTGCTGCCAGGGTATACATGCGGTGGAGCAGCTACCTCAATATGTCTGAGGTGCAGTGCTGAGGGAGGCTCTGTCTCTCAAAGGAGACATTTGATTATATCTGTCAGATGATTGGGCCTGAGAGCTCCACAAACTATGTGGGTGGACACCCCATGCCAGTGGCTCTAAAGGTCAGAGCTGGCCTCAACGTCTATGCCTCTGGCTCCTTCCAGGGGTCGGTGGGTGATCTTTGCGGAGTCTCCCAATCAGCTGTCCACACTTGTGTCCAGCAAGTGACAGATGCTCTGTTCAGGCATGCATTGACCTTCATCCACTACCCGTTGGGATCAGGCAAGCCAGACACAGTAAGCCAGAGGCTTCCTTCATGTCCGGGGTGCAATAGACAGCACACATTTGGCCATCAAGGTGCCAGAAGGTGAGCCTGGTGCCTTGGTCAACAGGAAGCGCTTCCACTCCATGAACGTGCAGATAGTGTGTGATCACAGGTTGCAGATTCTACAAGTCTGTGCAAGGTACTCAGGCACTTTCCAAGATGCCTATATCTTCAGACACTCCCAGTGTTCTAGCCCGGCTTGATGGATGGCTGCTGGGTGATAAGGGCTATCCCTTCAGAAGGTGGCTCATGATGCCTCCCTGCCATCCAAGAACAGAAGCTGGTCAGCAGTACAATAGGAGCCACGCCTCCACAAGGGCTGTGATGGAGAGAGCCATTGGTCTTCTCAAGATGCGCTTCCGATCCCTGGACCGCTCAAGGGGGCACACTCCAGTACCCCCAAGATCGTATGTCGCTGATAGTAGTTGCATGCTGTGCCCTCCCCAATCTTGCGCTGGAAAGGGGGGACACAGTGGATGATGAAGATGTAGACGCAGTGGCTGTGGCTGCACATGATGAGTCCAGCAGTGAGTCTGAGGATGAGCACGCACAGGGAAATGCTGAGGGCGTAGACACTAACCCGGGACAACTCCAGGAAGGCAGAAACACCCGGGAGGCTTTAATCCAACAAACCTCCAGCTAGCACACCTCATATGGACCTTCAGGACAATTTTGGGCTGCAGGCTCTATACTCGATCCCTAAGTGCAAAATCTGCCTGGATAGGAACAGCAACTAAGGGCCTTGTAAATAAAGCTGAATGTCCCAAAAATCACTCATAACATTTTTGGAAACCATCCACCTGCAAAAGAAAAGAGGCACCCTCAGCCATGGTGACATGTCTGAATTTAATGTTAGAACCAAAGGAACTTAAGAAAACAAAATGACAAAGGTGTTAAACATCACATCAACTGATAAAGACGTCATTGCAGGCCAACACAAAAACACCAGTGATAAACTCATGGTGCCTAAGGTGCCTTATGTTTACATTTTCGGGGTTACATTTTGGTGCTGACCCCTCGCTGGGAGTAGCATCTGAGACAGCCTGCTCACTCTGCCGTCCTTTTGACTTTGATGACCTTGGCGGTCGTACTCTGGCCCATGGCGCCTGTGCTGGCCCCACCTGGGAGGGAGCTGCCACTTCCACAGCTGGCATCTCCCCAGTCGTCGCAGCCTCACCGGATGCAATGGTTACTGGCAGAGGGGCGGAGGAGATGCCACCCTCATCTGGAGTGCCCTGAGAGGACCCCGCAGAGACGGCAGGCAGCTGCTGCGCTGACGTGAGGTAATTTCGGACCTCCCTGCTCACCGTGGATGGATGGGCATCGAGCTGGGAAACTTGGTGCCCAGACCATCTCCCACACTGGCACTGACCAGCTGAAGTCACTGCCGATGTGAGGGCTTGCTGGTCAGAGCACATTCCCAGGAAGCCCTGATTGGTCTCCTGGAGTAGGCTCTCCACAAGAGTCGCCACTCTCTGCTTGGAGGAAACATGGCGCTTGGCCATGAGGCTCATTGCATTGGCAATAGTCTGCATAGACTCCTCCACCATGGACACCAAGCCAAGCATAGCCTCGTGTATCTCCCCCAGATGCTCTCGCCCACATTTCCTGTGTTTGCTGCATCGCGGACAACTCCAGAGGCACATCATCAGTCCTCACAGACACTGTGGACCTGGGGGCATAGTGACTCTCCAAATGTAGGGCCTCCTGCTTGAAGTGGCTGAGAAACACCAACTGGGCCAGCCCTCCACCAGTCCTCACCCGCTTGGTGTCATTATGTGCATTCTTCTCCTGAAGACGAGAGAAGAGCATTGATTAGTGCTAATTGTACCTGGATTCTCTTTGCGGACGGCCCACCCCCAACAAGAGTAGGACATTGCAGGGCTCCAGTGCCTCCTTATCCCACTGCTGCCAAATACTCACACAAAGATGCCAGGCCTGTTGGCCGCACCACCGCTACCCCACCCCCACCCCATTGGCCAAATGCTGCCTACATCACAATAGGCACCACACGGTCTAACCTTCCATAGAAAGGATGTGCAAGCATATGGAGCGCACAGGACAGCAGGTCGATCGGTGCCTCGCCACTTTGAAGCTCCCCTCCCAGCATGTCATCGCCCTGACTTTGACATGTCCTGGAGTTCCAGCACTGCGCCTAGGTGCAGCTCCTCCAGGTTGCCCCAGAACAGTAATATGGGTCTCAGTGTACCACATGCAGTGGGGGCAGAACCCATCTCTTCACCACCCTCTCAGAGTGACCTCGGCATGGGCAATATCTGCTGGCCCACCCAGCGAAGGACACATGCCGCCAAAAATTCGATGCAGTCACTACACTCAGAGTTGGGGGATGTGGCGCCAGGGGGGAATGCCTACTTGCTGGGTTAAGTGACCAATCCCAACATGGTATTCACCCTTCCCAAATGCAAAAGGTCGTTGAAGTGCTTGTGACACTGGATCCAGGTGCATCGCACCACGCCGCGGGAGCTGACTATCTCCGTCACCTCCTCCCAGGCACATTTGGTTATGTGGGGGGGCCTCCTCCTCCTGTTCTGGGGTACCAGGACCTCCCTCCTTGCTGACACCTCTTCGAGGAGGGCAGCAAGGCAATCATCGGAAAAACGAGGGGCACCGTGCCCCTCTGCCCTACCCTCCTGCCTGGCCTGCTCGCCAGCAGCGCTCCAGGTAGCCCTCCCAGTGGCCATGATTCGCAGCCTTTGAAAGGCTGTAGCAACTTTTTAAAACAGGCACCGGGTCGCCATTGGACCCAGTGGTCATTGCAGTCCCAGCGCCGCCCGCCCACTCCTGCTGTCCTCGGGAGCTGTGATTCACGCTGGGCGGGCCTTAATTGGCCTGCCCACGTAAAATGACGGGATGTGGACCTGATTGCGGGCGACGACCAGGTCCACGCCTGCCCACACCTACTCCGCCCGCCTGACAGGCAGAAAATTCTGCCCCTGGTGAGACAGTGTTTGACATAAATTGAAATGCCAAATGAGATTAACAAACAGAACAGCAGCTATGAACAGACTCATGTCATACAATTAGTATAATTTATCTTCACATAATAAAACAAAATAAAGAATGCATCATATTTCCACATATCAGTGCATTGTCTTACTTGATTTAAGCAAGATGGGGAGAATTTTGACTTTTGATGATAGTGTAAAATGGGCAATTTTGGCTCTGCAACTCATCAAATACCATTCACAATTTAGTTGAAAGGAAAATTGGGAGGAGTGCTTAAAGGATGACTGACCTGGTATCACTCATTTTACGATATCAACTAAAGTCAAATTATCTAATGACTTCTAACTATCCTTCATCATTTTGGACTTCTTAAATGTGGTGAGACCCCTTGCAACTTTCTCAAACTTGTGTCTGTGTTTCCATTTTTTATCTCTCCCAGTTCACAGAAAGAAAAGGAATCAAAGACCTTCCAACATAATTTGTTCACCTGATAACAGAGGCAATCTAACAAATGGCTTATTGTTTAGAGTCTTTGAGAAACCAACTTCCATTAGTGTATTAATCACCTTTTATCCAGATACTAGCTTATTCAGCTTCCCGTCTTTACATGTAATGCCAGTCTGTAGATTCACTCTCACTAATAAATATCTTTCTTGCTATTCTTTCACCAATTGCTTTTTTTAGTTCCATCAATGCAGCAGGGGTTTTGCCTAGACAGTGCCCTATGTTTTCACACTTAGGTCGACTCCAGTGGAACATCTTCCTTATGTGCAATCCAGGCATTTAAACATTGCCATAAACGTTCATGATGCTCATCAGCTGTCGTATTTTAAGCTCTAGTAATCAAGATGCTCCTCCACAGTCATTCTTCAAATCAGGTGAGATTGCAAAGAACAATGGAAAATGTAAATGGTGTGGTCTGTTGCAGATATTGTCTTACTGCTTTACCACCCGAACTCGATTTCCACCCTCACCCCCCTCCCACTTCTTTGTTGGGAATGTTGCTGGCTTCTCATTCCCCACCTACTCCATATATGGATAAAAGGATACATTGGGGCAGGTTGGGGATTTGGGACATGGCCTGCAGTGGATTTCACTGCTATCTGCTTGTGTTTTTCCTTTCCGGGATCACCATGGTGAAGGTGGTAGGAGACCCTGAGAAAGGACAGAGATATGTTCATGTGAAAGGAGATGAAAGAGGTACAGACTCCTTGCTCTCTATTCCAAACCTATTAATTTACCTTTGAAGGTATCAGTCTCAGCTAAGGACCACAAGACTATGGCTGGAATCATCCCATATTTGCACAAAGTGTGGTAGTAAGTGGGAAAAAGGAGGTTTTACCTGCTGGCTACACTGGCTGCTTTTTGAGCCTTATCGTCCCATTCCTGGCACGTCCTGCCTCATTAATTATGCATTCATGGCAAACACACCGGCTCGCTGGCAGGTGGGCTTAGATTTGCCCTCAGCGCCGCCTCACTCCGAGCACCATATTTAAAGTGCGCTAGAGCACTGCTTGCTTCATATCTTTAGACCAGGACTGCTCCAGGTGACAGATGGCCCCGAAAGAAAAGAAGACGGCTGCTCACAAATTCAGTGATGCCTCCCTGGGGTGCCCGCTGGATGCAGTGTAAGGCCACCGCGATATCTCCTACCTCAGCTCTGGCTGCATGAAGTCCACCTGAGTCACCAATATGGCCTGGGAGCCGGTGGCAGTGCTGGTCAGTGCCACCGGAGCACCAAGGAGGTCAGCCACCCAGTGCATGAAGAGGATGAATGCTCTCATCCATTCCACTAAGATAACTCACTCTTCTCATCATTCTCAACTCACAGTCACAAATCCATCACATATCCGCAGGAATCTTACACCTCAGTGGACAACACCACTAACTCTCGCACACACCCCCACATCTCCATCAGGCTCAAATCTTCTGGAGTTCGCGTCCTCATCCTGTCCATGGCTCCACTCACCACACAAACATTCCATGCCGTGCCACGTGCCCTGCTCACACTCTCTCCACCTGCTTTCATGCAGGAGAAGCCTGCTCACATCAGTAGGGAAAGGTCCCAGACTGGGAGTAGAGTGGCCCACATTAGACGCCTCACTCACTTTGAGGAGAATCCCATCATGCTGACTGGTGAGGATGTGGACTGTGTCTGCGGCAGCGGTGAGGTGGTGTTGAACACCCTTGTGAGGATCCTGCACCACATCATCCCTCTCTCAATGCAACTGTGAGAGCTCTCTCTCCTGTTTTTGACTCTGCTGCCATGCACTAATTATCTCTACTTTGGTTCACAGGGAGCTCTACCAAGCGACCAGAATCCTCAGACAGCCAGTCCCTCAGTTCCATCCAGGCCCTCATCTCCAGCCAAGAGGACACCCCCTGCATTGAGGAGCTGGAAATAAGCAGCCTGGAACACCCATCACAATGCTTACCCACACCCTCCACCAGTACACAGACAAATACCTCAATGGGTCCTAGATCTCGAGCACGCTTGGGCTCACAATTGGGTGGTCACTGCATGGACAGATGTCTGCAGTAGGAGGAGGCAGGTTCAGCTGAACTCCCCGACACTGAGAGGACTGTTAGGGAAGAAGCATCTGTGAGGTTCAAGTCAGGTGTTGAGACTCTGGATTCAGCCTTCCAACTGATCATGGAGAGGCAACAGAAGGCAAGGGGGTTGGGGGGAGCATCACGCAGAGCTGTCGGAAGCCCTCAGAGTGACACCCGAATTGGAGGAGTGTGTCCGGTTGCACTCTGATGTGTGCATATGGAGTTTCCATGGGAAGGATGGCAGATGCCATGGAGATCCTGGTGTAGCAGAATGCTGACATGCGCACAGACCAGCACTCCATTGTGGAAGCCTAGAGTGAAATGGGGCACCTTGACATCCCTCCAGGTGCTCCTTCTACTTAAGGAATCAGGCCAGGGCCCTTGGGAGAAGGAGAACCAACTGGACATCCCTGGGTCATTCAATCAGAAATCTCAGAGGCTGCCCTCTCCCTCTGAGTCCCTTTTTTCCTGTGACCCCTTCAACCTCATCTTCTGTCACCGCAGAGGGACCAGCTGGCTCACAGGAGGACACCAAAAGCAAGCCAGGGTCCCCAAGACCTCAGCTCTCTAGACAGCCAATGCCAAAATCATCAGCGGCAACAGGGCCAACCATTGCACAGACTGTCTCCACTCCTCCTGTGGATGTCATGGCAACACCTAGAAGAAATGGTAGACCTAGAAAAGTTAAGAAATTCTGATCACAAGTGGATACATGGATGAACACATTTTGTCATTTTATAATCTGAAAATGTATTCACTTTCGCTGAATAATGTTTAAGGTTGTCTTTCAGCTTCTTTGACAGGTTCCGTAAGTCCTCCCCCTGCATCACCTCCAGCATCTTCTGCTCCTCAGATGTCTGCGATCTGAGCAAGGCCCTGACGGTAAGCCCCGGCTTCTGCACATCACACGTGTCCAGACATATTCTGGGTCGGCATGTTTTCCCGCCGACGTGGAGGGTAAATTTGATGAGGGTGTTTGGTTCCGGTGGGCAGGCAAGATGATGAGATGCAAGCTCATTGAAATTAGGTTCCCGATGTTGATCAGTGGGAAAGGCAGCCTGCCATTGATGGTGGAGCGGACGATCTCAAACTGGTTTCACGATAATGTGAAAGCAATTTTTGGCCTTTCTGCCATATTGTCCTCCCCACCCAAATTCCAACCTGTGGCTTTTGCTGTCTTTGAGCATTCTGCCCTTATAAATCTCTTTCTGTCTTTTGTGGTGTTGCAGCGGCAGTTTCACTTCTGCACTTCCAGGACTGATGGTGTATTTCATCTTGGTGGTAGAAATGCCCTCACAAGCCCATAACCTTTGGAAATGATCTCCAACACAAAGGAAACAGGTTAGAAATGGAGCATGTGGAAATCCTGGCCTGTCAGGTCACCCTGAGAGGAGGAGAATCCCATGTGTTGACTCCCAGCAACTTTAGCAAGCTTATTGCCTATGCTTTGCATTGCCTGATACTAATATACAACTTGGGCTGTACAAGTGTGTATTTCTTCCTTATTTACAGTTCAGTTAATATTTGCCAATTGAATACATCATGGCTCCATTTTAAAATCTCAATTTAGCTTTATTCCTCTGGAGTTAAATGTCCATTGCATTTGTGTAATCTTTGAAGGGGCCAATTGCATTGTCTTATTGATACTCTACATTGTCATGATCCCTTGCTGCTACAAATAATTTTAAACAGTATTTCAATATCCTGTATGGATATGTGTGTATATTATACTTAATATTTTGTTCATTTGCCCTTGCAAGGTACAATTGGTTCTTTTTCTATCCCTTTGTCTTACACTTAGCAACAGAATTATTTTTAACTCCCAATCATTGCATGTTGCAAGTGTTAGATTTGCCTCAGTAGTGGTACTCTATCTCCAAGTCAGACTGTGGTGGGTTCAAGTCCTACTCTAGAGACTCAAGTGTGCAATCTAGGCTGACAATTCAAAGTAGCGTTGAGGGAATCCTGCATTGTTGGAGAGCCTTCTTTCGGATAGGTTATTAAACTGAAGCACAAATTAATTATAACTTTTGCTTGCATTAATGAAGTGGTTATACTTCAAATATACTTTTTTGGTTATGACATGTGTTGGGAGGGCCTGAGGGTATGGAACGTGCTCTATAAATGCATAATCTTTCTTTGTTCTTAATGTCTGTCTGAATGCAGCTGTTTTATGAAAGTAAAACAAATGCAACAATCACGAATTTAGCAGTGAGACAGCCCATTTCAATTTGTGTGGGCACCTGACTATTCCTAAATTTGGCTGGGGATTTTTTTGGCAGCCATGGCAACCACCTAAAATAAGCACTGGCTTCATTGGCTTAATTTCGTTAAATGGCACTCCTCCATCCATTCCCAGACCCGTTCTTCAGATTAAATACATTATGCTCTTCCTGACTCCATATTAATACTGCAGCTGCTGTTCCTCCCCATCTCCTCACCCCCTCATGATTGTCCCCCATCCCCTGCCATCCTCCCAGAACTCACACACTGTTAACTGAGCTGGTTGGACCAGCGCACTGACACAGCTTGCCGTGTTTGTGATAATGATGACCAAGAAAAAAATGAAGATGGTCTTTGGGCCTCTCTGATATGAAGCACCTTGGCTGTATGTCAGATGAATCATGTCCAGTTTTGGGGACAATTAATTTTCCTTAAAATAGCATTTTTTCATAAAATTTGCAATTAATCAGTTTTCTCCAATCAGGTTTGGCTTCTGTTCACTGCATTTCCTTCAGATAGGTCATTTTTTGTACTCGATTTTTTGCCTAACTGGGTAGTTTCACCATTACTGAGCTGCTTCACCTGAAACTTTGGAGCTTCAGCTATTCTTATCATATCCATTGCTTCTTTAAGTTTGAGATTCACTCTCTCAGTAGTCTCCCTCCCTCTCAAAGCTGGTTCTGATTCCAGAAGTAACTCTATCATGAATTAATTACCCTGGTCACCAAAATGGCAAGTGCCTGCAAGGCTCTTCAATGCTGGGGCACAGTGATCAATCTATTCTGCACTGCCTTGATTTCTTGAATTAAAAGCATATCTCTCCCTGACAAGTATATTATTAGTATTGCAACAGGTTACAGAATTCTGAACACATGCAGACCTGAGTTTTACCCAATGTTGTATAGCTACCTCTATTTTATTTACGTTGTATAAAGTAGGAGGAGTTCAACAATAATCAGCTTGAAATAAACCAGAGAGATTCTAGGCCAAAGCACTAATCTTTGCTAAATTAGCTAATCTCTGATAGGACAAAATGTAAGAGCTTTCAGCCATTTAATTCCACACTCTGGAACTCCCTCTCTCATCCATTTTGTTTTGCTGAGACTCTGCATGCCTTCAAAATCCTCCTTATAGCCTACTTCTTCAATAATGCTTTCGCCCACTTGCCGAGTCTCCCTCTAACTCCTGCCTAGGTCTAGCCCCAAATAAAAAGCAAATTGATATATTTTGCTATATAGTTCTACATAATGTGAATTGCCAATGCTGCAAGTGGCATTTGTGTTTCTAAGAAAGAACTCCTAGGATGAGGCTGATGATAGCTAAGTGACTACATTGCCTGTGCTTAGTTACCCTGAGAAGCTGATGATGGGTTAACCTTCTTGAACTGCCACAGGGACTGATGATGTTCCTATGATAGTATTTTCGTCCAGCCCAAGTGAAGATGGTGGGTGAATTGGAAAGGAAATTGGAGATGATGACCTTCCTTAGAGATTGCAGTTTTTCATTGCACTCCCACCCCTGATCACTGCCCAAAGATTTCTGTTGGAAAATAAATGTAGATTTAAATAAGGTGATGAGAAGAAATGACCTCTTCCCAAGGGTGAACTCAATTTCTGGGCCCCCAAACAAAAAATAGCCAATTTGACAAGACTGAAGTGTATCCCAGCATGAGGCAGCAGCTTCAGGAGAGGTGGAGATAAAATCAATGATGTTGCTGTAGAAACATACTTATTTTAATAACAATATAAGCAACAACGCCCCTCGTTGGGTGCCCTCAGTGATTATTTATTTATTCATGGGATGTGGACATCACTGCTAAGGCCAGCACTTACTGTCTAGCAAGGCACTCTCATGGGCAGGAGTTCCTATCCCTGAGGGGTGGAAGCCCCACTCACAGATACTTAAAGCCTCCCTGAGAGGATTATCACTGCAGGGCAGTCAGATTTAAAGAAGACTGGCTGCTGAGTGACTTTTCGATGGGATGGGTTGGGGAGGTGAGGAATACATCCCCCCATAAAATTCATCCCATAGTTAGTAGATCAAACAGAATAAAGATTTATTTTTTCAAAAAAGTTGAAATTTGTTTTATCTTGTGGAGATCAAAAGGAAAAATGTATATAAACTTCTATGAGTAGTTTAATGCATGCACATAAAAATATTTCTATTCAGGATATATGAAGCTTTTAAATGTGGTCCTGTCATCAGGACCTAAAATGGATGCCCACTGGGAAAGCAGAGCAATCCTGATATAAAATTGGGAGTCAGTGCAGAAGTAAGTGAAACCTGGCACCAACATCATACACTGGCATATTACTAAAGGTCATATGATATGTTATGATAAGGTAAGGAGGGGTCAAATGGCTCCCCTCTTTCCCCTCTCCTCTTTTGACTGCAGCAGGTTTTGTTTTAAAACCAGATATACTTGCCAATCCAGAGTATTTAATTGTTTATGTGCTGTGACTATAAGAGACACGATCAGGTAGGTTTTCTTGAGTTTTAAAAAAAGGACAGGATAGTTTTTATTGTACTTGGCCCGGTCTAAATAAAATATCTTTTAAAAGCCCCAACTTTCATACAAACACACACACACTCTACATTCACACATGCACACATAGGGCGGAATCGTCCCAGGAATGCACTAAGTGCAGTTGCGGGCATGAAAAGTGATGTATTACCACTGGTTGCAATGGTGAGTTTTCGCACTGTTTCATCCACTTCCCGCCTTATTAATTATGCAGCCACAGGAAGCAGGCTCCCTCTGCTCCCTCTCATATTCACCTTTCCCTTCTACTATGCCCATGCTCAGTTCGCTCTCCAAGAAGCTGTCATTGACTCCACAGACCCTTCTCTTGCACTTTCACCTGGACATACCCCATCCCTTAATCCCTCCTTCAGTGTTACTCTCTCCTCACCCTTACTCCCTCCTCCCCTGTCACCTTCTTCCCCTGAACCCCTTCTCCCTTTCAAACTCCTTCCCGCCTCTGGATACATTGCTCCCCCCAGACGTCCCCCCGAATCTGAATTATTTCCCTCTCCCAGACACCTTCCTCCCTCTGGACTCCTTCCCACTGAACTCCTTCCCTTACACCTTCCTCCCCCTTTCACCTACCTCCCAACTTGCCGCATTCTCCCCCATTACACCGCACCCCCCACACTCCCTCCTCCCCTTCTCCCAACCTCACCACCTCTGATACCTTCATCCCCCAACCTCACCACCTCTGACATCTTCGGCTCCCCCACTATACCAACTCCGAAACCTTCGTCCACCCAACCTTACCACCTCCGACACCTTCGTTACCCCCACCTCACCACCTCCGACATCTTCGTCCCCCAACCACCAATCCTCACCCCACCCCGGTACAAGACTGTGATACACCGAAGCTGACCCGAGACATCAGTGAAGACCTCCCACCTTCCATGAGCTGCTTCGCGGCAGAGCCATGTCCATGAGAATCAACCCAGCATGCAATGCACGTGTTCCTCCAGGGTCCGGTATCTGTCAGGCTCCAGCATCTTCTTCTTCTCGGATGTCCATGACCTGAGCAAGGCCCTAACGGTAAGCCCCGACTTCTGCACATCACACTTGTCTAGACGTGTTCGAGGCCGATGTGTTTTCTTGCTGGTGTAATGGCAAATCTGGCATGGGGGAACAATTCTGGTTGGGCTTTACTTTGTATCCCATTAGTGGGATGCAAAGCTGGTTCATGCTGGCCTCCAGCAGGATTGGCCTTCTGCCTTGGCAGACATCATCAGATGATCATGCTGTGCTTTTACGACAATGTGGAACCGATTTTTGGCCCTCTTGCCTTATTGTCCCCCGCCACCAGCCGTGATGCCCAACACCAATGGAGCTGGAAATTTCCAGCCAAAGTTTCAGTGAGATTGGTTGGTTTACAATGTGACAAACATCTGGGTGGGTTGTTCAGAAATCCATAGAATCTGCTTTGGCTGCATCTGTCATTGAGTTTGGAGTGTGATTGTCTGACCACAATTTGCCTGTTAATTCACATATATCTCATACTTACCCTGAATATTAGAGCATAAGATAAATATTGTAAATTGTTTTATCTTTCTGAATTTATATGTGCGTGTAAAAATATTGCTGGGGTAGGAGGGATAGTGTGGGTTTGAGTGATTTTCTTGTGTTTGTATTGACATCTTTCCAATTTTTTGTTTGGTGTAAAATAGTTCATTTTTTCTTGTTTAATAAATATTTAAATCTTTGTGTTAAAAGTTCATCAGCAAACTCCTGTGATTTGTTCAATAACTTCCCTCCATGTCTTCTAAAACAAAGTTAGGATCTATCAAGCCAGGTTTCACTCTGGGACCTGACTTGCCCAGTATTAACATCAGCTTGGATCAGAACACAACCCATTCAGGGTCTTGTCCCTTCAGCACCTCAGTTGCTTGTCCAGTTCTGCAGAGAAAGCAGGCGTTTAAAACACGCAAAGGGTTGGCTTGTCAATGGCCTTCTCTCTCCAACTGGCCAGTGATCCAAATAAAGCCATGGCTAGTCTATTCCAATTGCAACTTGATTAGTTCATGCCTGGGAATCCCTCTCTTAGCCAGAGTCCCATTGTCCGAGTGATTATGTCCTTTGGTTTGTCTCCACGCAGTTGAGTACCCAGGTGATTGGGCACTTTACTAATAGGATAGGAGATGCCCTGCATTCATCGTCCTTCAAAGCCATTGTTCCTGGTGTGGCTTTGCAAGACAGGTTATCTCCATTTCATTAGCTTTGGACTGCAGAATGTACACTGATGCAAATATGCAGCCATCATTGACTTTGATCCCAAGTTACTGGACTGTCGCTTTAGTCTTTTTTCAAAAGAAAATCAGTTAGAAGTTTCTAGCCTGTAAATTCAAAAATAATTGTTTGATCTAAAGCATAATTTCACAAGCAGTTTGAAAACTGATATGGTCACTGGCAAATGGACAGGAATACTAAACTATGAAATAGTTCCTATAAGGTATGCTTTACATTATATCATTTTCCATGTTGCAAGGCGTATTACAACAATGTTATTAAACAAATTTGAAGTAACAACTTTGAGTTTTTGGAGAATTTTTGAGGACTTTTTTGAAGCGTATTTATTGCACTTTTAAAGGCAGAAGTGACCAAGTGACAAAAATTCTGCCCATTTAAGTGCCTGAGATCAAAGCTCCCAAACTGCCATTTTTTTGCTGAATGGAACACCTATTACTCACCAGGTGACCATACATAGTAGCAAATATTTAATTCAATTCCTTCTCTTTTATTCTAAAAGACCACTTATTTAAGCTATACAATGCATTTTCTGAGATGGATATATTACCCTTGCAATTTCATGCTGAGTGTAAAAAAAAAGGGATTATCAATAAAAGTTCAATTGCAAATGTACATTGCTGTTATCACTCACATTTGTATCTTTCTTAGGTGAAAGGTTTGAAAATCTGTATTTTGCTGCTCAGCATAAAATCCAATATTAATTAATAGAAAAGACCATTTTAAAGTAAAGTCATAATTTACTATATTTTTGCAATCAATTTGAAATGGAACACTCTTTGAACAGATAAACATTTACTGTTTTAACATTGTTTGTTTGGAACTCTTGAAACCTATTTTTTAGTCTGATTCCATGGTTAACTACCCTGTGTTTTTATAAAAAGCTTTTCCTTCCTGAATGGAAACTTTGTATTTCACCTGGGCTAGTGTTTTTGATAGCTAACCCAAATTTCTTCACGCTAAAACATTGTCATTAAATATCAAAGGATTAAATCGGATTCATGAACTTGATGCGAAATGGAGGGTTTATGATTTGGACTTGGCCAAGGGAAGCACAAAATTGAAATTTGCTGACACACAAAAAGAGAGTGTTTGGCAAGCAGAGAGGTAGACTGTAAGATGCCTCTGGGGGAGATAGGTTTGTGGAATGAGCAGACAGATGGCAGATGTAATTTAATGTGGGAAAGTGAGAGCAAAAATTGTTTTGAGACAAAAATCAGAAATGAAAGGGTATGCTCTACAGGGAAGCACTGAAATATGTTAGTAAACCTAAGGGTAGAAATACACAATTCCAAGGCTTCAAATGCATAATAGCCCGTAACATCTGAGCTTCCTGGCATCGGGTTTGGGTGGTACCCCAAAGATGTGCCAGGGAATCACTCTGTGAAGTTCCCAGGTAAGAATTTGCACGGCAATTGCCCAGAAGTGCACACCTCCTCTGGACAATTGCGCTGTGCTGGGAACCATCGAAAAATGTAATTTAAATTGCAAACTTTGGATGGTTCCTCCAGGGTTATACCAATAGTTACCCAGAAAAAGTTTTAACTTCTAGTAACTATCGTAAAGACCCAGACTCACCCCATGGGACTCCCCCCACACCCCCTCCGCCCCTCCCCCTGGGTCTCCTCCCACCCTCACGACCCCCTCAAAAACCCCTAACCTCTGAGACCACCCACCCCTGACCTTCAACACCCCCCAACCCCCAAACCCCCAGCCTCCAACCACCAATCCTAGGTAGGCACTCCCTATCCCCTGATCCACTACCCCCCCCAGCCTCCGATCCCCCAATTCCCTGACCTCCAATGCCCCATCACCCCCATCCCCTTGGACCTTTGACTGACATTCCCCCCCTAACTCACCCCCCCACCCCCACTCCCCACAGACTTCTGACCTCATCCCCTCAGCCCCCATTAACACGCCCAAATCTCTGATTTCCACCCCCCAACTCCAGACCTCAGACACCCCCACCATTACAAGAACCCCCCAAACCTCCAACCCCCCCATTCCTCCGGCTCCCACCCACCACCCCTGGACCTCAAAACCTCCCTTCCTGTAGGCCAGCACTTTCCAAGGCTAGTCAGAAATTACAGCCCATTTCTACAAAGTGAGTAGAGATAAACCAAACCATAAAAAATGTCGATAGTGTTTTAAATTTTACAAACAGGGATATCCAATAAAAGGGAGTTAATAGTTAATTTGTTCAATGCTCGTGAAAGAATTGTTTTGCGGGGGTACTGAGCGGTGAAAGTTATTTCAAGCAACAGGAATTTAAATTATGAAGAATAGGTAAGGAATTTCAACATGTTTTCTTTGGAATCAGAAATTTTCAGCTGAAATATTTGAAGGTTTAAGATAATGAAAGTGTCAACAAAGTATCTAACAAGTATTCAATCAAAGCCTGTAATTTCAGGGCCCACATATCCCTCACTCTACCATTACATCAAGCCAAGGGGCAACCCTGGTTCAATGCAGAGTGGAGCAGCACCAGGTATACCTAAAAATGAGGTGTTAACCTGGTAAAGCTACAACACAGGACTATTTGCACGCAATACTGTGGAAGCGGGAAGCAGTTTGGGTTCTGCAGTTTGGGCAACTTGGCTCCTGACCAAACTACAGTCTTGGTCCAAACACAGACTAAAGAGATGAACACAAAAGGTGAGGAGAAGAGTGACTGACCTTAACATCAAGGCAGCATTTGACCGAGTGTGGCATCAAGAAGCCCTAGCAAAATTGAAGTCAAGGGGAATCAGGCGGGAAACTCTTTGCTGGTTGGAGTCATACCTAGCACAATGGAAGACAGTTGTGGTTGTTGGAGGCCATTGCATCACTGCAGGAGTTCCTCAGGGTAGTGTCCTAAGCAACCATCTTCAGCTGCTTCATCAATGACCTTACTTCCATTGTCAGGTCAAAAGTGGAGAGGTTTGCTGATGATTGCACAATGTTCAGCACCATTTGTAACTCCTCAGACACTGAAGCAGTCCATGTCCATATGCAGGGAGACTTGGAAAACATTCAGGCTGATAAGTGGCAAGTAACATTCGCATCACATGAGTATCAAGCAATGACCATCTTCAACAAGAGAGAATCAGACCATTGCCCTTGACACTGAACAGCATTGCCATTGCTGAATCCCCCATTATCAACATTGTGGGGATAAACATTGACCAGAAACTGAATTGGAGCAGCCACATAAGTACTGTGGCTACAAGAGCAGGTCAGAGGCTGGGAATTCTGAAACAAGTAATTCACCTCCTAACTCCCTAGGAATTCCATCATTTCCAAGATACAATTCAGGAGTGTGATGGGTCAAACATCACTAAAGAAGCTTGACACCATCCAGAACAAAACAGCCCACTTGATCAGCTCCCCATCTCACCTTAAATATTCACCCCTCCACCACTGACCCACAGTAGCGCCAATCTGTATCTTCTGCAGCAACTTGTCAAGCCTCCTTCAACAGAACCTTCAAAACCCAATACTTCCACCATGTAGAAGGACAAGGGCAGAAGATACTTGGGAACACCACCACCTGCGCATGTTCGCCTGCAAGACACACAATATCCTAAGTTGGAATTTTATCGCCGTTCCTTCACTGTCACTGGATCAAAATCCTGGAACTCCCTTCCTAACAGCACCTACACGAGATGGACTGCAACAGTTCAAAAAGATGGCACACCACCCCCTTCTCAAGGGCAAACAGGACTGGGCAACAAATGCTGACCTCATCAGCAGCATCAATATCCCACCAAATATCAGTCAGAAGGCTGCACTTTGTGGGAAACAGTCAACCATTGTGATTTTCTCTGGAGTGGCCAATTAATAGTCAGAGGGTGTTTTCTCTGTCCAATTATGGTGGATGAGCTCTCAAAGCTAAAGGTCCAATCAGAGGGTTTCCAGCTTGTTAGGAGCAGTAGGCTACAGAGGAAGGTAAATAACGGAGAGGGTACTTCAAGATGGATGTACCCTCTCTCCAACCTCTTTACATTTGAATTTAAAGATAGCTTTTGCAACCAGACCAACACTGTTGGAGGGGGAGTGGGGTGGTGGCAGCTCCTCTGCAGGATGACCTAAGCCTGCGGCAACACCCAGGCAGGCAGTGAGGGCCTAAAGACTATCACTGGGAGGACTGCTTCAAGCAGTTAAGCTGGTTCCTGCTGTCTTTGATGACCCACAGATCAACTGTAGAATCTCTGTTAGCTCCTTTAATTGGACTTAAGTGGTTGTTAATGACATTAAGTTGTTAATGACGTTAATTAGCTACCTACCATGCGTGGGCAGGTACCTCATGGACTAGGTTGGAGTTCATTGGAGTTTAGCAGAATGAACAGTGATTTATTGAAACATACAAACAGAGTCAAGGGGCAGGAATGTCTATTCCTGCTGCTATTTCTTACATTCTTCCACCCTCCCCATCCCCCCCAAATTCCACCTGGAAAAAATGGCTTGAGGGTAGAATGGAGCCAGGGAACCAGCATGCCAGCCGTCAGTGGTACTTTTGGTGTTCACCCACCTCCAATTTCAGCCCTGGAGGGGCCTAAAAATTGAACCATTGTTCACTGGGGTGAAAGGCTTAAATACCAATAATACAAGCTAAAACTCAGGATCATGTAGCTAAATCAGTTTTGACCATTTTGAAAAGAAAGGCAATAGAAGAGCTGGATAGGTTAGCAAGAAAGGGCACTGAAATGGATATTATAAATTAACTGAAGGATCTAATTAGATGTGTTTCTGGTGTGAGAAATGATTGATGAGGCGAGACGTTGAGGAGATGAGGTTGATCTGTTAACATGGATGAGCTTGCTCGATATAATCATCGTGCAAATTTAGTTGAATCATCATTCATTCAAATATATCAGTTTGGTGAAAAAGTTTATCTTTAACTGTATCTCTGTAAATAGTATGCCTTAAATATATCATCTAAATGTCCTTGGTTATTTATGACAGACAGCATGTTAGCCTAAAGATTGTGGTACTGTTCTAACAATACTGAAGCTTTGAGTTCAAATTTTTCCATGGGCAGTTGTGAAATTGAATTGAGAAAATTTGATTATTTAAGGGTTGGCACCAGAAAATGGTCTTGACAGCTGCTGATTTCTGTAAAGATCCAACTGGTTCACTCATGCCCTTCGGGGAAGTGAATCTGCGATTCCTGCCTTGACTTACCTTCACTTAGCTCCAGTGCTACACTATGTGGTGGACCCTTGAGGGACAATGTGGGCAGGGGACTAAAACCAGCTCTCCATGTCCCTGCTCTCTTCTATTTTAACATGTTCTTCTGAGTGGACAGAAAGGATGCCCAGCTGAAGCCAGCTCTTTGAATATACAGATTGGAATCTAATGATGTAATTGATTGTTATTTTAACTGCTGGCCTGAGCAAGGAAGTGAATGCAGTGTTCCTGCCAAATGAAAATAGCAGGTACAGGAGCTGAGGCCAAAAGAAGCCCAAAGAGGTAAGTTTTAAAACTTTCCTTTTAAACTTTCCTTGTCCCCAGGAAGAGCAGAAGTGTTCCTCTGCACCCCAAAATGAAAATTTAGGCCTGCAGCGCCCTGGCTTCCTGTCTTTCACCTGAGTGCCAGTGACTGTTCCTTTGCTCTGGGTTAGTGACCTACAGCCACCTGACTTAACTCTCCCAGCCAGCCCACTTCTGTTTCCCACTAATTTTGGGAAGGAAATTGAATAAAGGGAGCATGAAAATGAAGCCTGGGATTTAAAATTTCCTGGGACTCATGTTTCCAAGACCAGGGGGGTTTGATCTTCAGCTCAATTCTCACCGAACCCAATTTCTGGGTTAAAATTAGGCCTTTAATGTCATCAGGACAAATAGAGATGGGCATTAGGTATTGCTTTGTCAATGTTGCCCATATCCCCAGAACCAAAATAGAAAGTACAAATAACGGAAAAGTCAAACATGAAATTATTTGGTTATGAATATATTCCATAATAGGAAACTGTGCATAAAATAATTTGAAATCAGAGTTAACCTAACCAGTGAAATGTTTCTGGAAATGCTTGAAGTTTTTCCACAGGTTTCATTTTTATGATTTCCTTTTGCTGCTACCTTGAAGTCTTGTTTTATCTTGAAATATGAAAATCAAACTTTTGTCTCTCCCACTGTCTCAGTGGAAAAAATGCAACATGTGGTGTGATGCTACGCAAGAAAGCCTTGGGTTTGATGTCTAGTCTTTGCTGACTTAATTGATCTTAGGTGTATGGCAGTGAGTGCCTTAAAGTTGTCCTTACATGCCTTCAGTCTAGTTTCTTGCTCTCAGCATTATGTGCTGACCTTATATTGAAATGTGTGGAATTGGGTTAAAGGTGGATTAGGCTTCCTTTTTCCTGCCCAATCCCCAAAATTGAATAACTCACAGCCATTCACTGTCTAGGCTAACACAGGAAGAATAGCTATCGGGTGAGGTACCAGCAAAAGGAAGATTAATAACACATCTCAGGATCTTAAACCAACCTATAAAACAGGAGAACTTATGGATGGTCCTTTTGGCACAGAGAATTGAGACCAAAAGAAGGTATACTTCCCTTCTGTAAGACTGGAAAATCAATGGAAAATTCTCAACTTTAACTTTAAGGGACAAAGGTATTGGTACAGGTTACTCCCCTTTGTTTCTCTACAAGGCCTGGGAATCTCAAAAGTGATTTTCTGTGGCTACAACACATCTTCATTTTGCATTCCATATGAATTGACATCTAGACATTTGGTTGATCAAAGCACCATGCTTGAGATCTGCCAGTACATTCATGCAGCAAGTGCTCAATTCAATCTAAGATTGGGACTCTTGACTTCTGGAGCAGGCTCACTTTCCGTTTTTATCGAAAGTTACTTCCCAGTTTAATTTGGAACAAAAAATTATTATTCCCTTGTTTTATCTGTCATCACACAAATCAGGCTAAGACAGATTCCACTTTTAAAATGCTCACTGAGAGTTAAGTTATACTATATAATTCTAGTACAGGGCAATTTAGAAAGTCTCATCAGTAATTTGCTTTCTGTGGTGCTAGGATCCAATGCAACCTGGTGACTAACCAATGGATAGCTAAATGAATTGGAACCTAAGCTGTTACTATTTTCAAGGAACGGGGCTCAGAGTTTGAAGATCATTACCTGTATTTTATGATGCTTCTTGTTTTTTTTTTTAAAAATATACTCTATTTATAAAATATCTGGAAGAACATTCCAAACCATTTCCAAATCACCATCACTTAAGTCCAATCAGATTCAACTTTTACAACATGCATCACAAGGTGCATCAATACAATCAATGAATATTACAAGCTTCTTATACATCATCAGCATGTTTCAATTGATAAAATGTGTAAGGTTTCAGTCTGATTGCTGCAGTACTGTGTGGATGTAACTAATGTACATTAATGTGAATGTCAGTTCTGACAACTGGTGTTAGGAAGCATTATATCTCTTACACAACGCCCCCTTCCTCCCTACATCAAAAATACTTTGGTATTCTTCCATTATGTATGGATGATTCAAAATAAAGAAAAAAAATACAAATTGTCTACCTTATATGGTCATCTTCTTCCGACAATGAATACATCCTCCACCACCATGTTCTCACACAGCCAATCCCTGCAGGGTTTGGTTTTGTAGGGGTTGGAAGGAGGATATTGTTAAGTGTTTAATTAGTTTTAAATCAAAATCCAATGCAGAGGTCACAAACCACATGTGGTACAGTCTATCTGAAATATCATAATGAATTATTTATGTACATAATAAGCACATGATTTCCGCAAGACTACAGTGTGGGAGGCTGAATATCATTCAAAAAATGTAGGAACTTTTACAAGGCACATAATTAATGTTTTTTTCTCTCTGTGTGAGGCTAGACAGTGAGTTTTGGCAAGCTATTTTATTAAGATGGCATCACAGCTGAGCCCATAATACATTTCCATCTGATGTTAACACACTTGTACTTTCAGCAGGGGTCCCTGGATAGCAATCATCCACAGGCACCCCGATCAGTTTACTTCTAACTCAAGAACGTGAGTGCAACTGCTTTGCTGTTGACTTGACTTGACTTAGATCAACTGACACAACATAGAACAGGGTTTTAATTGACTTGGTCTTTGTGTCTCAGTGACTTATTGACTTAGCCAGCTGAGCCATCAGGAAGCATCAGTTCACATTCACCAAGTATTGCACCCAACACCTAATTATAGAAGGGTTGCTAGACCAGTGGCAGCACTGTACCACCAGGGCTGCTGCTTCATGGATGCTCCATGGCTCTGTGTCAAGATGAGACAACTTCACAAAATAATGTCAAGTCATCTCATTTCAATATTTTCCTGGCATACCAAGTGCACGACAGTAGCATCAGGGCTTTCTGAGGTTGAAGTGTAGAAGAGAAATGAAGGTAGATGGCTTTTGAGAAAAATGTGAGAGAGCGAAGCTCTTTTTTAACTGGCCCTTAGTACATTTGGAAATAGTTGTTCACTGACTGAAGTGCTGCTTGGGCAATTTCAGCTGCATTATAGGGCTGCACTTAATTTAAATATTTTCTTTGGCGTTAAGTAAACCTTGTGCAATTTTTGTCCCTTGCACTCTCCAACAGGAATTGGGATTCATGCAGCCCATCAGGCACATTGCAGCTTGTACACCCAATGACTTCGAGAACCAGCACTTAATATACTTCAGGGCATTGAATAGGCACCATTGTATTCACACCTCCAGGGTGTAATGGTCCAATGATAGCATCACCTCTTCCTTATACACAGAAACTCATTGCACAGTCACTTACTGCACTAGAATTATTACCACATATGCTGGTCTGTGCAAAGTTACTACTGGTGTCTCAACACCATTTCTTTAAGCCCTTTTTCCTGCAAAGATGTCTCTTTTATTCACAGAAGACATGCACTGTTGCTTCTTTGCTAAACAGTGAATTGGGTATTAACATTGTGAGGGAGTCTTCCATAGCTTCAGTTAGCTTTTTTCTGATTGTGCACTCAGTCTAACATATGCTACTCATTTTGACTGCCAAAACACAAGATGTTCAGGCTGCTTGTAGTTTAGCGATAAAGAACTCACAAATGCCAGCATCACATTCTTGTCCTATCTATCAGTCTGAGGGAACCTAGAACACAATTTCCCTAAATATTATATTTTTAAAGATCTGTTTTTGGTTTCAACTTTCTAAAATTTCCAAAACGAAAGCAGTTTTCTGGAGGTTCATTATATTTGTTCACCTGAATGGGAAAAGGACAGAATTTTATTGGGCTGCATGAGGCGGGATCAAGGTGGGGGGTCCCAGTAAAATAGTGGGGAGCCATGGCAGATCAGCTCCCTGATCATGTCCTTCCATTAGGGAATTTTACCTACGGTGAGGGCAGGATTGGACAAGCTGCCCACCACAAGGAGGCGAGAAGCCAATTTGAATATGCAAAAGGCCCTGTCAAGGGCCATTTTACAGGCCATCAACATTTTGTAGATAGTGGATTAACCCTCAACTTCCATGCTGCGCCACAAGATTTCACATTTTTAAACAAAACAAACTTTACTTGTATATCAAGAGAAATTAAACAAGGCAAGCACCATTAACTTAATATTATAGTTTATAAAGATTTATGCAATATACTCAGTTATATCTTTTACTTTTCCCCCAGGAATTCCCCTTTTATGTTTCAAGAATCTTGAAGGTTCATTCACGTTCCCTGGGACCAGCCCAACAGTCTGACACAGCCCTCCGGAATTGACTATAATTTGTCCTCGGTATTCCAGCTTTTCTCCGAGGTATGAAATTTCATGGGGATCTTTCAATTACTTTTGGCTAACTGATCCTCCAAATTCTCTCCAAAACCTCACAACTATGGAATTCTCAGCTCAAATATGGGCTTCGCTGCCCTCTTGATTAGTGTCTCTACCTGAGAATTACCCCTGGGGCAGAATTTTCAGTTTGACTTGTGGGGGGGGGGGCGGGCCCCGCACGTCCACAGGTAAAGTGACGCTCGATGACGCTGGGCGAGTGTCCCGACGTCACCACACGCCATCATGATATTCCGCTGGGCGGGCGCACGATGAAGTCCGACGCCCACTTGCAATTAAGTAATGGGCCAGTTAAGGCCTTTAGTCATCAACTGACGGTGATTTTTAGGCATCCTTGCGATCTTCGGATCGGCGCACAGGCGCAATGGGCAGGCGGGTAAGAGACTTTTCTTTGAACCTCATCCACAGGTGGGATAAGAGGGCTCAGTGGGGTCGTCAATCTATTTTGTGGAATATTTATTGGAGAAAGTATTTTAAACTTGCCTGTGTGACCTGCAATAGTTCAGAATGCATTCCAGCAGCTTTCTGTGTACTTTTAACCTTCAGGTCAGCACTCTGCAGTCAGGAATCTTTAGCAGGCCTGCAGCTTTCCGGAGGCCTCCCATTAGCCTGGGCATGGGATCTGACATGTCCACTGGAGGCACCTCCTCTGAGAGGGAGGGAGGGCTAGAAGGAGGAGGGGGCCAGGAGTGCGCATTCAGTCTCCATGGGAGCCACCTTTGGGAGTACAGGTGCAGGCACAAGGGGCACAAGGCCAAGAGGTTGTCCATGGCGGAAAGGGCCACAGAAGACGCCACTGTCCCGCTGCCAGGGTATATAAGTGGTGAAGCAGCTGCCTCAATATGTCGAAGGGGCAATGCCGAAAGAAGCTCCGACTGTCAAGGAAGACAGTCAACTACACCTGTAAGATCATTGGCCCTGAGATCTCCCCTAACTGTGTGGGTGGACATCCCATGTCAGTGGCTCTGAAGGTCACAGCTGCCCTCAACTTCTATGTCTCTGGCTCCTTCCGGGGCTCGGTGGGTGCTCTTTGCGGTGTCTCCCAATCAGCTGTCCACAATTGTGTCAAGCAGGTCACAGATGCTCTGTTCAGAAGGGCATTGACCTTCATGCACTTCCACTGCGACCAGGCAAGTCAGACACAGCGAGCCAGAGGCTTTGCGGCCATTGCTGGCTTCCCCCGCATCCAGGGTGCAATAGACTGTACACATGTGGCCATCAAGGCACTAGCAGGTGAGCCCGGTGCCTTCGTCAATAGGAAGGGCTTCCACCCTATGAACGTGCAGATAGTGTGTGATCACAGGATGCTGATTCTACAAGTCTGTGCAAGGTACCCAGGCAGCTCCCACGACGCGTACATCCTCAGACACTCCCAGGTGCTGGGACTCTTCAGTGCTCCAGCCTAGCTGGATGGATGGCTGCTGGGTGACAAAGGCTATCCCCTCAGAATGTGGCTCATGAAGCCTCTCCGCCATCCGATATCAGAAGCTGAGCAGATGTCAGCCATCAGTCTTCTCAAGAAGCTCATCCGATGCATGGACCACACGGGGGCGCACTCCAGGAACCCCCAGATCATGTGTCGGTGATAGTGGTTGAATGCTGTGCTCTCCACAATCTTGCACTGGAAACGGGGGATGCAGTGGACAATGAAGACGTTGACGCAGTAGATGCGGCCACATTCGATGAGTTCAGCACTGCTTCTGAGGATGAGCATGCACAAGGAAATGTTGAGGGTGTAGACACTGACCTGGGACTACACCACGGAGGCAGGGACACCCGGGAGACTTTAATCCAACAAACCTTCAGCTAGCTCAACACAAATGGATCAGGAGACCAGCCTTGCCTGGCGCATCCATACTCGACACCTAAGTGCAAAATCTGCCAGGTCATCAGCAAGAACTAAGGGCCTAGGGCATAAATTGGAATCTCCAAACAAACACTCATGACATTTTTCTTAAACATACACATGCAGAACAAACAAGCCACCCTCAGCCATGGTCACACATTTGATTTTTAATTTTAACATCAGATATTCTCCCAATTGCAAAACAATACTGTAAGCAAGCAAAAATAAATCATAAGGACCTAATCCCAGGCCAACACAAGAGCACCAGTGAGAAACCCATGGTGTGTCTAACGTGCCTTACGTTTCCTTTTGCGAGTGCTACGTCTTGGTGCTGCCCCATCGCTCGGAGTGGCATCTGAGACAGCCTGCTCACTCTCCTGTCCTGTTGGCCTTGATGACCTTGGCAGTCGTCCTCTGACCCGTGGAGCCTGTGCCGGGCCCACCTGGGAGGGAGATGCCAGTTCCAGAGCTGGCATCTTCCCAGTCGACGCAGCCTCATCGGATGAAGCGGTCACTGGCAGAGGGGCAGAGGAGCTGCCGCCCTCATTCAGAGCGCCCTGAGAGGAGCCCACAGAAATGACAGGCAGCTGCTATGCCAACGTGAGGTCGCCTCGGACCTCCCTGCTCACTGTGGATGGACGGGCAATGAGATGGGAAACTTGAAGCCCAGACCATCTCCCACATTGGCAATGACCAGCTGTGGCTAACGCCACCATGAGGGCTTGCAGGTCCGAGCTTAACCCCAGCAGGATCTGATTGTTCTCCTGGAAGCGCCTCTCCACAAGTGTCGCCACTCTCTCCATGAAGGAAACATGACACTCTTCCATGAGGGTCATTACATCAGTGATGATCCGCATGAAATCCTCCACCATGGACGCCAAGTGAAACATAGTTTAATGCATCACTCCCAGATGCTCCCACACACCCGGCTGCATTTCCTGCAGCTGCTGCGTTGCAGATGACTCCAGAGGCACATCATCATCCATCGACTGAGCATGTGCCTGGTCCCCTGCAGTCCTCCGACTGCTGCCGCCATTGGCATTCTCTGTCTCTGCCAGCTCCTCCAGCGACTGTGAAGTGCCCTCTCCACTGTGCCCCGGGATACT
Source organism: Carcharodon carcharias (assembly GCF_017639515.1). Classification (NCBI taxonomy): domain Eukaryota; kingdom Metazoa; phylum Chordata; class Chondrichthyes; order Lamniformes; family Lamnidae; genus Carcharodon; species Carcharodon carcharias. Next base: position 57,203,984 of record NC_054470.1, on the reverse strand, counting down.
AGCCAATGTTCCAATGCCCATCGAGGCACTAGCATCTGCGCTGGTGCCTGCCTTGCAGAAATGGCGTGACACAGGTGACAGCTGAGGGCCCTCAGGTGTGAGAGGGGGCATCTGCAGCTCCTTTTGCCGGCCATGCTCTGATGATGCTGAAATGAACAACAAAGACAGTGGTTCAGTTAGCGTGCACACAGTGACAAACTTCATCCCTTTCCCCCGGATCATTATGCGCTCAACCTTCCAGAACCTATGGATACAAACATTGGTGTGGTGGTAAATAGTAAGAAGGATAGCCTTACATTACGGGCAAATATAGATGGGCTGTTCAGGTGGACTGATGAATGGCAGATGGAATGTAATCCGGATAAGTTGAGGTGATGCACTTGGGCAGGAAAAACAAGGCAAGGGAATACACGATGAATGGTAGGACCTTGGGAAGTAATGAGGTGCATGTCCACTGGTCCCTTAAGGTAGCGGGACAGGTAGATAAGGGGTTTAATACTTGCCTTTATTAGACAAAGCATAGAATATAGGAGCAGGGAGGTAATGTTCCTACTGCAGAAAATGTTGCTTAGGCCACAGCTGCAGTTTTGTTTGCAGTTCTGAAATGCGCCTTATGGGAGGGATGTGATTGCAGTGGAGAGAGTGCAGAGAATGTTGACGAGGATGTTGCCTAGGCTGGAGAGTTTCAGTTATAAGGAGAGATTGCATAGACTGAGGTTATTTCCCCTGGAGCAGAGGAGATTGAGGGGGGGACATGATTGAGATGTATAAACTTATGAGGGGCATAGATAGGGTAGACAGGAAGGAACATTTCCCCTTGGCGGAGGGATCAATAACCAGATGGCATAGATTTAAAGTAAGGAGTAGGAGTTTAACAGGGGATGTGATGAGCAACTTTTGCACACAGAAGGTGGTTGAAATCTGGAACGCACTGCCTGAAAGGGTAGTAGATGCAGAAACCCTCCTAACATGTAATGGAGGATGTGCACTTGTGATGCCATGGCATACAAGGCTATAGGCCTAGTGCTGGAAAATGGGATTAAAATAGTTAGGTATTTGTTTGAGCTGTGCATCTTTGATGGGCCGAAGGACCTTTTTCTGTGCTCTACCCCTCTGACTCTATCACTCTATGACCGAGCAATGTTGCAACAATAACTAATTTTACAATCATCAGTGTTATGGATGTTGGGAGGACATTGTGGACCTCACTGTTGGCCTCAAATACCTGGCCGTGCCACCCCAGCCTCACTAACAGCAGTTGACCTGGGTGCATGGCTCCTCTCCAGCTCAAGTGCCTCCTGTTTGAAGTGGCTTAACATGAGGTGGTGTGCCTGGCCACCTCCAGTCCTCATACGCTCCGATGCATTATGAGCATTCATCTCCTGAGAAAAAGAGAATACCATTCATTATGGCAAATTGCACATGGACTCTACACATACACACCGCACCCCAACTAGAGTGGACCATATCAGGCCTCCAGTGCTTCCTCTCCTCACTACTGCTGATCAGTCACACAACAATAGTACACCTGCTCCCAGCCCCCCCAATGGCCACCTTAGACACATGCTGGGTACATCACTTTAGGAACCACACAGCCTTTGCTCCCATAGAAAGGCAGGGTGGGGGGAGCTGAATAAAGGCAGGGAGCCAGTTCATCCCTCCTCACCTGGGGCATAACAATTTGGGGGTGTCTCAGCCAGAGGGTAACAAATTGAGGGGTCTCACCTGGATCGCCTTGGAACTTTGGGGAGCCTCACCTAGGGGTGGTCGTAACACTCTGGCACTAAAGGTTATTTGAAATCCGGTGAGATTTTTTGATTAATTAACTTTTAGCTGAAAAATCAAGCCTTTTAATATTGGGACCCATCTAAATAATTATATTTCTAATAACGTCAGGGCAATTCTTCTCAGACCTACTCTTCACAGTTCCCCAGCTAATCGAAGACCACCTGTCATTTTATGGCTCTCATCCTCCTAACTCTGACCTCATGGAATAATCATAAAAGTAAAAAACTGCGGATGCTGGAAATCCAAAACAAAAACAAAAATAGCTGGAAAAAGTCAGCAGGTCTGACAACATCTGCGGAGAGGAATATAATTAACATTTTGAATCCGTATGACTCTTCAACAGAATTAAGTAAAAATAGAAGAGAGATGAAACATTAGCTGGTTAAAGGCGGTGGGGGGGGCCGGTGCGGTGGGTGGGACAAGTAGAGCTGGATAGAGGGCCATTGATAGGTGGAGATAGCCAAAAGATGTCATAGACAAAAGGACAAAGAGGTGTTGAAGGTGGTGATATTATCTAAAGAATGTGCTAATTAAGGGTAGAAAGCAGGACAAGCAAGGTACAGATAGCCCTGGGGTGGGGGGGTGATGGGGTGAAGGAATTGAAAAGGGCTAAAAGGTAGAGATAAAACAATGGATGGAAATACATATAAAAATAATGGAAATAGGTGGGAAAAGAAACATCTGTATAAATTATTGGAAAAAGGGGGTGATCAGAAAGGCGGTGTGGATGGAGGAGAGAGTTCATGATCTAAAATTGTTGAACTCAATATTCAGTCTGGAAGGCTGTAAAGTGCCTAGTCGGAAGATGGGGTGCTGTTCCTCCAGTTTGCATGGAGCTTCACTGGAACAATGCAGCAGGCCAAGGACAGACATGTGGGCATGAGAGCAGGGTGGTGTGTTGAAATGGCATTCGACAGGGAGGTCTGACAGACTGAAGGTGTTCTGCAAAGCGGTTACCCAGTCTCCATTTGGTCTCTCCAATGTAGAGGAAACCATATTGGGAGTAATGAATGCAGTAGACTAAATTGAGGGAAGTGCAAGTGAAATGCTGCTTCACTTAAAAGGAGTGTTTGGGCCCTTGGACGGTGAGGAGAGGGGAAGTAAAGGGGCAGGTGTTGCACCTTCTGCGGTAGCATAGGAAGGTGCCGTGGGAGGGGGTTGAGGTGTAGGGGGTGATAGAGGAGTGGACCAGGGTGTCCCGGAGGGAACGATCCCTGCGGAATTCTGCCAGGGGGCTGAAGGGAAGATGTGTTTGGTGGTGGCATCAAGCTGGAGTTGGCGGAGGATGATCGTTTGAAAGTGGAGGCTGGTGAGGTGATAAGTGAGGACAAGGGGGACCCAATCATGTTTCTGAGAGGGAGAAGAAGGTGTGGGGGCGGATGCGCGGGAGATGGGCCGGACACGGTTGAGGGCCCTGTTAACCACCGTGGGTGGATAACCTCGGTTAAGGAAGAAGGAGGACATGTCAGACCGACTCCCACAGCTACCTCGACTATAGCTCCTCACACCCCGTTTCCTGTAAGGACTCCATCCCATTCTCTCAGTTCCTTCATCTCTGTCGCATCTGTTCTGATTATGTCACTTTCAAAAACAGTTCCTCTGACATGTCTTTTTTCTTCCTTAACTGAGGTTTTCCACCCATGGTCGTTGACAGGGCCCCTCAACCATGTCTGGCCCATCTCCTGCACATCCGCCCTCACACCTTCCTCTCCCTCCCAGATATATGATAGGGTCCCTTCGTCCTCACTTATCACCCCACCATCCTCCGCCATTTCTGCCAACTCCAGCATGATGCCACCACCAAACACATCTTCCCTTCAACCCCCCTGGTGGCATTCCACAGGGATTGTTCCCTCTGGGACACTCTGGTCCACTCCTCCATCACCCCCTACACCTCAACCCCCTCCCATGGCACCTTCCCATGCAACCGCAGAAGGGGCAACACCTGCCCCTTTACTTCCCCTCTCACCGTCCAAGGGCCCAACACTCCTTTCAAGCGAAGCAACATTTCACTTGCATTTCCCTCAATTTAGTCTACTGCATTTGTTGCTCCCAATGCGGTTTCCTCTACATTGGAGAGACCAAACACAGACTGGGTGACCGCTTTACAGAACACCTTCGGTCTGTCCGCAAGCTTTACCCAGATATCCCTGTCGCTTGCCTTTCAACACTCCACCCTGTTCTCATGCCCACATGTCTGTCCTTAGCCTGCTGCATTGTTCCAGTGAAGCTCAACGCAAACTGAAGGAATAGCACCTCATCTTCCGATTAGGCACTTTACAGCCTTCCGGACTGAATATTGAGTTCAACAATTTTAGATCATGAACTCTCTCCTCCATCCCCACCCCCTTTCCGTCACCCCCCTTTTTTCCCAATAATTTATATAGATTTTTCTTTTCCCACTTATTTCAATTATTTTTAAATGTATTTCCATCCATTGTTTTATCTCTACCTTTTAGCCTTTTTCGATTCCTTCACCCCACCCCACCCCACCCCCACTAGGGCTCTTTGTACCTTAACAAAAACAGAATTACCTGGAAAAACTCAGCAGATCTGGCAGCATAGGTGGAGAAGAAAAGAGTTGACGTTTCGAGTCCTCATGACACTTCAGCAGAACTGGGTGAATATTTTATGCCCCCCCACCCCCACTAGAGCTATACCTTGAGTGCCCTACCTTCCATTCTTAATTAGCACATTCATTTAGATAATATCACCAACTTCAACACCTCTGTGATCTTTTGTTCTGTTGTCTGTGACATCTTTTGATTATCTGCTCCTATAACTGCTTGCTTGTACCTAGAACCACACCACCCCCCTCCACATCTCTCCTCCACCCCCCCCACCCCCCACCTTAAACCAGCTTATATTTCACCCCTCTCCTTGGATTCACCCAGTTCTGCTGAAGGGTCATGAGGACTCGAAACGTCCATTCTTTTCTTCTCCACCGATGCTGCCAGACCTGTTGAGTTTTTCCAGGTAATTCTGTTTTTGTTTTGGATTTCCAGCATCCGCAGTTTTTTGTTTTTATCTCTCTGTATCTTGCTTGTCCTGCTTTCTACTCTTAATTAGCACATTCCTTAGATAATATCACCACCTTCAACTTCTTTGTCCTTTTGTCTATGACATCTTTTGGCTATCTCCACCTATCACTGGCCCTCTATCCAGCTCTACTTGTCCCACCCCCCCTTAAACCAGCTTATATTTCACCTCTCTTCTATTTTTACTTAGTTCTGTTGAAGAGTCATACGGACTCGAAAAGTTAACTGTGTTCCTCTCCACAGATGCTGCCAGACCTGCTGGGTTTTTCCAGCTATTTTTGTTTTTGTCATTGGATAATCACTCTGAACTGTGATTACCCAGGTCAGTTTACTGGTTCCTCAACCTGGTGTGATGCACATGTGCCTTTAAGGGGACATGTCCAAACTGCTGCCCATCACTCCTCACCATGGGGCAGGATGTGATGTATAATCTAATGTACTCTGTAGACAAAGCAGCAGTCCTACAGGTCGGACATGTTCACATAACCTTTCAGTTGCCATTTTATTTATATAGTCTGACCTTCAAATAAAAGACCCCACATTATTGTTTTAACTTTCCATGTTGTATGTTAGTATTTGTGGTAAACAGAAGAACATAATAAACCAAGTGTCTCCATCTATTTTACATTTATAAAAGTAATACTCCTGCAACTAAAAGTTATGCCTCTAAAACACATAAATTGGATGATTATGACAGTGCCAATATTCAAAGGAAAGGGAGGCATTCAAGATTGCAGAAACTACCAAGGAATTAAACTCCTACCGCATGCCTTCAAGATATAGGATATAGTCATTGACCAGAGACTGAGGAAAATAATGGAAATCCATGAAGGTCAGTTCAGTTTCATGCCTGGATGAAGCACCACTGATGCAATTTTTGTTTTGAGACAAGTGATGGAGAAATATTGGGAAGGCCAATGCAATGTGAAGATTGCATTTATTGATCTGGAGGAGGTTAATGAGCTTGGTGCCTAGGGAGGAAGCCTGGAGATGTGCTAGAATTCATGGAGTATCTGAGAAGTACGTCCAACTATTACGGGGCATGTCAGGAGTGCTAGAGAGGACTTATACAGGCTCTGCTTGCAGCTGCAGCTAGTTAGTTAGATAGTTGGCTTAAATAGGTTTTCAGAAGCTAGATTCAGAGAGCATAAAACCAGGTCATTTACAGTGCTGTCTTGTCTGCACTGTAGTGCTGCTTTGGGATGCATTAGAGTGCTTAAGTTGGAGTTTGGTGAGTGAGGGAGTTTGGTGCATAGAGAAGGAGGTGAACCTTTCACTTTTTACCTTTCCTCAGAGGGAAGAGCAGCGGCCTTGTTAAGTAGGACCTGGTGAGTATTTTGATTGACCCTAATATTCTCTAAGCTAGAGGAAGTAAAAGTAAAGGGAGTAATTTAAGGGTAAGTCATGGCAGGGTAGCTCAGCTATATGAAATGCTCCTGTGTGATGTGGGAAGTCAGGGACTGTCCCAGTGTCCAGGGCAACCATGTGTGCAGGAGGTGTCTCCAGCTGCAGCTACTCGAAATCCATGTTTTGGAGCGGGAGTCACTCTGGCCCATCCATAAGGATGAGATCTTCATGGATAGCATGTACAGTGGGGTGGTCACACTGCAGATAGAGAGTACATAGGTAGAAAGGACTGGGTGACCACCAGACAAAGTAAAAGCACTAGGCATGTAGTGCAGGAGTCCCCTGAGCCCATCCACCCCTCTAACAGATTTTCCATTTTGGATACTGCTGGGGGAGATGGATTCTCAGGGGAATGCAGCAGGAGTCAAGTCCTTGGCACCATAAGTGACTCAGCTGCACTGGACAGGAAGCGGGGGGTGGGGGTAGGAAAAGGAATGGGAAAGCAATAGTGATAGAGGCTTCCATCGTAAGTGCAACAGATAGACATTTCTGCCGCCACAGATGTGACACCAGGGTGGCATGTTTCCTCCCTGCTGCCAGGGTCAAGGATATCACTGAGCAGCTGCAGGACATCCTGAAGGGGGAGGGTGAACAGCCAGAGGTGCAGTCTATATTGGTACCAACAACTGATGTAAAAAGAGAGATGAGGTCCTGAAAGCAAAATATAGCGAGCTAGGAAATAAATTAAAAAGCAGGATCTCAAACATAGTAATCTCATGATTACTCCTAGTACCACGTGCTAGTGAGATCAGGAATAGGAGAATAGACCAGGTGAATGCCTGTCAGGAGAGATGGTGTAGGAGGGAGGGATTTAGGTTCCCGAGGTATTGCGACCAATTCTGGGGTAGGTGGGACCTGTACAAGCTGGGCGGGTTGCACCACAACAGGACTGGGACAAATATTCTCAAAGGGGTATTTGCTAGTACTGTGGGGGAGGATTTAAACTAGAGTGGCAGGGGATGGGGACCTGAGTGGAGAGACACAAGAGAGGAAAACAAAGATAGGAATGAAAGACAAAAAAGTAGAAAGCAAAAGTGGAAGGTAAAATAAACAAGGGCTAGCAAATAGGACCACAGTAAAAAAAATGTTAAAATGTTCAGAATACAAGTCTAAAGGCGCTGTATCTGAATGCACAGAGCATTTGCAATAAGGTAAATGAATTAACAGTGCAAATAGATGTAAATGGGGACAATATGATTGTGATTATGGACACGTGGCTGTAGGGTGACCAAAGCTGGGAACTGAATATCCAAGGGTCCTCGATATTTAGAAAGGACAAGCAAAGAGGAAAAGGAAGTGAGGTGGCGTTGTTAGTTAAGGATGAAATCAGTGAATAGTGGGAGAGGATATTGGCTGAGAAAATCTAGAATTAGAATCAGTTTGGATGGAGCTAAGAAGCAACAAGGGGCAGAAAGCACTAGCAGGAGTTGTCTATAGGCACCTAAGCAGTAATGGTAAGGTAAGGCATGGCATTGAACAGGAAATTAGAGATGTATGTAACAAGGGTGTTACAGTAATCATGGGTGACTTTAATCCACATAAAGACTGGGCAATCCAGATTAGCAATAATACTATGGCGGACGAATTCCTGGAGTGTGTATGAGATGATTTTTTAGACCAGTATGTTGAGAAACCAACTAGGGAACAGATTATCCAAGATTTGGTATTGTGCAATGAGAAGGGGTTAATTAATAATCTTGTTATGTGGTTCCTTTAGGGAACAGTGACCATAACATGATAGAATTCTTCATTAGGAGGGAAAGTGAAGTAGTCTGATCCGAAACTAGGGTCCTAAATCTAAATAAAGGAATCTAGGAAGGTATGAGGTATGAGTTGGATCAGATAGATTGTGGAACTTCATTAAAGGGCGTGAATAGGCAATGGCTAATATTTTAGGAACAAATGCATGCATTGCAACAGTTATACATTCCTTTCTGGTGCAAAAGCACAACAGGAAAAGCTGCCCAACCATGATATTAGATCCAAAGAGGGGTTATATTAAGTAGCTAGAAAAAGTAGCAAGCCTGAGGATTGGTAGCAGTTTAGAATTCAGCAAAGGAGGACCAAGATATTGATTAAGAAGGTAAAAATAGAGTATGAGAGTTAACTCACAAGGGACATAAAAGCAGACTGTAAAAGCTTATATAAGTTTGTAAAAAGAAAAAGATTTGTGAAGACCAATGTAGGTCTCTTACAATCCAAAACAGGAGAATTTATAATGGAGAACAAGGAAATGGCAGAGCAATTAAACAACTACTTTAGCTTTGTCTTCATGGAGGAAGACACAAATAACTTCCTAGATATGCTAGGGAACCAAGGGTCTAGTGAGAAGAAGGAACTGAAGGAAATTAGTGTCACTAAAAAAAATTAGTGCTGGAAAAATTAATGGAACTGAAAGCAGATAATTCCCCAGGGCCTGAAAATCTACATCCCAGGGTACTTAAGGAGGTGGCCATGGTAATTGTGGATGTGTTGATCGTCATCTTCCAAAATTCTATAGATTCTGGAACAGTCCCAGCAGATTGGAAGGATGTAAATGTAACCCCACTATTTAAGAAGGCGGGAGGGACAAAATAGGGAATTATAGATCAGTTAGCCTAATATCAGGAGTCTGGAAAATGCTAGAGTATATTATAAAGGATGTGATAACTGGACACTTAGAAAATATCAACGGGATTAAACAAAGTCAACATAAATTTATGAAAGGGAAACCATGTTTGACAAACCTACTGGAGTTTTTTTGAGAACGTAACTAGCAGAGTAGATAAGGGAGAACTCATGGATGTGGTGTATTTGAACTTTCTGAAACCTTTTGATAAAACCTTTATTTATTAAAGCACTTGGGATTGGGGGAAAATATATGGGCATGGATTGAGAATTGGTTAGCAGACAGGAAACAGAGAGTAAATGGGTATTTTTTTGGAGTGGCTGTTGGTGACTAGTAGGGTACTACAGGGATCAATGCTTGGGTCCCAGCTATTCACAATATATATCAATGATCTGGATGAGGGAACCAAATGTAAAATTTCCATGTTTGCTAATGACACGAAATTTGGTGGGAATGTGGATGGTGAGGGGGATGTAAAGAGGCTTCAAGGCGGTTTAGACAAATTGAGTGAGTGGGCAAATACATGGCAGATGCTGTGTAACATGGATAAGAGTGAAGTTATCCACTTCTGTAGGAAAAATGGAATGACAGAGTCTTATTTAAATGGTGATAGATTGGGAAATGTTGATGTACAAAGGGACTTCAATGTCCTTGTACACCAATCAGTGAAAGCAAGCATGCAGGTGCAGCAAGCAGTTCAGAAGGCAAATGGTATGTTGGCCTTTATTGTGAGAGGACTTGAGTCCAGGAGCAAGGGTGTCCTACTGCAGCTGTACAGGGCCTTGAGACCACACCTGGAGTATTGTGTGCAGTTTTGGCCCCCTTACCTAAGAAAGGATATACTTGCCATAGAGGGAGTGCAGCGAAGATTCACCAGACTGATTTCTCAGATGGCAGAATTATTGTATGAGAAGAGGTTGGGTCAACTAGGTCTGTATTCACTGGTGTTCAGAAGAATGAGGATCTCATTGAAACGTATAAAATCCTGACAGGGCTGGGCAGACTGAATGCAGGGATTATGTTTCCTCTGGCTGTGTTGGGGGGTCTAGGACAAGGGCTCACAGTTTCAGGATAAGGGGTAAGCCATTTAGGGTTGAGGTGAGGAGAAACATCTTCACTCAGAGGGTGGTGAACCTATGGAATTCTCTACCAAAGAAGGTTGCGGAGGCCAAGTCACTGAATATTTAAGAAGGAAAAAGATAGATTTTTAGACTCTAAAGGTATCAAGGGATATGGGGAGAGAGTGGGAGGATGGCATTGAGATAGAGGATCAGCCATGATCATATTGAATGGCAGAGCAGGTTTTAATGGCTGAATGATCTTCTTCCTCCCCTATTTTCTATGTTTCTACGAAGTACCTGGTCAATGATTTTTGTGGATGACATTATGCTATGTGGTGAGGATTATGAGAACATAACTGAACACCTGGAGAATTTGAGAAAAGTACTGGAAGCCAGAAGTATGAATATCAGTAGACCAAAAACCCAATATATGGATTGTTGTTTGAGCATAAGGAAGAGGATCAGAGTGAAGCTATAAAGAACATGGTTAGAATTTACCATGCCTGCTCAGTGGACAAAGGCCAGAAAACAGTTTCACAACGTAGTAAAACCAGTTTGCGATCACCCACTCAGCCCATTGATGATGGGCCACGTTTCCTACCATCGGACGTCCAGAACCTCATTGTAATACATCTGATATCGCTATAAAGCCAATCCCTGGAGTCATCCCACCCTGCTGGAACGTCCACCCACTTTGGCGCGATTGCATGCTGACACATTTCATAACAGCACATATAAGGGCATCTAAGAGGTGGCCAGGACTCTCCGGGATGCATTAAGGAGCCTTCAGACTTAACCAAGAGAGGTTCTTAGCACACCCAATCTAACCCATATGTCTCTCTCTTTCATCCTGCAGCAGGAGTAAATCAGGAGCATGGAGCCTGGAGCACTAGTTGTATGTCTCGTGGCATACAGTGAGCAAAGAGAGTAGAGAATAGTGAAGGAGGTACCTGCCTGTGCAGAGGGAGGAGCAGCACCATCTGGAAGGAGGGACAGCTGGGGCTCCTGCACATACCGCTGAAAGAGTCACAGTGATCCATCGCTATTCAGTGCCTTTCATTCCTGCAGATGACCGAGAACCAGTGTCGCCAAAGACTGTTACATCTGCCAGCTGTTGTAGGATTTGGTGCCACAGGGGCATGGAGGGCACCCACTGCCAGTGGCCATGAAAGTGACCATGGTGCTCAATTTCTATGCCAGTGGCTTCTCTCAGGGTTCCACAAGTGACCCCTGTGGGATATCACAAGCCTTCGCCCACAAATGAGGTCACGGATGCCATCTTTGCGAGGGCACACAAATTTGTGCATTTCGCCCGGGACCAGGAGAGCCAGAATGAAAGAGTGACTGGATTTGCCCTGATCTCGGGTTCCCCACAGTTGCAGGGTGCAATCAACTGGACTCATGTGGCACTCAGATATCCTTTGAAACAGACAGTCAACTATGTCGACTGCCAGGGATTCCATTCGCTGAACGTACAGCTGGTGTGCAACCACCACAAACGCATCCTGCAGGTCTGCGCATGGTTCCCAGGGAATGTGCACGACTCAAACATTCTCAGTCAGATCCCTGACATCTTCTAGGGTCCACAGAGGCTGCAGGGTTGGCTCCTCGGGGACAAGGGCTACCCAAAGAGGACGTGGCTGATGTCACCCAGGCAGCGGCCTCAGACTGCAGCAGAGCGGCAGTATAACGAGTCTCATGCTGCAACTCACAACTTGGTGGAGCAGACCATTGGGATGCTGAAAATGAGGTTCCGGTGCCCAGACTGGTCTGGCAGAGCCATGCAATACAGTCCACAGAGGGTATCACACATTGTCATCACCTGCTGCACCCTTTACAACCTGGCTCTGCAACAGGGGTGGAGCTGGCTGAGGAGGAGGTGCAGGAGCTGGAGGACTCCTCTGATGAGGAGGATGTGAAAGCTGATGAGGGTGAGGAGGTCCTTGAAGGTGACGATGACTGCAATGAGGCCCTTGCACTGGCCAGATGAGGCAGGTGTGCTCAGGAGGCCCTCATAGCTTCTAGATTTGTAGAGGATGATGATGACATAGAGTGAGGACAAGCCATGGACCCTCATATAGCCTCTGAGAATGTCTAACTCCTGTCTGGTTGAGGGCAGCTCGCTTGCACTCTGTGATCAGGGTCATATCAGGGAGACACATCCAACGAACTTTAAAAGCATCTGATCCTTTGTCTATCTTCAGCACCTGAGCCTTTCAGGAGCACAGCATCATTGGTCTCAGATGCTAAAGAGATGGAAGCCAGCCTCATCTTAAAGGTGCTGAGAGCACACAGAGAGAATGATGGAACTCAGTAATGCCTGCCCATTACATTCTGGCAGCAAAGACAAGCGCCGTCAAGTGCAGGCATCAATAATATGTCCAGGGAGTGTGAGACTGGACCACCACTTTGGTCTGAAAGCTGCACAAAGCACAGGGAAGAGGCCCTGGACTGAGACACCTGCCTTTTATCTTGTGCAGAAAGGTTTCACATCTGAGTGACAAGAACACTGCTCATCAGAACAAGGAGCCATAGGCAGGGAGACATTATTGAGAGTCTATTGACAATAGTAAACATCATGTGCAAGTGGTTAACACCTGTGCCCAGGCTGTGCCACTACATATTCTTAACCTTCCTAACTTTGCCTCTACATCTTCGTGATCCATGGCCATCCACAGTGGAGGTGGAGGCAGCCTGCTGACTGCAATTCACTGTCTGTGATGATCTTGTCGGGCGTCCTCTGGAGGGCCCCAGCCTACTTTCAGGGTCTCGCTGTGTGGCAGTGGCACCCTCCTCAAGCTGCAGAGCTAGAGCTGTTGGGGCCAAAGGATGAAGTGATTTGGATGGGCTGGACACTCCTGGAGTCACCTGGGTTGATGGTCCTGGAGCATGCACCTACTTATCCTCCTCCCTATGGGTGCCTGAGGGCCCCAGGCTGACTCCTTGAGGGGAAGGGGTAGCTGCAGTGAGATCAAGCTACCTGGCACCCTTCTCGCTTACAAACTGTTGGAAGCCAACTATGGCATCAGTGATGGATTTCAGCCCATGCAGCAGTGCAGCAGCAATGTCCTGGACCGAAGCCTCCATGGTGGCCACCAGTCTACCACTGTTGACCTCAATGCATTGGCATGCTGGCGCTATCACCTCAAACAGAAGGTGGATAAATTCCTCCATCATGCCTTGCAATCTGAGGAGTGCAGTGGACATTCCTTCCTGATGTTCCTGAGCTTGCCTTTGCAGCTCCAGCAATTGAGATATGACTGAGTCCAGAGGCTCATCATTTTACTGGGACTCAGCAAATTTCTGGTCTCTGGCAGCCATCTGGGAAGTCCCTGATACCGCCTGCTGTGGATCAGAAAGTGTGTTGTGCTAACCAGATTGTGATCTCAAGGCTGCTGTAAAGCTAGCTCTCCCTGAGGTGTGTGTCTCTGTGCTGGTGAAGGGTGTTGGTGAGCACTGTGACAGGATTTCAAGGATGGAGCCTTCAGATTCCTCTTCAGAGGTTTCTTTGGGGCTTGATTGGATGCCTTGGGTTGTGGATTCCACCAGCTGTTTGGCAGATGTGCCTGCGGAAGCAAGGAGATAATTAGTGCATGGCAGTGGCCTGTGAAACAGGACACATCACTCACAGCATCATTGTCTGATGGATGTTGCACTGCTGGATCCTCATTTGGTAGAGCAGCACCGACCTCACTGTCAGCACAGGAACGGTCCAGATCCTCGCCAGCCAGCTGGATGGCTCTGTTTTCAAAGTCCGTGAGGATCTTGATTTCAAGCATTGCTCCACTGGCCTGTGACCTCTCCCTGTTGTTGTGTGCCAGCTTGTCCTGCATGAATACAGATGGAGAGAGTGTAAGCAGGATGCCTGCCAGGCCAGATGATAAGTATCCTGGTATGTGAGGGTGGTGCGTGGTCCCATGGATGGGATGATGACAATAAAGGTGTGTATGAGAGAGTGAATGGCGATGTCCCTTGAACTGGCAGTGAGTGAGAACCCTGCGAATGTGTGATTGGTTTGTGAGTGTGTGAGTTGTTAGTGATGAGAGGAGTGACTTACCCTCATGGAATGGAAGAGATCAATCATCCTCTTGCGGCACTGGGTGGCTATCTTATTTTGTATAGCATTGGAGCTGAACACCGTTGCTACCGCCTCCCAATCTGGATTGGTGAGGTTGCTGCCCATTCTGCAGCCACAGCGGGACGGAAGACATCACGGTTGGCCTTTATGGCATCCAAAAGGCACTCGAGATACGCGTCATTAAAACTGGAGGCTACAGTCCTTTTGCCTTCAGTGCAGCAGCTGTGGGCTAGAAGCACTGAGAGGTGTGTGGGTCGTTGTACTTTAAATATGGTGCCCAGCGTGATGAATCTAGGAGGTGATGACATATCGGGTGAATGAGAGCCCACCCGGCATGGAAACGGCATGTTTCCCAGGAATGCATAATTAATGTGGCAAGTTTGGGTGAAACAGTGTGAGAAGCCGCCATTGCAGCTGGCGGGTAAAATGTTTTCCCCGCTCGCTACTGCACTTAGTGGAAATCTGGGGCAATTCTACCCTATGGGCGAAAATCTGGGGAAAGTCAGCGGTTTCAAGTACCTGGGGCCAGTGGTGGAAGTTGGAAGTGGAAATTAAGTAATGAATTAGCTCTGGTTGGGTAATTGGAAGAAGTGCAGTGGAGTGTTATGTGACATAAAAGTATTGCTGTAACTGAAAGGAAGAATCTACAAGGTAGTGTGAGACTGACCTTGTTATATATTTTAGAAACTTGGACAACATCAAGAAGAGAGGAACAATAACTGGAGACTAATGAGATCTGGATGATAAGATGGAGGTGTAGAGTGACAAGAATAGACAAGATGAGGAACAAATACATTAAGTGGTCAGTGAAGATTGTGGAAGCATTGAAGAAAGTAGCTGAGAAAAATTGAAATGACAAGGTCATCTGTTGCTGAGTTAGCGAGGACATGTGGTGAGGGGAATGATGGAGATGAGACTGCCAGGAAGAAGGAGAAGAGGAAGGCATGAGAGCAGGTGGAAGGGTGCAGAGGCAAGAGACGTAAATGCAGCAGGATTTGAAGAAGAATGGGTGACTGAGCAGTTGAGATGGAGAAGGGTGACCAACCAGCATTGTAGAGACCACAAGTAAAATGGGAGAAGGAAGAAGAAGAAGCATCAGGAGGAGGAGGAGGAGGAGGAGGCACGGGTGGCAGTCCTCATGGCACTGCTGATTTTCTTGTAGGGGTTTCCCTTCCATCACTGGCTTCTTTATTGTCTTTAACTCCTTTTGCGGCCTACCTACAGAGTGCACAGATCTCTAACCGTGCCTGGTAGCGCTGCTGAGGCTGCTGAGTTGCTGGCCTTCTGATTGGCCAGCAGCTCTCAGGATTTCAGGACAGCTACCCGGTGGTAGCTATTTAATCCACCCCTAAAATCAGAAGGGAGGTCCAACAGGTGATTGTCCCTGACTGATGTCGGGACCTCATTGGATTTGGTAAAATCCTGGCCTTGCTTGATGAATTGCCCTTTATTCTTTGTTTGTGTATTCTTTATTAACATGTTCTTTATTTGGTGTTCATTCTTCAACATTAGAAAAGTGAAATAGAATATCATCTCATTTTGCAGTGTGTTCTTTGGTAGCTGATGAGACCTATTTTTTGCTTGGAATGAGCACCTCCAGATAGAATGTAATGGGCCTGGTCATAGGAGTTGTCTTCATAGATGATTTATCACCATTCTTTCTCAACTTGAACAAGTTGACCTCACTTTTCAGCAGACTTCATATATCTCTTTTGACCACCACAAATATCACTTCCCGGTTGTCACTTCTTCATAAAAAACCTTTTAGATTTGTCTATCACACACTCATACCACTTGACCTGTGTTTCACTCTTGTGCCTTGCAGGTTTAAGTTACTTTAACCTGAAATTTATGAGAAATGACAGCAACACCTGAGCTCTGTTTGAAGAGTTACTTTTTTTAATAACAGATTTAAAACTACAACTTGAGCAATGCAACTATAATGTTACAAAAGGTATATGTACAAACACCCTTGAATAACTAGGCCTGTGTTATTTATAGAGGTTCTGGGTGACTAGCCAAGCCACACCATTCAAAGTATCATGTACCAGTGTGTTATTAACTTTAAGTCAATATTTTTAAAGATGGACACACGTAGACTAATAAAATGGCTGCTGTATTCATGTGACCTTTGGCATTTTGAGCTTCAGACAGTCCTAAGTCTCAAATGAGTACCAAATTAAATATGGACATTCAGAGCCATCCAGGAAATTCACACATCATTTTGTTTAAAGATGGATCAACATAAAAGGGCTATAGAATTCCAGCTGACCTGACTCTTGGTTCCACCCCTGAGCAAAAGGGGGCATTGAATTTCAATATGTGTAAGATGGATGTGAATGGATCAGATCAACATCCCATGGTGTTATGATGGTTTCCCTCATCCAAAAGAGATTGGGTAAATCTCAAAGAACAACACAGGATGCTTCGAATCAACATACGTAAACCCTTTGTTTGGAAAAAGGACTTTGAACTTGTGGAAGTCACATGGTGAGGGAATCATCTTTGTTGTCTGTTTTTAAAACCAGCTTGCAATCAGAGAGTTCCACCAGAAAGCTGTTGAACTATTTGTCAATCATCCAAACAGCTAGGGTAATAAACAATATCTTGAAAGTGGGAGATCCTAACAGAGAGAAGGTTGCCCCCAACCTGTTCCAACTTCAAGTTTACCTGAGAACTGAACTCCTAGAAATTTGACTGCAAGAAACCTCACAGCCTGCTGAGAATCCCTCACTATACAAGACATCAACTTCATCTAAGAAACTACAAGCCTGCCACAAAAGAGAATGAGATAATTATAAGCTATAACTGTACATTAACTTCATCTCTATCTAATCTTTGTGTGTGAAACAAGTAAATGAAATGTGGTATTTTTGCGGTAAGTGTGCGAGAATAAATAGCCTTCTTTGTCTTAAAGCTCACAGAAGCTCACTGCTGAAACTTAATTTATGATCCACGCTCTGAGGGTAAGAAAACATGCACCTCTGAAGTACAAACATACTGGTCATGAGCAGTAAAAAGAAATACATAAATTCTGTCCCTGGCACAACTCAAGTGCTGATAGCTTTTATTCACCATCTTTTATATTCCTTTTTCGGGAGATCCAGGTATTATATTGAAACAATCTTACTGCCCTATAAATCTTTTTCTTAATACAAAATATTCAGTAGTATGTTAAGGACTTTGTCTACAGCTTGTGTGTGAAAGCTTACCTTTAAGTTATCTTCCTCTTTCCAGGGCCTGCTATAGCCTTTACATGTTTAATGTGTTTAGGACTGCCTTCCATCTCTTTCTGTTTCTCATGGCAGATTACTCCCTTAAATACCATCTTCAACCTTCAAGCCTACTTTCAAAGACTTCATTTTTCGTATTTGTCTATGGTCAGTTATTTATGCTCAGAACTGCTCATAACGGTTATCCATACCAGCTAATGTCATTTATTACAGACTATTGAAACACAATGGCCCAGATTTTCACTCACAAGTCAGGTGTGCAGAGAGGGGAAAATTCTCAGCTCTGTGAACACAGCATTTAAAAATGGCGGTCTGCAGTTCCACTTTTTGGTCTGGGGGCAGTGGGCTGGTTTAGAAGCCAGGCCCGCTGACTCCAGAACCAGTGAGGAGGCTGTCGGGGGCAGAGGCAGGTGGGAGGGAAGGCCTGCCTCTGTGCTCTAGTACTTTTTGAATCCAATAAAAAAATGATTAAAACAAGTATCAGCCCTCAAGTCCTCTCCCCTCACCCCAAGCACCCCTTATGCCCATCCATGCCAACCTATACCAACACATGCTTCCCATCTACCCCGATGGTAGCTCATTCGCCTATGCCAACCCATGCCCCTGTACCCATCTCCCCATGGCCCCTCATATCCCCAATACCCTCCACATTCCCATGACCCTTTGTAGCCCCTATACCAACTTGGTGCCACCTCATGCCAACCAAGGACCCACCCGTCACCATTTCCCTTTAACCCCTCCATGCCAACTCACCTAGTATCCACCATGGCAAACCTCAGAAGCCATGCCGAGATAAAATAAAATAATATGTTAATTGATGTCATCACTTTTAAACAAAAAAGCACTCTTATTGATATCAAAACACTCAATACATAGAAATTCCTTCAACTAATCTCTTACGAAAGCAAAAACTTCTATTCTATAACAAATTGGAGCTGAAAATCAAACTGCTGTCTTAACAGACACCCAAATGTGATAATATTAGTTAGTAAAATTAATAATTGCAACACAAATCCTATAATGACAACCCTTAGGCATATGTCAACAGACAGAATGAAATATCAAGCATGATTTTAGTTAAGTCTAGACTGCTTTTTTAAATTTAAAGCCCAGCAGAATTAAATCCATTGACATCTTTGACAGTTCCAATGAGTTCTGACAATTCCAATGGGTTTTGACAGTTCCATTGAGTTTTGATAGCTCTGACAGTTCATTGTCAGCTTTGACAGTTCCAATGAGTTCATGCACAATCACGTTTACTTTTAACAAACCCAAAAGGGTACCTTATCTATCCAAAAGGGGTGCCTTACCTCTCCAAAGGGATATCCAGCCTATTCAAACAAATCCACCAAGTTCAGACCAACTCTTACCTGATCTAACCTGCATATTCCAGATTTCACACTCCTGGCTACCAAAATCCCACTTCAGTGGAAGCAGCTGGTGACTTAAATGGCCAGTAGCCTCTGTAAAATATGCATGCATGAACCCCAGCTCCAGTCCTGCCCCTGCAAAAGTAAGTAATGCCGTATTCGGTGTTGGGGGAGGGGGCATAGGATTTTCAGCCATTTCCACTATTTATGCCACAACAGAGAGCCCCATGGCAAAAATCTGGGCCAAATTGTTTTACTATCCACCAAGCATCTTAATTAGACACAGTTAACTGAAACTCCTAATCCAGCTTTAAGCTTAAAAATATAATTATTTTTTGCTTTTTAGTTCCTCTATAGGGTCCGTAGACCACACTTATCAGTGAAAGACAACTCGCAACAATGTTTGTACTTTGTTTCAAAAAGAATTTTGGTCTTGGAAAACATTCTGAGAAATAAAATTGGTCAATTCAAGTTACAGCAATCTGTACCTTGCAAGGTCTATAATCTAACAGATCTGAACATCATACCCAAACCTTCATGATTAAAGCATGTATGTCTGACATGTCAACTTTTTAAAGAACTTTAATGACCATGTGAGAAGGGGTGAACTGGCTCCCCTCTCTTCAGCCTCCATGGTTGGTCACTACAAAGATTTAAGTTTCTTTTTCATGAGGATATGCCTTTTCCAATTCGGAATGTATTTAACTATTTGCGCAGTGAGCAATAAGGAACCAACCAAACAAGGTTTTCTTGAGTTAAAGAAAGAGCAAATTTATTAACCACTAAACCTGAGAAAAAATAATAATAAAAAAGCAATGTCACACACACACAGGTATCACAAATAAGGGAAGTTAGAGCCCAATAAAAGAAGTTAAAAGAGTATATGATTAAGTGTCCTTTGATTGTCCTTGAGGCATAAATTTTTAAATGTTGCGGAAGATTTGGATTAGCTGGTTGCAAGGATACGGTCAGATGTCGAAGATGTTATAATTATTATGAGATCCCTCAATTTGCTGGTAGGGTTTCTGATAGTTGACTTCTCAAACCAGGTGACACATTTTTTCCAAAAGAGAAAGAGTGGTAGAGAGAGGAGAAGCTTGTCAGCCGGTTTCCTCTGCTGAAAACTTCCTTGACAGTCCCTGTGTCACTTGCAATCTCTCTGCAGTAGCTATGGCCTGGCCTGTTATCCTTCACTCGTTGTGTATTTTCAAGGGATTTTGGGTGGTTCTGTCTGTGGCAGCCATTGTTTCAATATCCAGCACTTTGTCCTTTAATTTATATTCCTTAGATAGTAATGAGTTCCGATGGGTCTGAAAGCTTGTTTTTTTTTTTACCTTCACCTTGGATTGGCCCTGCATTTTAAAGCAGCTTGCTCTGTCTCAGTTCAAATTGCAAAGTTTCAATTGTAATACCTACTTGGAACTTTCCAGAAGCTGGTCAACTGGCAATACCAGAAGTCAGGTGAGTTGTGGTAGCCATCCTTAGTGAGTGTCTTTTCTTGTCTTTAAAAAGTCATTTTTAAACAGTTCAGTATAAGTTTAAAAACAAAAAAACTGCGGATGCTGGAAATCCAAAACAAAAACAGAATTACCTGGAAAAACTCAGCAGGTCTGGCAGCATCGGCGGAGAAGAAAAGAGTTGACGTTTCGAGTCCTCATGACCCTTCGACAGAACTTGAGTTCGAGTCCAGGAAAGAGCTGAAATATAAGCTGGTTTAAGGTGTGTGTGTGGGGGGCGGAGAGATAGAGAGACAGAGAGGTGGAGGGGGTTGGTGTGGTTGTAGCGACAAACAAGCAGTGATAGAAGCAGAATATCAAAAGATGTCAACAACAATAGTACAATAGAACACATAGGTGTTAAAGATAAAGTTGGTGATATTATCTAAACGAATGTGCTAATTAAGAATGGATGGTAGGGCACTCAAGGTATAGCTCTAGTGGGTTTTTTTTTTTTTTTTTTTATTTTATATAATGGAAATAGGTGGGAAAAGGAAAATCTTTATAATTTATTGGGGAAAAAAAAAGAGAAGGGGGAAACAGAAAGGGGGGGGGGATGGGGGAGGGGACTCACGACCTAAAGTTGTTGAATTCAATATTCAGTCCGGAAGGCTGTAAAGTCCCTAGTCGGAAGATGAGGTGTTGTTCCTCCAGTTTGCGTTGGGCTTCACTGGAACAATGCAGCAAGCCAAGGACAGACATGTGGGCAAGAGAGCAGGGTGGAGTGTTAAAATGGCAAGCGACAGGGAGGTTTGGGTCATTCTTGCGGACAGACCGCAGGTGTTCTGCAAAGCGGTCGCCCAGTTTACGTTTGGTCTCTCCAATGTAGAGGAGACCACATTGGGAGCAACGAATGCAGTAGACTAAGTTGGGGGAAATGCAAGTGAAATGCTGCTTCACTTGAAAGGAGTGTTTGGGTCCTTGGACGGTGAGGAGAGAGGAAGTGAAGGGGCAGGTGTTGCATCTTTTGCGTGGGCAAGGGGTTGTGCCATAGGAGGGGGTTGAGGAGTAGGGGGTGATGGAGGAGTGGACCAGGGTGTCCCGGAGGGAGCGATCCCTACGGAATGCCGATAAGGGGGGTGAAGGGAAGATGTGTTTGGTAGTGGCATCATGCTGGAGTTGGCGGAAATGGCGGAGGATGATCCTTTGAATGCGGAGGCTGGTGGGGTGATAAGTGAGGACAAGGGGGACCCTATCATGTTTCTGGGAGGGAGGAGAAGGAGTGAGGGCGGATGCGCGGGAGATGGGCCGGACACGGTTGAGGGCCCTGTCAACGACCGTGGGTGGAAAACCTCGGTTAAGGAAGAAGGAGGACATGTCAGAGGAACTGTTTTTGAATGTAGCATCATCGGAACAGATGCGACGGAGGCGAAGGAACTGAGAGAATGGGATGGAGTCCTTACAGGAAGTGGGGTGTGAGGAGCTGTAGTCGAGATAGCTGTGGGTGTCGGTGGGTTTGTAATGGATATTGGTGGACAGTCTATCACCAGAGATTGAGACAGAGAGGTCAAGGAAGGGAAGGGAAGTGTCAGAGATGGACCACGTGAAAATGATGGAGGGGTGGAGATTGGAAGCAAAATTAATAAATTTTTCCAAGTCCTGACGAGAGCATGAAGCAGCACCGAAATAATCATCGATGTACCGGAGAAAGAGTTGTGGAAGGGGGCCGGAGTAGGACTGCAACAAGGAATGTTCCACATACCCCATAAAGAGACAGGCATAGCTGGGGCCCATGCGGGTACCCATAGCCACACCTTTTATTTGGAGGAAGTGAGAGGAGTTGAAGGAGAAATTGTTCAGCGTGAGAACAAGTTCAGCCAGACGGAGGTGTGTAGTGGTGGATGGGGATTGTTCGGGCCTCTGTTCGAGGAAGAAGCTAAGGGCCCTCAGACCATCCTGGTGGGGGATGGAGGTGTAGAGGGATTGGACGTCCATGGTGAAGAGGAAGCGGTAGGGGCCAGGGAACTGGAAATTGTTGATGTGACGTAAGGTGTCAGAGGAATCACGGATGTAGGTGGGAAGGGACTGGACAAGGGGAGAGAGAAGGGAGTCAAGATAACGAGAAATGAGTTCTGTGGGGCAGGAGCAAGCTGAGACGATCGGTCTACCGGGGCAGTTCTGTTTGTGGATTTTGGGTAGGAGATAGAAGCGGGCCGTCCGAGGTTGGGCAACTATCAGGTTGGAAGCTGTGGGAGGGAGATCCCCAGAGGAGATGAGGTCAGTGACAGTCCTGGAAACAATGGCTTGATGTTCAGTGGTGGGGTCATGGTCCAGGGAGAGGTAGGAGGAAGTGTCTGCGAGTTGACGCTCAGCCTCCGCGTGGTAGAGGTCAGTGCGCCAGACAACAACAGCACCACCCTTGTCAGCGGGTTTGATGACAATGTCAGGGTTGGACCTGAGAGAATGGAGTGCAGTAAGTTCAGAGAGAGACAGGTTAGAATGGGTGAGAGGAGCAGAGAAATTGAGACGACTAATGTCGCGCCGACAGTTCTCAATGAAAAGATCGAGAGAAGGTAAGAATCCAGAGGGAGGGGTCCAGGTGGAGGGAGAATATTGAAGATGGGTAAAAGGATCCGTTGAACTGGGAGAGGACTCCTGCCCAAAGAAGTGAGCCCGGAGACGAAGACGGCGGAAGAAGAGTTCAGTATCATGCCGAGCCCGAAATTCATTGAGGTGAGGGCGTAAGGGTATGAAACTAAGTCCTTTGCTGAGCACTGAACGTTCAGCATCGGAGAGGGGAAGGTCAGGGGGTATAGTGAATACACGGCTGGGGTTGGGATTGGAAGATGGGGTGGGGACGGAGGGACAGGCAGGGGTGGAGGGTCCTAGATGGGTGTTGGTGTCGATGAGTTGTTGGAGCTTGCGTTCCTTAGCACTTGAGAGAAAGAGAAAAAGTTTCTTGTTGAGGCGTCGGATGAGCCGAAGGATAAAATGAAACTGGGGGCACGCGCAGCTTTGAAAAAGGGTACGGCGGTGCTGCTGGAGGGAGAGGTCGAGTGTGTTCATATGGCGGCGCATGGCACTGAGAGTGGATTTCAGAATGTGACGGGAACAGCAGTCCGAGAAACGTTTTATGTCCCGGAGATACCTGTAATCCTGGGTGGGTTCGAAACATGAGGGGTGGAATTTCAGTTGAAATCCATGTGGGGTAAGTCGGAGACGGAGACAGTCACTGAGAAAGGAGATATGGCTGTGAAAGCGGGTTTTAGTAAACACCTTGTCAAACACTAGGAGAGAAATGGAAAGCAATGAAGGTGAACAAGGCAACAGAGAAATCCGGAAATCTTGTCGCAGAGAGGAGCAGAACTTCTTCAAGGAGGTAGGCATTTCTTGAAGAGCAGTGGCAGTCAATTAAACACAGAGATAAAAACAAAAAAACTGCGGATGCTGGAAATCCAAAACAAAAACAGAATTACCTGGAAAAACTCAGCAGGTCTGGCAGCATCGGCGGAGAAGAAAAGAGTTGACGTTTCGAGTCCTCATGACCCTTCGACAGAACTTGAGTTCGAGTCCAGGAAAGAGCTGAAATATAAGCTGGTTTAAGGTGTGTGTGTGGGGGGCGGAGAGATAGAGAGACAGAGAGGTGGAGGGGGTTGGTGTGGTTGTAGCGACAAACAAGCAGTGATAGAAGCAGAATATCAAAAGATGTCAACAACAATAGTACAATAGAACACATAGGTGTTAAAGATAAAGTTGGTGATATTATCTAAACGAATGTGCTAATTAAGAATGGATGGTAGGGCACTCAAGGTATAGCTCTAGTGGGTTTTTTTTTTTATTTTATATAATGGAAATAGGTGGGAAAAGGAAAATCTTTATAATTTATTGGGGAAAAAAAAAGAGAAGGGGGAAACAGAAAGGGGGTGGGGATGGGGGAGGGGACTCACGACCTAAAGTTGTTGAATTCAATATTCAGTCCGGAAGGCTGTAAAGTCCCTAGTCGGAAGATGAGGTGTTGTTCCTCCAGTTTGCGTTGGGCTTCACTGGAACAATGCAGCAAGCCAAGGACAGACATGTGGGCAAGAGAGCAGGGTGGAGTGTTAAAATGGCAAGCGACAGGGAGGTTTGGGTCGAAGGGTCATGAGGACTCGAAACGTCAACTCTTTTCTTCTCCGCCGATGCTGCCAGACCTGCTGAGTTTTTCCAGGTAATTCTGTTTTTGTTTTGGATTTCCAGCATCCGCAGTTTTTTTGTTTTTATCTCTGTGTTTAATTGACTGCCACTGCTCTTCAAGAAATGCCTACCTCCTTGAAGAAGTTCTGCTCCTCTCTGCGACAAGATTTCCGGATTTCTCTGTTGCCTTGTTCACCTTCATTGCTTTCCATTTCTCTCCTAGTGTTTGACAAGGTGTTTACTAAAACCCGCTTTCACAGCCATATCTCCTTTCTCAGTGACTGTCTCCGTCTCCGACTTACCCCACATGGATTTCAACTGAAATTCCACCCCTCATGTTTCGAACCCACCCAGGATTACAGGTATCTCCGGGACATAAAACGTTTCTCGGACTGCTGTTCCCGTCACATTCTGAAATCCACTCTCAGTGCCATGCGCCGCCATATGAACACACTCGACCTCTCCCTCCAGCAGCACCGCCGTACCCTTTTTCAAAGCTGCGCGTGCCCCCAGTTTCATTTTATCCTTCGGCTCATCCGACGCCTCAACAAGAAACTTTTTCTCTTTCTCTCAAGTGCTAAGGAACGCAAGCTCCAACAACTCATCGACACCAACACCCATCTAGGACCCTCCACCCCTGCCTGTCCCTCCGTCCCCACCCCATCTTCCAATCCCAACCCCAGCCGTGTATTCACTATACCCCCTGACCTTCCCCTCTCCGATGCTGAACGTTCAGTGCTCAGCAAAGGACTTAGTTTCATACCCTTACGCCCTCACCTCAATGAATTTCGGGCTCGGCATGATACTGAACTCTTCTTCCGCCGTCTTCGTCTCCGGGCTCACTTCTTTGGGCAGGAGTCCTCTCCCAGTTCAACGGATCCTTTTACCCATCTTCAATATTCTCCCTCCACCTGGACCCCTCCCTCTGGATTCTTACCTTCTCTCGATCTTTTCATTGAGAACTGTCGGCGCGACATTAGTCGTCTCAATTTCTCTGCTCCTCTCACCCATTCTAACCTGTCTCTCTCTGAACTTACTGCACTCCATTCTCTCAGGTCCAACCCTGACATTGTCATCAAACCCGCTGACAAGGGTGGTGCTGTTGTTGTCTGGCGCACTGACCTCTACCACGCGGAGGCTGAGCGTCAACTCGCAGACACTTCCTCCTACCTCTCCCTGGACCATGACCCCACCACTGAACATCAAGCCATTGTTTCCAGGACTGTCACTGACCTCATCTCCTCTGGGGATCTCCCTCCCACAGCTTCCAACCTGATAGTTGCCCAACCTCGGACGGCCCGCTTCTATCTCCTACCCAAAATCCACAAACAGAACTGCCCCGGTAGACCGATCGTCTCAGCTTGCTCCTGCCCCACAGAACTCATTTCTCGTTATCTTGACTCCCTTCTCTCTCCCCTTGTCCAGTCCCTTCCCACCTACATCCGTGATTCCTCTGACACCTTACGTCACATCAACAATTTCCAGTTCCCTGGCCCCTACCGCTTCCTCTTCACCATGGACGTCCAATCCCTCTACACCTCCATCCCCCACCAGGATGGTCTGAGGGCCCTTAGCTTCTTCCTCGAACAGAGGCCCGAACAATCCCCATCCACCACTACACTCCTCCGTCTGGCTGAACTTGTTCTCACGCTGAACAATTTCTCCTTCAACTCCTCTCACTTCCTCCAAATAAAAGGTGTGGCTATGGGTACCCGCATGGGCCCCAGCTATGCCTGTCTCTTTATGGGGTATGTGGAACATTCCTTGTTGCAGTCCTACTCCGGCCCCCTTCCACAACTCTTTCTCCGGTACATCGATGATTATTTCGGTGCTGCTTCATGCTCTCGTCAGGACTTGGAAAAATTTATTAATTTTGCTTCCAATCTCCACCCCTCCATCATTTTCACGTGGTCCATCTCTGACACTTCCCTTCCCTTCCTTGACCTCTCTGTCTCAATCTCTGGTGATAGACTGTCCACCAATATCCATTACAAACCCACCGACACCCACAGCTATCTCGACTACAGCTCCTCACACCCCACTTCCTGTAAGGACTCCATCCCATTCTCTCAGTTCCTTCGCCTCCGTCGCATCTGTTCCGATGATGCTACATTCAAAAACAGTTCCTCTGACATGTCCTCCTTCTTCCTTAACCGAGGTTTTCCACCCACGGTCGTTGACAGGGCCCTCAACCGTGTCCGGCCCATCTCCCGCGCATCCGCCCTCACTCCTTCTCCTCCCTCCCAGAAACATGATAGGGTCCCCCTTGTCCTCACTTATCACCCCACCAGCCTCCGCATTCAAAGGATCATCCTCCGCCATTTCCGCCAACTCCAGCATGATGCCACTACCAAACACATCTTCCCTTCACCCCCCTTATCGGCATTCCGTAGGGATCGCTCCCTCCGGGACACCCTGGTCCACTCCTCCATCACCCCCTACTCCTCAACCCCCTCCTATGGCACAACCCCTTGCCCACGCAAAAGATGCAACACCTGCCCCTTCACTTCCTCTCTCCTCACCGTCCAAGGACCCAAACACTCCTTTCAAGTGAAGCAGCATTTCACTTGCATTTCCCCCAACTTAGTCTACTGCATTCGTTGCTCCCAATGTGGTCTCCTCTACATTGGAGAGACCAAACGTAAACTGGGCGACCGCTTTGCAGAACACCTGCGGTCTGTCCGCAAGAATGACCCAAACCTCCCTGTCGCTTGCCATTTTAACACTCCACCCTGCTCTCTTGCCCACATGTCTGTCCTTGGCTTGCTGCATTGTTCCAGTGAAGCCCAACGCAAACTGGAGGAACAACACCTCATCTTCCGACTAGGGACTTTACAGCCTTCCGGACTGAATATTGAATTCAACAACTTTAGGTCGTGAGTCCCCTCCCCCATCCCCACCCCCTTTCTGTTTCCCCCTTCTCTTTTTTTTTCCCCAATAAATTATAAAGATTTTCCTTTTCCCACCTATTTCCATTATATAAAATAAAAAAAAAAAACCCACTAGAGCTATACCTTGAGTGCCCTACCATCCATTCTTAATTAGCACATTCGTTTAGATAATATCACCAACTTTATCTTTAACACCTATGTGTTCTATTGTACTATTGTTGTTGACATCTTTTGATATTCTGCTTCTATCACTGCTTGTTTGTCGCTACAACCACACCAACCCCCTCCACCTCTCTGTCTCTCTATCTCTCCGCCCCCCACACACACACCTTAAACCAGCTTATATTTCAGCTCTTTCCTGGACTCGAACTCAAGTTCTGTCGAAGGGTCATGAGGACTCGAAACGTCAACTCTTTTCTTCTCCGCCGATGCTGCCAGACCTGCTGAGTTTTTCCAGTATAAGTTTGGTTAGCTAGTGAAATTACAGATTTACCACTCAAGCACATCGGTGTGACAAGCTTCAATGCCAGGGATCTTGTCCTGGCATCTAATCTTCATTAATCATCTCAGGCATGAGGACAAATTTACAATGAAACACAACATATCGTGAAAATGATGGGGTGGGGAGGGGGGGTTCCAGGGAGAGGAGTGCTGAACTGTTGGAAGTGCAATCTTTCAGCTGGGACATTAAACTGTCTGCTCGGCTGTATACAAATAATCTCCTGGCAGCTTACCCCCTCTCAAGACACAAAAACAAACTATTAAGTGATTTGCGAGCTTGATGCGGCTACAGCAAAGGAGAGGAAGAGGAAGAGTGAGGGGTGAATAAAGGATGATTTGTGAATAGCAGCCTCAGTGTGCTCCAGGCAATGTGGATGGATGGCTGAGATGTGAGAGATGGAAGACACTCTCCAGATGTCCCTATAATAATGCCACCTCTTGCAGCTTTTGGATTCACCCTTCTGTGCTCACTCGATTATAATGTGCGGGCTGCTTACCCCAAAGTGCAGCAGGTTTCAGTTGTGCAGGTTAGTGCAATGAATGCAACACGCTTCCAGGGAGAGGAATGGTGACATGGTTCCAGCTTTCAGAGGCCTCAGATTGCATTGCCGGGTGGTTAGTTTTCAATGTAGGTTATAAAACAAGAGGGGTGGAGGAGGGAGAGAAACGATCTTGGTGCACAGCACATTCAGTTTACTGCCTCAGAACCCTTCTCTTTGTAGGCAATACAGCGGCAGGAAAAGAAAGCCTGAATATTGCAAAAAACGGTTGGAGATCTGAGTTGAACAGAACAATTACTGGAAGGCCAGGGAAGCAAGGAGCGAGAGGCAATGGGGATACCATTCCATTGTAGTGCTATACATTCAGAGGGAACCAGGTGGGAAAGGGGGTGGCTCTGTTGTTTTCTTGAAGATTCAGCCCTTTTTGTTGTGAATGTTAATGGAGGTTTGGGCTGGCACTGCTTCCTGGAAGACCAGGGGAATTTTCCAGGCAATCCTGCTATCCATCAACCAGCCTCACAAAAGCAGGTTATCCGGTAAGGTCACATGTTGTTTGTGGGAGCTTCCTGTGTGCAACAGTGACTGCAGCTCAACAGTACTTTATTTGCTGTATTGTCATTGTTCACGACCATTGGCTGTCTCAAAGTGTTATTACGTTTCAATCATTCTTTTAAAAGTCTTCAGTGTAAAGATGGGGAGCAAGATCGAAGAGAGTCACAGGTTAAATTAACCTGGAAGCGGCTTGTCGGGAAAGTTCATGGTGGTCCCCTACCCCCACCCACATCACCTAACATGCTTCAAGAATTCTATTGCCTATTATATATTGATGCATTTTAAAGGGCAATAAATAAGTTGTGAGGTGAGCTCAGGTATAAATGAGTTGTTTTATGAGATTGAGTTTACCCACGGACTTCAGTCTCTATCCTGAATGTTTAATCTATTCATAATATGGACGTCTACAGCACACAAGGAGGCCATTCGGCCCATCCTGATTGCATTGGTCACCAAAGATCTGATGACACTAATCCCATTTTCCAGCACTTGGCCCATAGCCCTGGAGGCTATGGCAATGCAAGTGAATATCTAAATACTACTTAAATGTTACGAGAGCTTCTGAATCAACCATGATTTCAGGCAGTGAGTTCCAGACTCCCACCATCCTCTGGACGAAAGATTTCTCCTCAGATCCCCTCTTAGCCTTCTACCTCTTACCTTAAATCTATGCCCCTGATTATTGGCCTCTCTTCTAATGGAAAATATACCTTCCTATCCACCCTATCTATGCCCCTCATAATCTTATATACCAAATCAGGTCCCCTCTCAACCTTTGTTTCTCCAAAGAAAACAACCCAGCCTATCCAATCTTTCCTCATAGCTCAGACCCTCCAGCCCAACACCTTATACTACCGATATACTTTGCATTGTTTAGATTATAGTAATCAATGCTGTGACTTTTTTCAATGTGAGAAATTGCCAACAAATTGATCAACATGAAAGGAGCTAAAGAGTCAATACAGAGTTTATGGTAACTGCATGTATTGTCCTGCCGTCCTGTCAATCGCAGACCATGGAGGCTTCGCCCAGTGAGCTCTTCGCGCAGGGAATCCGGGGTTAGGAGTCTTTGAGGATGAGGGATCAGGTCTAGGTGCAAGCACTCCTGGATATCTCCACAATAAAGTTTTACAATTTCTTTACGAAAACTGTCTGCTCCACTGAGTTGTCACAGAGTTGAAATACACAGGGCAGAATTTTCTGCCTGCCAGGCAGGTGGGCCCGACCCAATCTCCAGCGGGCGGGGAGCCGATCCCTGCCGGAGAAGTGGGCCCCGCTGCCATTTTAAGTGGGCAGGCCAATTAAGGCCTGCCCAGTATGTCATCCAGTGGGAAGCGCAATGCACTTCCTGTGCGGGCGGGGGTACATTCCCCAAAAGCGAGAGTGCGCTCTTTCACGCATGCGCACGAAAGAGTGCACATCTCCCTGAGGCTAAGTGGTGCCTCAGGGAGATCACTGAAAGTTGTTCAAACATTAAAAATAGAAAAATAAAAAAATCCTTAACATGTGCCCCTCATGTGACAATGTCACATGAGATGGGACACGTTAATAAATTCCATGAAAACTTTATTAAAGTTTTTTAAACCCCACATGAAACCTCATCCCGCTGGTGGATGAGGTTTCGTGTTTCTTCAGAAGCCTGCTGGGGCTCCTGGCCTGCCCACCAACATTAAGGTTGGATGGGCAGGTCCTTTAATTGTTTTAATTATCTTGTCAATGGCCTCAATTGGCCGTTGACAGGTCGGCGGTTTCACAGCTGATTTGGCTGTGCCCTCACCTTCCTGAAAATTTAAATGGGGCGGGATGATGTCGGGGGTTCCCCCAGACGTCATCCCGCATCATTTTGTGTGTCGGTGAGCGGGCCCCGCCCCCTGCTCACTGACAGCAAAATTCAGCCCATAGTATTGGATCAGCGATATCAGAAGGATCATTACCTTCCCTTCTCTCTCCACGGAAGCTGCTATATCTGCTGAGTATTTGCAGCACTTATATTGATACCTGATGCATTTAACTGAGGCAGATCTGTTCTCAATCTACAGAAATTGGTTCTTTCCAATTAAATTATTTTATTGCTCGTGATTGCACTATGTCACATTCCACAGCCAGTCGAAAGCTTATGTTTTCACAACATGAGCTGCTCAACAGAAGTTCCTCTAGGTTTGGCTTGAACTCACAACCTCAGCATTGCACACGCCTCAATTCTGCCATTAATGTATTACATGCTAACCAATTGCGCCACATTTGCTAAAGCAAAGTAGTGCTCATCTGCATGCACATTTTTAAGTTGTATCATCTCGTTAGGGGTAATAGGTTTTTTCAATTGAATGGCGAGAGGTGAGGTGGAGCTGGCCCCCAGCTCTTCAGCATCTGTGACCAGTGACAGTGTGTGCCTGAAGGGCCCAGGTGCATTTAAAGTTTCATGGCTGTGTCTCCACGATATGACCCTGATCACAGAGCGCAAGTGAGCTGCCCTCAGCCAGACAGGAGTCAGACATGCACAGAGGCTATGTGAAGATCTATGAATGTCCTCATTATATGTCATCATCATCCTCCTGGAATATAACAACTATTAGGGCCTCTGCTGCATCCCCATGACATAAGCCTTATCACAGAGGGTATGTGTGCTGCCATCAGCCACATTGGAGTCAAAACGTTCACAGATGCAAGGTGAGGATGTCAGGCCTGTCCACACTGCATTTCATCATCATCCTCCATGAATCTTGCAGCTATGAGGGCCTCCCAAGCATGCCTGCCTTGTCTGGCCTGGGATCTGAGATCTACTAAGGATGTTGGAGTTGTGGACGCTCCCTGAACTCATGCACAGACCTGTAGGATGCTTTTGTGTTGGTTGCACACCAGCTGAACATTCAGTGAGTGGAAGCCCTTGGCCTTCTTGCCATATTGTCACACCTCCCCACCTGCCAAGACGCCTGACGCCATCGGGACCAGACAATTCTGCCCATGAAAACAATTGGCAAGAGCAGAGTATTAAAGAAATGCTGAGAGTTGAAAATCCTTTGAACTTGTCAGTCAATTTATGCCAATCAATTGTTGATTTCACACAAATTATATCTTGCCCTTAGCTTTCCCATTATTTTAAAGAATTTGCTTGCCATTGTACATTAATTGCACATTAAACTTACCACTGAAAGTCAAGTCTGTTAATCAAGAGCATTGGTACATTTATAACAAAATGATAATTGTTAATGCCATACCCATCAACCTCTTTGGTGCAAAAATGGAACAATTTAAATGGTTTCTCCTCATCCCTGCAACTAGTCAGTTGTTCTTAGAGATACAAATCATGCCAGATTTAAATCTTTTCATCTTTTCCCTTATATTTCCTTTTTGTCTCTTTTTTCTGTCTCTGAATCCAATCTTTCTTTCCCTCTCTTTATTTCTCTTTCTGTACCTGATTTGATTATTATTCAACCTTCTTCCCCTTCTGTGCTTTTCTCAATCCTAAAATCTCATTAGTTAAGGAGATAGACAGCTGGTACTGCCAATAACCAAGGTCTCTGATGCCTGTTGCCCACACCAATTTATCAGCTCACACTTCCACTGATCTACAGCGCAACATTTTTTGCTGATGGGTACAGAGAAAACCTTAACTTACATGGCATGCCTTGAAATGCCCCACTCCAGCAAGATCTGGCTCATTATTCAATCAAACCCAAATAATGCTGCTGGGTCCTGGAATGTAGATATTACATAACCTGTGGTAGGCCCAAAGTAATCTTGCTAAATTTGCTAAGACACAGAACTGAGAAAGACTGACAGATCTTCCTGGCTTAAAAAAAAGCAAAATACTGCAGATGCTGGAAGCCTGAAATGAAAATAGAAAGTGCTGGAAACACTCAGCAAGTCTGGCAGCATCTGTGGAGAGAGAAACAGAAATAACATTTCAACCCGAATATGACTCTTCTTCAGCGTTCAGAAGAAGAGTCATAGTCAACTCAAAATGTTAACTCTGTTTCTCCCTCCACAGATGCTGTCAGACCTGCTGAGTATTCCCAGCACCTTCTATTTTTACTTCAGATCGTCTTGGCTGCTGGCTTTAGCACATCGGGCCAATTTACGCTGATGTGGCCACATGCTGTGAGAGACCTGAGTATTAGGACTGAGCACATTGGTATGGACTTAACCCAGGAGATAGCCATTAATTGAATATTAATGGTTAAAAAAGAGCATGCATAATGGCAGCATTCAGAGGAAAATAACAAAAGAAACTAAAAATTGAACAAATGCCAGTTGACAATGAGGCTATGTATCAAGTGAGTTGTAAGTCATTATCTGATTTGTACTAATAATCAATAGCATATTGTGTCTAAAAAAAATACATAATTGTAATATCTTTGCCATTATTCTTTTTGTGTGAATGCTGTCAAGTAGCAATGACGTAGTGGATGCATTTCTGTGAGAATTAGCCTAATCAACTATCAAAAGCCCTTTCCTTACTTTTTTCTCACCCTGATTTCTTTTAACTTTCCATAGTTTACCCATGTGCCTTCCCTCTTCCTTTCCTCTGTTTCATTTTGCCTTTTGTATTTTTATCTCTTTCTATCAAGACTCAATTTGTGAAGGAATGTAGCTATAAAAACCAAGATAAAGTAAAAGAGAATCCAACTATAAATAAGGGATTATGAGACTAAAAAGGGTGATTCACTTATGAAGTAGGGATTAAAAGTTAAAGGCAGAGTTCATCTGGTAGACAAAGGTTGAAAAGTTTATAAACATGCCTGGGTATAATTGTGTGCTTAAGGACAAGTACATCCTATGGCATATCCTCTAATACAAGGTAGTTCTGAAAAAAAAACAGGAGCTGGCCTTTACATCACCTCAGCAAGGCATTGATAAATTGCAAGATACTACAATCCAACAATGGATAACCTTAAGGTGGCTCCAAATAACTTGTTAACTGAATCCTGGAAACTGGGTGTTGCAAGGAACACTATCTGCACCTCAGTATCCTGTTTGATTGAAAGATGTTAATGAAAAACAAGGGATGTTGTGCACCACGAGTGCCCAACACGCTTCCTGCAGGTTGAGTTCTTTTAGGGTATAAATATTGGAACTACACAGTAGGATTTATTGGATTCACTCCAGCGTCTCTCAAGGTAAAGGTAGCTGCTGCAGTGTAGCGATGATAGCTCTCCCCTTAATTGGGATAGAGGTATCTTGCTAGACTTAACAGCTTTCTTCTTGGGGTTTAAGGTAAACACTACTTTAAATATTGATGGTATCTTAAATATCTCACTGCAACATTAATAAGACTTGGAGTCTCTATTAGAAAAAAAGATTATACTTCATTGTTGCAGTTGAATTGCCATCAAAAGTGAATTGCACATTTGGTTCTTTAATAAACTCTTACATAATTTAGAAAATATATTGCCTCATATAGTCTTTTATACCCAAGTTCGAAAACCCATCTTCGTTCTCTCGTCATTGGAGAGGTACATTGTTATGGGGAGATGCTCAGGAGTTTATAATTTCTGGGTTGTTATACTTTAGTTAAAGCTTGTGAAAAAGGCCAAACGGAGGATGGTAACATTCTCTGGTGGTTCCTTTCCTTTTGGGAGAGTTAGATCAGTTCTTCAGGCCCATTTAAGTCCCTGTAAGCGCTGTCTTTCTCAACCTTAAATTGAATGATAATCCGAGGAGTACGTCTGATCCAGAATAGTCCTGAAAAGGGGCTAGAATTATAATCCACTTCAAGTTGCACAATTTTTAATAGCTGGGAATGATGTACAAGAGATTGAGCAGAAATTCATGGGAGGGAAGGAATGCCTAACCTCAAATCAGTGCTCACCACAAATGGATAGAAATTCAGTAAGCGCTTCTCAAAAGTTTCAGTGTGCTGAGCATTCTTCTATATTTTAGGGAATTGGAAACAAATTAAGAGATGTTTTAAATTTACTGGCAAGATGCACATAGAGTTCACATTGCCCATAAAGGTCTTCTACTGTCATAATGAATATCGATGCCTGCAAGCACATATTCAGCATCTGAAAATATGAGTCACTCATCAAAGCACAAGCATTTCCATTTTGGCCTTGGGTTATAACTAACCAGCAGATGTGTAAGATATTTTGATTGTTTCCCAAATGTTACATGTCTAAGATTTTGTACAGCAAAACAAAAGTAATCCTTTGAGAAAGAAATACAACCATTTAATTTACAGGGCTTATGATTCCCCACCACCGTTTAACAGTGGTTGTTAAAGTGTAAAAAGCATTCAACGCAGGTCATGAAAACTTAATTAAGTCCTACCTGATGATTCAGGAGCTTAATAGTAAAGTATAAATATTGTGATGACATTGCCTCCAATTCCTTTCCTGATAGTTTTGAAATTTGAAATATATTAACAGTTGGCAGGAAATTTAGTTTTAAATAGGATTTTCAAATCATAACCAGTTAGATGGCAAGGTATTCATAGATATTCTATTAAGGGTAAGGTATTTGTTATATTTTTGGATTTCCATCTGTGCCTCCAATTAAGAATCTTGATGTAATTTATGTTAGAAATATTACTTTAAGTTAAATCTAGCTCACAGGGGGTAAATTACAGAACAGCAGAGTTAGGAACCGTAGATTAGAATGCAGATGAAGAGATATTTATCAGAGTGTTGTAGATAGTAAAAGTTAGTTTAGACACCCCAGTCAACTTCTGTCATTGAGATGACCTAATCATTTAAGCTCAGCATGAGATGTTTACTCAGATGTTTACTTTTTGGCTTGGGGGCAGTGGAGACTATTAGAAAGTCCACTAATGACTCACTTAACATGGAAGAAGTCAGAGAGATAGGCCAAGCACTTCCCATGGATGAAATGAAAACAAGTGAAAAATCCATCTTCTTAATTGGCTAGTCCAATTCGGCAGGATTTTACTGGTCTCAGATGGCAGCCTTGAAGGCATCAGGATTGTTCCCCAATGCAGTGCCATCACTATGGCATTTTTCCCAATGGCAGGATGAAATGCATAACGATTGGCCACTCCAGGGAGGCAGTCAGCCTATAATTATTATTATTAAAGGGCCTATCAAAGGACATTTTATGGCACCATTGGCATTTTGGTGACAGCAGGGTGAACCCGTCCCCCTCCCCCCCACCACTGCCTCTGCTGCTGCCACATGGGGAGGCTGCCAGCTCAATGGAGGCGGCCTCCTCTTGTGGTAGCCCAAAAGATACAGTGGCTAATTTGCCGAAAGAGGGAACCATGGGCAGGAAAGACAACCCCAATGGCCCTAATGATCCAATCGGACCCCTCTGACCCTTGGCCTCCTAGATTTTTAATTTTTAATTTACCTAAGAGAGAAACCAGTAAGACTAGTACCGAATGGTTATAAAAACAAAAAAACTGCGGATGCTGGAAATCCAAAACAAAAACAGAATTACCTGGAAAAACTCAGCAGGTCCGGCAGCATCGGCGGAGAAGAAAAGAGTTGACGTTTCGAGTCCTCATGACCCTTCGACAGAACTTGAGTTCGAGTCCAAGAAAGAGTTGAAGTATAAGCTGGTTTAAGGTGTGTGTGTGGGGGGTGGGGTGGCGGAGAGAGAGAGAAGTGGAGGGGGGGGTGTGGTTGTAGGGACAAACAAGCAGTGATAGAAGCAGATCATCAAAAGATGTCAACAACAAAAGAACAAAAGAACACATAGGTGTTAAAGTTGGTGATATTATCTAAACGAATGTGCTAATTAAGAATGGATGGTAGGGCACTCAAGGTATAGCTCTAGTGGGGGTGGGGAGAGCATAAAAGATTTTAAGATATTTAAAAATCATGGAAATAGGTGGGAAAAGAAAAATCTATATAACTTATTGGAAAAAAAGGAAGGGGGAAACAGAAAGGGGGTGGGGATGGGGGAGGGAGCTCACGACCTAAAGTTGTTGAATTCAATATTTAGTCCGGAAGGCTGTAAAGTGCCTAGTCGGAAGATGAGGTGTTGTTCTTCCAGTTTGCGTTGGGCTTCACTGGAACAATGCAGCAAGCCAAGGACAGACATGTGGGCAAGAGAGCAGGGTGGAGTGTTAAAATGGCAAGCGACAGGAAGGTTTGGGTCATTCTTGCGGACAGACCGCAGGTGTTCTGCAAAGCGGTCGCCCAGTTTACGTTTGGTCTCTCCAATGTAGAGGAGACCACATTGGGAGCAACGGATGCAGTAGACTAAGTTGGGGGAAATGCAAGTGAAATGCTGCTTCACTTGAAAGGAGTGTTTGGGCCCTTGGACGGTGAGGAGAGAGGAAGTGAAGGGGCAGGTGTTGCATCTTTTGCGTGGGCATGGGGTGGTGCCATAGGAGGGGGTTGAGGAGTAGGGGGTGATGGAGGAGTGGACCAGGGTGTCCCGGAGGGAGCAATCCCTACAGAATGCCGATAGGTGGGGTGAAGGGAAGATGTGTTTGGTGGTGGCATCATGCTGGAGTTGGCGGAAATGGCGGAGGATGATCCTTTGAATGTGGAGGCTGGTGGGGTGATAAGTGAGGACAAGGGGAACCCTATCATGTTTCTGGGAGGGAGGAGAAGGCGTGAGGGCGGATGCGCAGGAGATGGGCCGGACATGGTTGAGGGCCCTGTCGACGACCGTGGGTGGAAAACCTCGGTTAAGGAAGA
This sequence comes from Carcharodon carcharias, assembly GCF_017639515.1. Taxonomy (NCBI): domain Eukaryota; kingdom Metazoa; phylum Chordata; class Chondrichthyes; order Lamniformes; family Lamnidae; genus Carcharodon; species Carcharodon carcharias. The sequence continues at coordinate 57,166,742 of NC_054470.1, read as the reverse complement.
AGGAGGACATGTCAGAGGAACTGTTTTTGAAGGTAGCATCATCGGAACAGATGCGACGGAGGCAAAGGAACTGAGAGAATGGGATGGAGTCCTTACAGGAAGCAGGGTGTGAGGAGCTGTAGTCGAGGTAGCTGTGGGAGTCGGTGGGTTTGTAATGGATATTGGTGGACAGTCTATCACCAGAGATTGAGACAGAGAGGTCAAGGAAGGGAAGGGAAGTGTCAGAGATGGACCACATGAAAATGATGGAGGGATAGAGATTGGAAGCAAAATTAATAAATTTTTCCAAGTCCCGACGAGAGCATGAAGCGGCACCGAAGTAATCATCGATGTACCGGAGAAAGAGTTATGGAAGGGGGCCGGAGTAGGACTGGAACAAGGAATGTTCCACATACCCCATAAAGAGACAGGCATAGCTGGGGCCCATGCGGATACCCATAGCCACACCTTTTATTTGGAGGAAGTGAGAGGAGTTGAAGGAGAAATTGTTCAGCGTGAGAACAAGTTCAGCCAGACGGAGGAGAGTAGTGGTGGATGGGGATTGTTCGGGCCTCTGTTCGAGGAAGAAGTTAAGGGCCCTCAGACCATCCTGGTGGGGGATGGAGGTGTAGAGGGATTGGACGTCCATGGTGAAGAGGAAGCGGTTGGGGCCAGGGAACTGGAAATTGTTGATGTGACGTAAGGTGTCAGAGGAATCACGGGTGTAGGTGGGAAGGGACTGGACAAGGGGAGAGAGAAGGGAGTCAAGATAACGAGAAATGAGTTCTGTGGGGCAGGAGCAAGCTGAGACGATTGGTCTACTGGGGCAGTTCTGTTTGTGGATTTTGGGTAGGAGATAGAAGCGGGCCGTCCGAGGTTGGGCGACTATCAGGTTGGAAGCTGTGGGAGGAAGATCCCCAGAGGAGATGAGGTCAGTGACAGTCCTGGAAACAATGGCTTGATGTTCAGTGGTGGGGTCATGGTCCAGGGAGAGGTAGGAGGAAGTATTCAGTGCTCAGCAAAGGACTTAGTTTCATACCCTTATGCCCTCACCTCAATGAATTTTGGGCACGGCATGATGCTGAACTCTTCTTCCGCCGTCTTCGTCTCCGGGCTCACTTCTTTGGGCAGGAGTCCTGTCCCAGTTCAACGGATCCTTTTACCCATCTCCAATATTCTCCCTCCACCTGGACCCCTCCCTCTAGATTCTTACCTTCTCTTGATCTTTTCATTGAGAACTGTCGGCGCAAAATTAGTTGTCTCAATTTCTCTGCTCCTCTCACCCATTCTAACCTGTCTCTCTCTGAACTTACTGCTCTCCATTCTCTCAGGTCCAACCCTGACATTGTCATCAAACCTGCTGACAAGGGTGGTGCTGTTGTTGTCTGGCGCACTGACCTCTACCTCGCGGAGGCTGAGCGTCAACTCACAGACAATTCCTCCTACCTCTCCCTGGACCATGACCCCACCACTGAACATCAAGCCATTGTTTCCAGGACTGTCACTGACCTCATCTCCTCTGGGGATCTTCCTCCCACAGCTTCCAACCTGATAGTCGCCCAACCTCGGACGGCCCGCTTCTATCTCCTACCCAAAATCCACAAACAGAACTGCTCCAGTAGACCGATCATCTCAGCTTGCTCCTGCCCCACAGAACTCATTTCTCGTTATCTTGACTCCCTTCTCTCTCCCCTTGTCCAGTCCCTTCCCACCTACATCCGTGATTCCTCTGACACCTTACGTCACATCAACAATTTCCAGTTCCTGGCCCCAACCGCTTCCTATTCACCATGGACGTCCAATCCCTCTACACCTCCATCCCCCACCAGGATGGTCTGAGGGCCCTTAGCTTCTTCCTCGAACAGAGGCCTGAACAATCCCCATCCACCACTACTCTCCTCCGTCTGGCTGAACTTGTTCTCACGCTGAACAATTTCTCCTTCAACTCCTCTCACTTCCTCCAAATAAAAGGTGTAGCTATGGGTATCCGCATGGGCCCCAGCTATGCCTGTCTCTTTATGGGGTATGTGGAACATTCCTTGTTCCAGTCCTACTCCGGCCTCCTTCCACAACTCTTTCTCCGGTACATCGATGATTACTTCGGTGCCGCTTCATGCTCTCGTCGGGACTTGGGAAAATTTATTAATTTTGCTTCCAATCTCCACCCCTCCATCATTTTCACGTGGTCCATCTCTGACATTTCCCTTCCCTTCCCTGACCTCTCTGTCTCAATCTCTAGTGATAGACTGTCCACCAATATCCATTACAAACCCACCGACTCCCACAGTTACCTCGACTACAGCTCCTCACACCCCGCTTCCTGTAAGGACTCCATCCCATTCTCTCAGTTTCTTTGCCTCAGTCGCATCTGTTCCGATGATGCTACCTTCAAAAACAGTTCCTCTGACATGTCCTCCTTCTTCCTTAACCAAGGTTTTCCACCCACGGTCGTTGACAGAGCCCTCAACCGTGTCCAGCCCATCTCCCACGCATCCGCCCTCATGCCTTCTCCTCCCTCCCAGAAACATGATAGGGTCCCCCTTGTCCTCACTTATCACCCCACCAGCCTCCGCATTCAAAGGATCATCCTCCGCCATTTCCGCCAACTCCAGCATGATGCCACCACCAAACACATCTTCCCTTCACCCCACCTATCAGCATTCTGTAGGGATCGGTCCCTCCGGGACACCCTGGTCCACTCCTCCATTACCCCCTACTCCTCAACCCCCTCCTATGGCACCACCCCATGCCCACGCAAAAGATGCAACACCTGCCCCTTCACTTCCTCTCTCCTCACCGTCCAAGGGCCCAAACACTCCTTTCAAGTGAAGCAGCATTTCACTTGCATTTCCCCCAACTTAGTCTACTGCATTCGTTGCTCCCAATGTGGTCTCCTCTACATTGGAGAGACCAAACGTAAACTGGGCGACTGCTTTGCAGAACACCTGCGGTCTGTCTACAAGAATGACCCAAACCTCCCTGTCGCTTGCCATTTTAACACTCCACCCTGCTCTCTTGCCCACATGTCTGTCCTTGGCTTGCTGCATTGTTCCAGTGAAGCCCAACGCAAACTGGAGGGACAACACCTCATCTTCCGACTAGGCACTTTACAGCCTTCCGGACTAAATATTGAATTCAACAACTTTAGGTCGTGAGCTCCCTCCCCCATCCCCACCCCCTTTCTGTTTCCCCCTTCCTTTTTTTTCCAATAAGTTATATAGATTTTTCTTTTCCCACTTATTTCCATGATTTTCAAATATCTTAAAATCTTTTATGCTCTCCCCACCCCCACTAGAGCTATACCTTGAGTGCCCTACCATCCATTCTTAATTAGCACATTCGTTTAGATAATATCACCAACTTTAACACCTATGTGTTCTTTTGTTCTATTGTTGTTGACATCTTTTGATGATCTGCTTCTATCACTGCTTGTTTGTCCCTACAACCACACCCCCCCCTCCACTTCTCTCTCTCTCTCTCTCTCTCTCCGCCCCCCCACACACCTTAAACCAGCTTATATTTCAACTCTTTCTTGGACTCGAACTCAAGTTCTGTCGAAGGGTCATGAGGACTCGAAACGTCAACTCTTTTCTTCTCCGCCGATGCTGCCGGACCTGCTGAGTTTTTCCAGGTAATTCTGTTTTTGTTTTAGTACCTAATGGTGTTTTGCTTCCTGTTCCAAGCTGGTGGTGTCCGAACCAGTAGAATTAGTCATAGAGTTGTTCAGAGTCTATGGGCATGGCACCAGTATTATTGGTCATGGCACCATTATACCTGGCATAGTAGGCAGGGCGACTGCTAGTTAGGAGCTGGGCTGAACAGGTTATTTCTCCAGTTCCCTAACGTACATATCAAATGGTACTCATATCATTTAGTGCCTTATTATTCCATTGAAAAATTTATATTTATTTATGTTTACTTTTATTTAAACAGTGAATATGTCATGATTAAGATGATTATATTTAATTAAAAGTGTGCAAAAGTGGCAGTTGATGGGGGTGCATCATCATGCTGCTGCATTGATCTGGGGGGTGCTGGCCTAAAAAGTCACTTTTTTTTAATTCATTCACAGGATATGGGCTTTGCAGGTTAGGCCAGTGTTTATTGCCCATCCCTAGTAGCCCTTGAGACGGTGGTGGTGAGCTGCCTTCTTCAACCGCTGCAGTAGGTACACTCACAGTACTGTTAGGAAGGGAGTTCCAGGATTTGACCCAGTGACAGTGAAGAAACAGTGATATATTTCCAAGTCAGGATGGTGAACGACTTGGGGGGGTATCTTCCAGGTGGTGTGTCCCCATGTGTTCTTTTAGATGGTAGTGGTCATGGGTTTAGAAGGTGCTGTCTAAGGAGCCTTGGTGAATTCCTGCAGTGCATTTTGTAGATGGTACACACTACTGCTACTGTGCGTCTGTGATGAGAGGAGTGAATGTTTGTGGATGTGGTGACAATCAAGCAGGCTGCTTTGTCCTGGACCGTGTCAAGCTTCTTGAGTGCTGTGGGAGTTGCACTAATCCAGGCAAGTGGGAAGTATTCCATCACACTTCTGACTTTGCCTTGTAGATGGTGGACAGGCTTTAGGGAGTCAGGAGTTACTCATCACAAGATTCCTAGCTTCTGACCTGCTCTTGTAGCCACAGAATTTATATGGCTAGTCCAGTTCAGTTTCTGGTCAATGGTAACCCCCAAGGTGTTGATGGTGGGGGATTCAGTGATGGTCATCTCATTGAACATCAAGGGGGGATGATTAGATTCTTTCTTGTTGGAGATGGTCATTGCCTGGCACTCGTGTGGTGGGAATGTTACTTGCCATTTATCAGCCCAAGCCTGGATATTGTCCAGGTCTTGCTGCATTTGAACATGGACTGCTTCAGTATCTGAAGAGTTGTAAATAGTCCTGAACATTGTGCAATTATCAGTGAACATCCCCAATTCTGACCTTATGATGGAAGGAAGGTCATTAATGAAGCAGCTAAAGATGGTTGGGCCAAGGACACTACCCTAAGGAACTCCTGATGTCCTGGAACTGAGATGACTGACTTCCAACAACCACAACCATCTTCCTTTGTGCTAGATATGTCTCCTACAGGTGGAGGTTTTTCCCCCTGATTTCCACTGACTCCAGCTTTGCTAGAGCTCCTTGATGCCACGCTCGGTCAAATACTGCCTTGATGTCAAGGGCAGTCACTCTCACCTCACCTCTGGAGTTCAGCTCTTTTATCCATGTTTCAGGTCAGGAGCTGAGTGGCCCTGGTGGAACACAAACTGGGCATCAGTGAGCAGGTTATTGTTAAGCATGTGCCACTTGATAGCACTGTTGATGATGATTCATTTTATTACATTACTAATGATGGAGAGTAGACTGATGGGGCGGAATTGGCCAGGTTCGATTTGTCCTGCTTTTTGCGAACAAGACATACCTGGGCAATTTTCCACATAGCCGGGTAGCTGCCAGTGTTGTAGCTGTCCTGGAACAGTTTGGCCAGGGGCGCAGCAAGTTCTGGAGCACAAGTCTTCAGTACCATTGTCGGAATATTGTCACCAACATTCATGACTGGATGTGGCAGGACTGCAGAGCTTAGATTTGATCTGTACATTGTGGAATTGCTTTACTCTTTCACTTGCTGCTTATGCTGTTTGGCACGCAAGTAATCCTGTGTTATAACTTCACCAGGTTGACACTTCATTTTTAGGTATGCCTGGTGCTGCTCCTGGCATGCCCTCCTGCACTCTTCATTGAGCCAGGATTGATTCCCTGGTTTGATGATAATGGTAGAGTGGGGGATACACTGGGCCATGAGGTTACAGATTGTTGTTGAGTACAATTCTGCTGCTGCTGATGGCCCACAGTGCCTCATAGATGCCCAGTCCTGAGTTGCTAGATCTGTTCAAAATCTATCCCATTTTGTACAGTGATAGGGCCACACACCACATTGGAGTGGATGAGGTCAAGTACGTTTTTCCCTTTGGTTGGTTCCTTCACCACCCACTGCAGACCCAATCCAGCAGCTATGTCCCTTACGACTTGGCCAGCAGTGGCCACTCTTGTTGATGGACATTGAAGTCCCCCACCCAGAGTACATTCTGCACCCTTGCCACCCTAGGTGCTTCCTCCAAATGGTGCTCAACATGATGGAGTACTGATTCATCAGCAAGAGATTTCTTTGCCCATGTTTGGCCTGATGCCATGAGAATTCATGGGGTCCAGAGTCATTGTTGAGGACTCTCAGGGCAACTCCCTCCCAATTATATACCACTGTGCTGCCATCTCTACAGGGTCTGTCCTGCCGATGGAACAAGCCATACCCAGGGATTGTGATAGTGGTGTCTGGGATATTACTTGTAAGATATGATTCCGTGAGGATGACTATGTCAGGCTGTTGGCACTAGCCTCCAGTTGTTAGTAAGGAGGACTTTGCAGGGTTGACAGGGATGAGTTTGCTTTTGCTGTTGTCATTCCCAGTGCCTAGGTTGATGGCGGCTGGTCCATCCAGTTTCATGTCTCTTTTGAGACTTTGTAGAGGTTTGATACAACTGAGTGGCTTGTTGGGCCATTTCAGAGGGCAGTTAAGAGTCAACCATATTGCTGTGGGTCTGGAGTCACATCTAGGCCAGACCAGGTAAGGTCAGATTTCCTTCCCTAAAGGGTATTAGCCCTACTGTGGTGGGATTTGAACACCGGTCCCCAAATTATTAGCCCAGCGACAATACCACTATGCCATCACCTTCCCCATGGCCTGGTTGGATTGTTGCGGTCTCATACTCCAACACAAAGCAAAAAATATTGGCTCATTATGCAGGCCTCACTGCTGCATGGGTGCTGCTCTGCACTTTCAAAACATAAAACTTTCATGAATATTTAGGCCCTGAAAACAAAGAAAACAATCTGCTCCTGAAGGTACAAGTTGAAGTCCTGCATCTTCTCCATTTGGCCCTGGAGGCATTGGCTTCTGTTTGTGGTCTCCTCCCAGTCATGGGTTAGGTCTTCCATCCTCTGCCTCAGGACTTTGTTCTGTTCCTCAAATCTCTGGATGTTCCTGTGTGGCCTTTCCCAACACTCAGTGTTGGCCACCCTTGGTGGAGGGTGTCCCTTTCCACTCCATTAATGAGACGGGGGGTGAGCCTGCCAGGTCCCCCGGCAGCATCATGTCCTCTGGAGCGCTGCACACATCCTCCAGCCGGTCTGCGAGAAGCTTTGGAAATGTTTTCTCCAGACACTTACTGTCTGGCCCTTCTTCTCCTCCTATCAACATATGAAAATTTAAAGGTTAGGAATGGTTTTGCCACTGTCCAAGTACAGTTGACATACTGTTCACAGAAATGCCTGTACAGTCCTGTTCAAGGAAAATGTTCATGGTAACGTGAGGTGGGACAAAATGAGTTGCTGATGGAGAGCACCTACCTTGGCAGCACTAGAGGCATCAAACACCCTCTTCAGCGTTGGCCTGCTCGGGCCAAGAACTTCATTGCAGCTCTCCCCCACACTGCTGTCTATGGCACGAGGTAGCAGTAGCCTTCCCCGCCCTCCCTTTTTGCTCTTCCAGCCTTGGGTGGTTCTGCAGAGACAGCTGCAATAATTAATCAACTTATCAGAGGAAATTCCAAATTTCACAAAGGACCAGCATTTCCATTACCTCAAAGCAGTAAGAGCTGTGATTTGAAGTAAGGATTGTCAGCTCCCTGGAGATATGCACCACTATCACACTCATTGGAGCTGCTTCTGCTTGCCTGAATCTAGCAGACCTTGTACACCTTCATGGAAGTGTGCATCTTATGGTCAAATTTCTTTATGTTTGGCTTGATAAAGAAAATTCTGTCGATCCCCTTATCATCAAGGGATTAGACATACCCATGCTTAGCCATTACGTCAGCCATATTTTGAATAGTATACCTGCCTGATAAAGTGCAAGATAATTGCCAGGAACAAAGCAACAGATAAGGCTTAGGCCTTTAATGTGAATTTGCTTATTCACAGAAAAAGTAGTAAACTGTGGTATCACTACATTTCCTCTTCAAACTTCTTCATTATATGCCTGTCTTGATGTAATAGTCCAGGTAAAAAAGTAAAATTTAAAGCGTATAGACCATGTGTTTTATTTACGCTAAATATTCGAGCACCGTGTTTTTGCACCGTCTAGATGTTTTATCTATGGTTAGTTTTTATTCTTAATAGAAGAAGACTTATCCACAATCTGCTAAGCCAGACCCTCCTACCCCCACCCTACGTGCTGGTCCGGACACCCACCACATCTCCATGCTGGCCCTGACCCCCCCCTCCCACCCCCATCTTTGTGCTGGTCTGGACACTCTACCACATCTCAGAGTTGGCCTGCATCCCCTACCACATCTCCATGCTGGTCCGGTCCCCCTACCAGATCCCTGAGCTGGCCTGGACCCCCTACCACATCTACATGCTGCCCTCGGCCCCTCTACCACCACCAAAGTGCTAGCCCGGACCTCCTTACCATACCTCCATGCTGGCTCGGACCCTATCCCCCAACCCCAGCTTGGTAGGCTCCTTCCTCCCCCCTATTCTGGTTGGTCTGCCCCTTCCCCCCTCCTCCTCCCTGTTTCTGTGCCGTGGCTGGCTCCCACATGATGCAGTTTTTGCAAACCCCCGCCACACCCCCATCTTTCAATGATGGTTGTGCCCAACTAAATCTCCTGTGGGAGATTTAAAAGGTCTGAAGGATGCTTCAAGCCTGAAGCATCTGCACATGCCTGAAATCTGGCTGGACATTTTAAAAGTTTTAAAGGGAACTTCTGCAAGATATTGGCCCCTGTGGGAGATTTTAAACATGGTTAGAAGATGGCTCCCGGCTCAGCCTCTATACGCATTATAGGCCCCCTCCTCACTCATACCACATGTGCTACTGCACTCACTGAGATCCAGGGAAAAAGGGAAGCTTGTCAGCAAGGCAAGTGTATATGTACCTGCCACAACAGGTAAAGGGGGCTTGGCCTCTGGAGCACACAAAGGATTTCTTAATGTGCCCATCTCTGAGTAGCCGGAAGGTGCAGAAGCCACACCCCTAATATCCACTGCCCCCAGGTACAACCTGTGCACTTCCTTTGTTGGAGCAGGACGTCAAGTGCAAGCCATGCCCACTTCATATGCTGGAGCAAGGGTCAAGGTTAAGCCGTCCCCACTTGCTTTGCTGAAGCAAACTGCAGGCAAGCCGGGATCACAGCAAGCAGGCAGGCCAAGAAACAGTGTGGTAAAGTGCAGTGCTACGTACCTTTAAGAGAATGTAGTTAGTTGACCATATGACTGTATTGACCAATCGCTACACAATGTGGTCTATTTGGATAACTGTAAGTCTAGAGCTGGAGGTGATTGAAAAAGCACACATTGTGTTAATGCTCTGTTCTTAGTTCCAATAAACTATCAGTGTTCAGTTAATCAGTCTCTCTGCCTATATTGTTTCAAGCACCAACTAACAATATCAAAGGTGCAGCTCATGCTCACTGGACAAAGCGAACCTGATAACCAAAAACATAAAACTGGCGATGAGGATAAATCGGGTCAATTGATGGAAATCAAAAAAGTCGCGGTAAGCCAACAACGTTACCTTGAAAACTGTTTGAAAGAGCAGTTTCTCTGGTCATTGAGTATGCTGTGGGTTTTGGCATCTTGGACCATTTGACCCCGTTTCTGATGACTGGCTTTATTACGCCGAATGCCTAACGTTCTTCTTTCCCGCTAACGACATCACAGGGGGTGTGGGGGAACGAGAAGATGGTGATTCTTTTATCCACATGTGGGAGCAAAATGTATGGGCTGATCTGCAGCCTCACATCACCCCACACCCCCGATATGAAGACTTTCGACAAGTTAGTAAATATTGTCAAAAATCATCTGAAGCCAAAGCCCTTAGTCACTATGCAGAGTTTTAAATTCAATTCAAGGAATAGGCTTCCAGGAGAGATAATCACTGGCTATGAAGCTGCTTTAAGGGAATTAATGCAATATTATGAGTTCGGAACTTCAATTAATGATATGTTGAGAGACTGATTGATACGCAGAATCGGGGACGATGCTATTCAAAAGCGATTGCTATCTGAAACTAATCTAGACTTCAGTAAGGCATTAGAATTGGCAGCAGCCATGGAGAGCGCTGTTAGAGACTTGGAGGCAATAAAAGATACACAAAATGGTGCCGACCATCTTCTAGGATGGGAAGGACCGGTAACAAAAGGTGTGAAAACATCAGACTCCACAGAAAGGCAGGAAACACCCCCTACATACAGACCATTAAAGAACAACAGTGCTATAGTGAAAACCCAGATTCATGAGAGAAATGCATCCAGGAAGCCTGCAGCCAATCAACAGTTCAGAAATATTGAATGTTTTTTCTGGCACTGCAATGGTCACATAATGCGGCACTGTCAAGATAGGCAGAGACAGCATTTTAAGAACAAAGGTAGAAATCACAAAATCTGCCTCATTGAAGAACCAGAAGAAACAGAATCTGACATCTATTTATTATACAACCTGAAAGTGGGTAGAACTGAGCCAACTCAGGTAGTCATTAGAGTCAATGAATAACCCATCAAGATGGAGTTTGATACTGGGGCATCAATGTCTGTCATAGAAGAACATACATTCAGGCACTTGAATAAAGGAGTCCATCCTTTAAGTTTTGAAGAATTGGGCACTAAATTGAAAACATTTACAGGTGAAGAAATAAGAGTGAAAGAGATATGTCAAGTCCTGGTGCAGTATGCGATTCAGTCTACAAATCTATCCCTTATAGTAGCAGCTGGGGCAGGCCCCAGTTTAATTAGTGGCAACTGACTCAAAAAGATTAAATTGCAATGGGCCAAAATTTTTCAAATCAGAACGAGAAACTTACAGGAATTGTTACACAAATAGGCTTCCATTTTCAGTGACGAGCTAGGAAGGATTCGTGGGCTACAAGCCAAAATCCACATAGACCCTAATGCAACCTCTAGATTTATCAGAGCCAGACCAATCCCTTATGCTCTACGACACAAGGTTGAGACTAAGCTAAACAGGCTGGAAAAGTTGGGTATCTTACAAACGGTGTAATTTTCCAAGTGGGTGGCACCTATAATACCCGTAATGAAGCCAGACCAAAGTGTTCGCTTATACAGTGACTATAAGCTAACTGTAAACAGAGTGGCCAAACTTGATAGGCACCTGATACCGAAGATTGAAGAATTATATTTGGAATTGGCAGGGGGCATCACATATTCAAAACTCGACATCAACCACACCTACCAGAAGGTAGAGTTGGAAGAAGGCTTTCGGGAATTTGTGACCATCAATGGAAATTGAGATTGTATCAATATACTCAACTATCTTTTGGGGTCACATTGGCATGTGCTATTTTCCAGCGTACCATGGAAAATCTGCTTCAGGGACTGCCCCATGTCATTGTTTATCTGGATGATGCCTTAGTCACTGGACCAACTGATGAAGTACACTTAGCTAATTTGGAGAAAGTGCTGAAATGCCTCTCACAAGCAGGGGTATACTTGAAATGACAGAAATGTATTTTCCAAGCCAAGGAGGCAGTTTACTTGGACCATAAGGTCGACACGCAGGGTCTGCACCCTGTGGAAGAAAAGGTCAAGGTTATTCATGAGGCACCTACAATGGAGAATGCTACTATTGGCAATTTCTCCAAAACCTATCAACTCTATTGGCTCTGTTATTCACATTGCTTAAGGAAAACCATTAATGGATTTGGCAAGCTCTGCCCCAGGAGGCATTTCTGAAGGTAAAGCAATTGTTAAGATCATCAGTCTTACTGGCCCACTTTGAGCCAAAGAAAGAATTGATTTTAACTTGCGACGCTTCCCTTCTGGAGTAGGGGCTGTACTTTCACATCGGATGGTGGATGGTTCCAAACAACGCTTTGGTTATATATCACGCATGATCAGTGCTTCAGAGTGATGATATTTTCTAATTGAGAAGGAAAGCTTATCTGTTGTGTCTGGTGTTTGAAAATTCCATCAGTACCTCCATGGTTGTTATTTTCACATTGTATCTGACCACAATCCTCTGCTGGGATTATTTGGGGAGGATAAGGTGATACCCCCTATTGCATCTGCTTGCATCCAGAGTGGCTGCTTACAAATACACTTTTATTCACTGATCAGGAAGCCAGACTGCACATGCTGATGCGCTGAGCCATCTCCCTCTGCCAGAAAACAACGTGAAGGTTCCAATTCCCCAGTACTAAATTATTTGGATTCCTCCCCTGTCCAGGCCAAACAAATCCGTGAGTGGACAAGCCGAGATCCACTTTTATCTCATGTCCAGGAGCAGGTCTTGAATGGATGGCCAGGAGAGTCAAAATTTGTTGACAAAAAGCCTTATTTAAATGGCAGATATGAGCTATGAGCTCACTTGCCAGGATGGATATTACTCTGGGGGGCAAGGGTCATCGTGCCTCCGGAGCGGGCGAAGGCCATTACTGGCCAAATTACATAATGCTCACCCCGGCATTAGTAGGATGAAGATGCTCCCGCGCAGATACTTGTGGTGCCCAGGGATGGATGGGGACATCAAACACTAGTCAAAATTTATCTTCAATGCCAGCAGGTACAAAAGCTACCCCCTTAGCTCCATTACATCCCTGAGAATGTCCGGGACGGCCATGGGTGCGCCTCCACATCGACTACGTGGTGACCTTCTTGGGCACAATGTTCCTTTCACTAATAGATGCCCACTTCAAGTGGATGGATGTCTATGAAGTCCAGTCACCCACATCTGCTGCCAACATAGACTGTTTGCAACAGAGTTTTGCAATGCACAGGTTACCAGAGGTGCTCGTGTCAGGCGACGAGACTGCATTTACCAGCGGGGAGTTCCACAGGTTTACAAAACTCAATGGAATAACCCATATCAAAACCTTATCTTACCACCCCGCCGCTAGTCATTTGGCTGAGCGGGCAGTCCAAACTTTTAAGTCCGGGATGAAAAAGCTGAATAGGGGTTCCATCAGCACCAGATTGTCGTAGTTCCTGTTCCCATACCGGACGATGCCACACACGACCACTGGTATTGCCTAGGCAGCTAACTGAATTAAAATAAAAGCAAAAAATTGTGAATGCTGAAAATCTGCAACTAAAATAAAAATACCTGAATTTGTTGCTAACTGAATTGTGGCTCTCCTCACCAGCCAGCGAGGAATTTTACATTGGCTCTCCCAGAAATGTAGCTGTATTGGATGAATACCTGCAGTGCACTAGGCCACCCTGTTTTGTCACGAGAACCCTGAGACCATTAGCTGCCAAAAAATACGAGAAAGCCTCTGAATAGTACATGTGACTGCTGTTTTACAGCCTGCCATGCCTAAGGGGTATTCTACCTGATGAATACCTAGAGCAGTGGGTTGTCCTGTTGCAGAAATCAGTTGCTCTTGATGAGATGCGCAGGTGTCATTCCTTGATATATATATATTTGTGACAAGGACACAGATGTTGTACAGTGATGCTGCCATGACATACAATGTGCATTTGCTGACACATCTTCCAAAAAGTGTGGTGCCATGAAGACCCTTTTGGGCGCATTCATGCTTCCCCTTCAACGTTTGCATTTGGCATGTAAAGCAGCAGCTAAAAGGGTATAGGGGAGTTATTTCCCAAGTGGTATTTAAAATCCTCTTCATGCTGATCTGCCATTCTTTTATGATGAGTTTACAAGCTCAGCATTGGTTTGAAAATTCTGCTCTGCAATGTTAAGCCAGAAGAGTGGGATGATACATCTCAGGAGACCCTAGAGCTTTTGGCAAGATATGTGTTAAATCCTCAGGTGGCTGATGCTTTACCCTGGTGGGGCTATATGTACATCACTGGGGGAATGGCTCTTGCATATGAATGAATGCGCAAGGATGGGGTGCTTTTCTGTACACCATGGTACAGATCCAATACTGTGCAAAGGGACAATTCTCTAGTCATATTTGGCAACAAGCAAATCGTCAAAACAGACAGCATCCTGACCTTTCAAGGCATGCGTCCTGATTGTCAGGGTGCTGCTGCTGGTGCAGACAGCACCAATCTAGGATCCAGAAACACAATGCATTGCACACTTAAGAGTCTGCTTAGGACTCTCTCCGGATGTCAAGGCAGTGTCCGCTGAAGAAGCAATGAGCCCCTGTGTTAAAATGGTGTTCAAAGAGATACACTACATGGCATATTTCCTGAACTATGTGGCTCTAAGTCTGTTATGTCTCTCAGGCCCAATTGCTCTGGCCTGATGTGAACTTGTAATTGTGCAAAAGAAACGGGTCAATTGACTGCCCAAAAAGCCACATAGCTAGACCCCGGTGATATTCACTGAATGCATGATGGTGTAAGGGTAAATGCAAGCCAGCAAAATTAAATGGAAGTGATGCAGTCACCTCCCTAACGCAAAATGTCTTTTTGTCTTTTTGATGGATCCTCCACAATAGAATGTTACTGCAACCACACACACACATATAGCAAGTCTGTTTTTATAAATATATGTATCTATGTAAATAAGCCCCATTCCGAGTCAGATCAGTGCACATACATTTTTCCACATACATAAACTTGAATAATCACTTGCAGGTATTACTGAACATCTATTACACGAACAAATACAGTAAAAAGAAGTGCAGCTGCACTTCTGGCAGCATGGTTGAGTCAGGATCCATACAATGGGCACAATTTTTCTCTCGTTGGATGCGCATGTGCCTGACCCGAACGAGTGTAAAATGATGCACGGTGATCTCGGGCGAGCGTCCCGACGTCATAGTGCAGTCATGTGACATTTCAGTCGGCAGTGCACCTGCATTTTTGGTGAAACCTCATCCATGAGCGGAATGAGGTTTTGACTGGTGATTAAAGAAAAAACTTTTAACACTCCTATTTAACAAGTCCCTGCACATGTGACATAGTCACATGAGGGGGCATGTTTAAATATCTTTATTTTTGTAGTTAAAAATTTTCAGCTCCCTGAGGCAGTTCTGTGCTTTTACTGTGCGCACTTGCAGGCAAGTGCGATCTTCAGTGCTCGCGCTCCTCCCGCCCCCACTCAGGCAGCGCTCAGCGCTGCTGTTAATTGGCCAGCCAGCATGAAAGTGATGTCGGGGCCCAATCACAGGTGGCAGTCAGCTTCACGACTGTTCATGGGCCCACCCGCCATGCCCGCCCAATGAGGGCAAAACTCTGCCCAATAAGAATACTGAAATCTATCATGATTTTAACTCAGTCAGGGCAATAGCGTATTTTAATTCACATCAATTCTGAGGTATACAGACCCCAGCATTTTATATCATGCTGCTGAAGTCGGATACTCTGGCGCTGCAATCCATGTCTGGGGAAGGTATCTGAAAGAAATGGGAAACTATGAAAATAGATTTCAACACGAGAACACACACAATCATGAAGAGAAAAAGTGTCTTAAAGTCTGCTTAAGTCATCTGCAAACTACTGGTGCCAACTCAGGAATTGGATCTGGAACTGGGCGTTAACTGGATTTCAGATGAGACCAGTAGATCTAACAGCCTTTTGGTCGCCTCCAGTGAAGCCCAGTTCAGACCAGATTGGAACCAGTTTATGCCAGTATAGGCCAGTTTGATGAGGAACTGGTTTCTAACTGGTCTGAGCTGGCTTTCCCCAAATGGATGTGCCTTCATTTTGGTCTCCTGCCTACCTCAGCAGTGACCCTCTTTCCTGCCGGTGCTGCTGAGGCTTCAGAGCTGCTGATCCTGTGATTGAGCCAGCAACATCAGGAGCCTGTCCACCATGCTGAATTAGGTGGCCAATTAGGAGGCTGCCTGCAGTAAAATCGCCAAGGTGGAACTGCTACCAGCAAGTGCAGGCACAGGAGCTCCATTTTGCCCCAATTTCAGGATCCCAGGAAACGGAGTAAAATTCAGCCATTAAATCTGGGAAGGGAGCCAGCTTAGTGAGGGGACGTTTGTTGATTTTAAGCTCAGGTCTTGTCTTCGTTGACCAGCAAAACTGGTAGGAGTGCGGGAGTGCAGCATACCGTTTTTCTCCATATTCACAAAGGGAGGTTTGAAGTTAAATGACATAGATGAACATTACTTTCTTTTCAATTTAACAGCTCTGTATGTTCACTAGCTGACTGACAAATAAAGCAGCTTAAAGACTTGAACCGGCTTGCCTACTGAAAAATGGAGAAACGTAATAGCACATGTGAAAGACATAAATATCCAATTCAGTTCACAAGATACCATTGTTATGCACTCAAGTTATGCTATCATATGATTATGTATTGGACAGTACACCCACACTCCTAAACTTAGTACTTAGAGATCATTTAAGTGTGTAATTAGCTCTGCTGCATGTGGAAGAACTTCTAAGGCAGTGCTACAGAGTATAAGTTTACAATGGCAAATATCATCAGTTCATTAGCAGAGCTCTGAGGCAAGCTGCAGTTAACTTGCTGTGAGAGCAGTTAATCAAAGAACTATATCTGCAAGAAGCCTATTGATGGAGCAGTGTTGTCAAAGAAAGGTGTTAAATACTTGTTTGCAAACTGCTAAAATTGCATAATTGACAATAAAATGATAATATTACTCCCTTAGTTTCATCTGATGCTGCTATTTTATTATTTTTATCTTGGTTTAATGATAAATATATTTGAAAAAGTACCATATTTGGAACAACGTGCAATTATGTATTGCCAGGGCAACTTTTGACTAATTGGAAATTAATAGGCAGAATTGTTCCAGATTTGCGCTAAGCTCGGTAGTGGGCGTGAGAAAAGTAATTTTACCCACAATTGCGGCCGATGGGTTTTCACATCGTATCACCCCATTCCCAGTGCGTCTGCCTCATTATTATGCATTCATGGGAAACACTCCAGATCGCTGGCGGGCGGGCTGGGATTTGCCCGCCACCCTGTGACCTCAGTGCTTCCTCGCCCTAGGTGCCATATTTAAAGCACAGCAGAGCTCAGCTTACTTCATGTCTGCAGACCAGGACTGTTCCAGGTGACAGATGGCCCTGAAAGCAAAGAAGACGGCAGCACTTAAATTTTGTGATGCTTCTTTGGGACGCCTGCTGGACACAGTGGAAGGCTGCTGCAATGTCCTCTACCCCTGCTCTGGTCAGAGGAGATCCACCAGAGTCACCAATCCGGCCTGGGAGGCGGTGGCATTGGCAGTCAGTGCCACTGGAGCACAGAGGAGGCCAGCCATCCAGTGCAGGAAGAGGATGAATGCTGTCTTCCATTCCACCAGGGTCAGTCAACTACCTTATCACTCTCAACTCACACACTCACAAACCTATCACACATCCACAGGGATCCCACACCTCAGGAGACAACACCACTAATTCTCACACACCCCCTCACTTCTCCATCAGGGTCATATCCTCTGGATCTCATGTCCTTATTCCGTCCATGGCTCCACTCACCAAACAAACATTCCACGCAGTACCATGTGTCCTGCTCACACTCTCTCCATCTGTTTTCATGCTGGAGTAGCTGGCTCGTAAAGCAGGGCGAGGACCCAGACCAGGGGTGGAATGTCCCACATTAGACCCCTCAGTCACTTTGAGCAGTGTGCCATCGCACTGATTGGAGACGATGTGTACTGTGCCTGCGGCAGTGGTGAGGTCAGCGGTGAACACCCACTTGAGGATTCTGCATCACACCATTGCTCTCTCAGTGCAACTGTGAGTGCACTCTTTCCTGCGTTTGACTCTGCTGCCATGCACTAATTATCTCTACTTTGGTTCATAGGCAGATCTGCCAAGTGCCCAATGCCCTCAGCCAACCAGCCCATCAGCTCCATCCAAGTCCTCACCTCCATCCAAGAGGACACCTCCTCCATTGAACAGCTGGAAATAAGCAGCCTGGACGACCCATCACAGTGCTTACCCACAACCTCCACCAGCGCAGGGGCACACACCTCAGTTGGACCTAGATCTAGAGCAGGCTTGAGTTCACAATTTGATAGTCACCGCACAGACACATGTCTGCAGCAGGAGGAGGCAGGTTCAGTCAAGTTCCCTGGCATTTGGAGGACTGCTGGGGAAGAGGCATCTGTCAGGTCCAAGTCAGATGACAAACCTCTGGATTCGGCCTTCCAACTCATTGTGGAGAGTCAGTAGAAGGCAGGGGGGCATCAGGCAGAGCTGTTGGAAGCCCTCAACGAGTGGCATGCGAGTCAGAGGTGTGCGTCCCCCCGTTCTCTGATGAAGTGGTTTCCAAATGTGCATACACGGAGCTCTCCATGGGATGGATGGTGGACGCCATGGAGACCCTGGTCCAGCAGAATGTGGAGATACAAGCAGACTGCACTTCATCGTGCTAGCCATGGGTGAGTTCCTACAGTGGCAATGTAAGAGGAAAACAAAGCACCTCGATGTCCCTCCAGGTGCTCCTTCCCCTCAAGGAGTCAGGCCGGGGCCCTTGGGAAACTGAAGGAAGGAAGACCCACAGCTGGACACCCCTCGGTCATCCACTCTGGAATCTCAGAGGCTGTCCTCTCGCCACGAGTCCCTTTTGCCTATGACCCCCTCAAACTCGTCCTCTGTCACCGCAGAGGGAGCAGCTGGCCCATAGGAGGACAGCTAAAGCAAGCCAGGGCCCTCAAAGCCTCCGGGTTCAGGGGACACATGCCGGAGTCATCAGAGACAACAAGACCAACCATTGCAAAGACTGTCTCCACCCCTGCTGCGGGTGTCAAGGCAACACTTAGAAGAAATGGTAGGTCTAGAAAAGTTAAGAAATCCTGATCCCAAGTGGCTGCATGGGTGAACACATTTTGTCACTTTATAATCTGAAAATATATTCAATTTCACTGAATATTGTGTAATGTCTTTCAACTTCTTTGATAGGCTTCACAAGTCCTCCCACTGCATCTCCCCACCCCCTAGCAGTTCAGCTGCGCGCAGCTGGACCATGAGTGGTTCTGGAGGGAGAGGTGTGTGAGTGGCAGAGTCTTGGAGCCTCATGTAAGCGCTCTCCCATGTATGCGGAGCCTGCATCCATCACACTCATCTTACTGTCCCGAGCATTTTCAATGCTGCCTGCTGGGGTTCTCTTTCAGTTGTCCATCTGAGCTGACCTGCATCTCCGCCCACTCACTGATCACACTCCCATGCAGCAGCTGTGCCTGTCCAACATGAGGCTCCGCCCACTTTCAATTTTGACAGCCATGGTTGTAGTGAAATTTTGGATCAGCTTCCCCATTCTTTCCACACCCCCCCCCCCCCCCCCCCCCCCCCACGCCACAGTCACTCATGCTGTTTCCCCCCTCATTGTTGACTGACCAGCATCACCTTCCACCTCTCTACGTCGCCTACCAATCTGAAACCTTTTCTTTCCAGATATCCACTTGAACATGCACATTCCCTTCCTTCTTGAGAATCCCGCCCCCATGCATCTTGACCTCCCCAACCTCCTCCTGCCCAACCCCAGGGTCAATGTCTGCCTGCGAATCCCCACTAAAAACCCTCACTGTCCCTTCTACTGCTACTGACACACCCTCATCCTCACACCCTACCGGCTCAATCTGCCTCCTCTCATACTCAGCATCACCTCCTCTCATACTCACCATCGCCTTCTACCACGCCCACCCTCAATTCACCCCCCAGGAGGTGGTCATTCACTCCACAGACCTCTCTCTTGCATGTTCACCTGGATACACCCTCACTTAATCCCTGCCCCTCCCAGATGCCTTCCAACTTCTGAACTCCTTCCTCCCCTGGACACCTTCCCCCACCTCCCCGGACTCCTTTCACCCTCTGAACTCCTTTCCCCACTTCGAACACCTTCCCCCACCAAACTCCTTTCCCCACTAAGAACTTCCTCCCTTACACCTTCCTCTCCCACTTACACCAACGGTCTCATTTGCCACATTCTCCCCATTACACCCTCCTCCCCCATACTCCCTCCTCCTCCCTCCCAATCTCATCCCCCTGACACCTTTGTCCCTCCTCTCTGCCTCACCCACTCTGACACCTTTGCTTCCTCTCCTAACCTCACCCCCAAGACCTTCATTCTCCCCCTCCCAAACTCATCCTCCTGACGCCTTTGTCCTCCCCCCAACCTCAGTCCCCACCCTCCCTATGGTACACCTTCCTCTCCTAGTCAAACCTAAACCTTCCTCTCCCACCATCCCCAGGAAAACTTCCTCTCCCACTCACAGTTACACCATCCTCTCCCCACTCTCACAGATCATTTGTAGCTACCCATGGCCAAGACCATGATGTTCTGAAGCAGACCTGAAACATTAATGGGGATGTCCCACCTTCTGTGAGCTGCTTCACGGCAGATCCATGTCCATCAGAATCCACCCAGCATGCGATTTACATGTTCCTCCAGGATCCAGTAGCGGTGGGGCTCCAGCATCTTTTGCTCCTCGGATGTCCGTGATTTATGTAAGGCCCTAATGGTAAGTCTTAACTTTTGCAAGTCACACGTGTCCAGATGTGTTCTGGGCTGGCCTAGTATAAATGCATTTACTGGAATTAAATTGAGGATTCCTCATCCACTTATTGAATTGTCCATCACCAAGATGCAAATCAGGTTCACACAAGCCACCAGCGGGATTCGCGTCCTGCCATGGCAGACACCATCAGAAGATCCCGCTGTGTTTTCACACCAGCGTGAAACTCATTTCTACCCCTAAGTTGAATTTTCCCCACCCGCCCGCCATGACACCTGACATCAACGGGACCGACAATTGCTCCAAACACCAGAAATGTTACAAAAGCTTTACAGCACCGCAACAGCAACAGGCCATTCAGCCCAAGTGGTCTAATCGAGTGTTTATGCTTCAGCCCTCCCCACAACCCCCCAACATCAACTAACCCTCTCAGCATAACCTTTCTCTCTCATGCACTTGTCTAGCTTCTCCTTAAATGCAATGACACCACATTTGGAGCAGCAAATACAGTAGGCTAAATTGAGGGAAGTACAAGTGAAATGCTGCTTCACTTGAAAGGATTGTTTGGGCCCTTGGATGGTGAGGAGGGGGGAAGTAAAGGGGCAGGTGTTGAACTTTGTGCAGTTGCATGGGAAGGTGCTGAGGGAGGGGGTTGAGGTGTATGGGGTGATGGAGGAGTGGACCAGGGTGTCCCGGAGGGAATGATCCCTACAGAATGCTGCTGGGGGTGTGAAGGGAAGTTGTGTTTGGTGGTGGCATCATGCTGGAGTTGGCGGAGGATGATCCTTTGAATGAGGAGGCTGGTGTGGTGATAAGTGGGGACAAGGGGGACCCTATCATGGTTCTGGGAGAGAGAGGAAGGTGTGATGGTGGATGCCCCTTTACTCCCCCCCTCCTTGCTCTCCAAGGGCCCAAACACTCCTTTCAAGTGAAGCAGTGCTTCACTTGCACTTCCTTCAATTTAGTCTACTGCATTCACTGCTCCCAATGCGGTCTCCTCTACATTGGAGAGACCAAACGTAGACTGGGTGACCGTTTTGTGGAACACCTTCAGTCTGTCCGCAAGCATGACCCAGACCTCCCTGTCGCTTGCCATTTCAATACACCACCCGGCTTTCATGCCCACATGTCCATCCTTGGCCTGCTGCAATGTTCCAGTGAAGCTCAACGCAAACTTATCTTCTGACTAGGCACTTTACAGCCTTCTGGACCTAATACTGAGTTCAATAATTTCGGATCATGAACTCTGTCCTCCATCCCCACCCCCTTTCCGATCCCCCCTTTTCCAATAATTTATCATTTTTTTACAAATATATTTTTCTTTCCCCACCTATTTTTAAATTTATTTCGATCTATTGTTTTATTTCCACCTTTTAGCCCATTTTGATCCCTTCCCCCCAACCCACCCCCACTCGGTCCATCTGCCACTAGCTTGTCCTGCTTGCTACCCTTAATGTCCCCATTAGCACATTCCTTAGACAATATTAGCACCGTCAACACCCCTTTGTCCTTTTGTCTATGACATCTTTGGCAATCTCTTCTTTGCCTTCTCCTATCACTGGCCCCCTATCGAGCTCTACCTGTCCCACCCCCCTCTACTTATATTTCACCTCATTTCTCTATTTCCTTTGTTCTGATGAAGAGTCATACAGACTTGAAATGTCAACTGTATTCCTCTCTGCAGATCCTGTCAGACCTGCTTATTTTCTTCAAGACCAGTTCCGGGTATTTGTTTAGGATAAGGGGCCTGTTTCTCAATATGTTGCATTACTGGCAATTAAATTGAGAATTCCTTATCCATTTATTGAATTGCCAGGGTTTATAAATAAAATAGGGAGTAGGTAGGAGTGGTGTTGATTCTCACATTTTTGATTTTGCTACAGTGTGCTAATGTGATGTATTATGCAGACTGCTGCCATTCTTGTGGGTTGAATCACAGTTCCCAATTATGCTCGGTATCTTAGAAAGTTATCAGATTATTTGCAGAAGTATGGTTAAGGTCCCTGTGTAACAATGGACAGCCCACATCATTCATATTAGATTGGTCAACATCCATAGGGAAATGTAAACAGTAACAATAATAATCAATGAGAACATAAGAACCTAAGAATTAGGAGCAGGAGAAGACCATATGGCCCATTGAGCAATTCTGCCATTCAATATGATCATGCCTGACCATGGGCTTCAACTTCACTTTCCTGCCTGCTCCTCATATCCCTGGATTCCCTGAGAGACCAAAAATCTGTTTATCTCAGCCTTAAATATCTGCAATGGTGGCATATTCATGATCCTCTGTGGTAGAGAATTCTAAAGATTCACAACCCTTTGAGTGAAGAAATTTCTCCTCTTCTTAGTCTGAAATGATTACCCCCTTAACCTGAAAATGTGCCACCTTGCCCTTGACTTCCCAGCCAGTATCTACCCTAGTCAAAATCCTTCATAATCTTGAATATTTCAATTGGATCACCTATCAGTCTTCCAAACTCCAGAGAGTATAGATGCAATTTACTCAGCAGACTTTCATCCCAGGAGCAATCAAGTGAATCTTCACTGTACTGCCTCCATTGTAAGCATATCCTTCCATAAATATGGAGACCAAAGCTATGCAGTATTGCAGGTGTGGTCTCAGCAAAGCCCTGCATAATTTTAGCAAGTCTTCCTTATTCTCACCTTCCAGTCCCCTTTCAATAAAGGCCAACATGCCATTTGTTTTCTTAATTGCTTGCTGTACCTGTATGCTAACTTTTTGTGTTCCTTGTACGAGTGCATCCAAGTCTCTATGAACATCAACATTTACTATAGATATAAAAACAAAAAAACTGTGGATGCTGGAAATCCAAAACAAAAACAGAATTACCTGGAAAAACTCAGCAGGTCTGGCAGCATCGGCGGAGAAGAAAAGAGTTGACGTTTCGAGTCCTCATGAATGAGGACTCGAAACGTCAACTCTTTTCTTCTCCGCCGATGCTGCCAGACCTGCTGAGTTTTTCCAGGTAATTCTGTTTTTGTTTTTGATCAACATTTACTAGTTTTGCATCTTTTAAAAAACATTCTACCTTTCTATTCTTTTGACCAATGTGAATAACCTCACACTTCCTGATATTATATTCCATCTGTTACATTGTTGCCCACTCATTTACATGTCTATATCTCTTTACAGTCTCTTTGCCTCCTCCTCACAGCTTGTATTCCCATTTTGTATTGTCAGAAAAATTAGATACATTACTCTCTGTCCAAGTCATTAATATAGACTGTAAATAGCTGAGGCCCCAGCACTGCTATGGAACTCCGCAAGTCACAGATTGCCAACTTGAAAATGGCCCATTTAACTCAACTCTGTTTCCTGTCCTTTAACCAATCTTCTAATTTATCACCTCCAACTCCATGAGTGCTTAAGAAGGGCTCTGAAGAAGGGTCATACAGACTTGAAACTTTAACTCTGTTTCTCTCTCCACAGATGCTGCCAGACCTGCTGTGTTTTTCCAGCATTTTCTGTTTTTGTTCCATGAGTCCTTAATTGTGTACTAACCTTTTCCGTGGCATTTGTGTCTTCTACTGTGAAGATGGACACAAAATATTTGTTGAATGTCTCTGCCATTTCTTCATTCACCATGATCATTTCTCCTGTGACTGTTTCTAAGCACCTAAAATTACTTTAGCTATTCTCTTCATTCTTACATACTTGTAAAAGTTCTTACAATATGTTTTACATTCCTTGCTAGTTTACTCTCAAGTTCTTTTTTTTTCCTTTTTATGAACATTTTGGTGACTCATTGCTAGTTTCTAAAACACTCCTAATCAGCAGATTTACTACAATTCTTTGCAATATTGTAAGTCTCGTCTTTTAATCTAATACTATCCTTAACCTCCTTAGTAAGCCACAGATGAATCTTTCTTGTTGAGTTTCTGTTTTTCAATGGAATGTATTTTTATTGAACAGTTTGGATTGTTCTTTAAATGTTTCCCACCATTTATTTACCACCATAACTTTTACTCTATTTACCCAATCAACTTTAGCCAGCTTCCCCCTGCACACCTATGTAATTGGCTCTGTTTAACTTTAAGATTCTTGTTTGTGATTGAAGTATGTCATTTTCTAACTTAATTTGGAATTCAACAGTATTATGATCACTATTTCTCAGTGGATCATTTACTATGACATTACTAATTAACCCTGCCTCATTGGGGAATATTAGATCTAAAATTGCTTTATCCTTAGGTGGTTTCTCAACATATTACTTCAGGAAACTGTCACAAAATCATCTTCCAGGCCACCTTTGCCAATATAATTGGTCCAGTTTATACAAATATTAAGCAAATATCACACTGCCTTTGTTACAAACTCCAATAATTTCTTGTTTAATGGTCTATCCAATGATATAACTACCATTAGGGGGCCTATAAACTACTCCCACCTGTGTTTTCTGCCCCTTGCTTATCCTAATCTCCATCCTTACTGATTCTACTTCTTGATTTTTTTGAGCCAAGATCATTTTTCACTAATGTCCTTATGTCCCTTCTGTTAGTTTAATGTAATTTCTGCTTACTCTGACTATATTTGCTAGTGCATTCTTACGTTTATATGATCTGTCACACTTTGCTTACCATTACCCATGTAGCTACACTGCACTATTGCCTTGGCCCTTACTTTTAACTTTCCAAATCTCCCCCCATTTGCCCCTACTATTTAGTTTAAAGCCCTCTTTATAGCCCTAGTTATATGACTCGCCAGGGCACTGCTCCTAGCATAGTTCAGGTGAAGGCCATCCCAACGGTACAGGTTCCTCTTTCTCCTGCACTCGCCATGAAGTGAAAACCATTTCTCCCAAACCATGCAGTCACCTCTCTGACCTTATTTAGGCTGTACCAATTTGCTTGTGACTCAAGTAGTAATCCAGAGATTATTATCTTTGTGGTTCTGCTTTTCAATTTGGCCCCTAGGTTCTCATACTCTCTCAGCAGAGCCTATTTCTCAGTCATACTTATGTCATTGATACCCGTGAGCACCACACCAGCTGGATCCTTCCCCTCCTACTCCAATTCTTCTCCAGTCTATAGGAAATTTCCTTAACCCTGGCACTGGACAGCAAACTCAACCTTTGGGACTTATGCTTTCAGTTGCAGAGAATCGTATCCATCCCCCTAACTATACTGTCCCTCACTACAGCTACATTACTTTTTACTCCCCCCTACTTGAATGGCCTCCTGCATCACGATATCATCGTCAGTTTGCTCATTCACCCTGCTCTAGACCACACACGCTGCAAGAACCTCAACCTTGCTGGACAATTGCAGGGGCTAAGGCTCCTCCATTACTACCTTCTGGGTCCCCATAATAGATTGCAATCCTAGGCTGTAGACAACCTGATGGATCCATCAGAGAGTGGAAAATCCAACACCTATTCCTGTGATCCATATTTTTTGTAGATTTTGCCTTTTTGACTGGTAACAGTGTGTCATGATATTTTATTTGGAATACAAGAAAGTTTACATTTTTGACCAATTAGAAAGAGATGTATAGTCTAGAAATTACTCCTGGCGATATTGGTGCTTTAATATTTCAATTATTTGGCAGACTTCTATCTGATCTTTACAGATGGTGTTAACTCATTTATTTAACTTTTATCTCTGAAGATGGATTAAAATAGCTTTAATTTTCTCATTGAAAATATATCTAGTAATGAATTAGACTAGAAATTACTTTGTAACCAATATTAGGCACAAACCCAGCTTAAAAAACAAGATACTGGATCCAGCTTACTGATGCAAGACAACAATGCAAAATTTGTCCTCTTGCATCAGCAGGACATAACCAGCATGTGGCAGGGCAGGATGGGGAGGGGGGATGACCAGTTATGCCCCAAGAGGCAAAACACAAAGAAGAAGTTGATTGGCCAGTGGGGATGCCAGCATCAAGGCAACCAAGAGCCCAAGGAAGGGTTGTGGAACTCGAGAAAGGGACAGATAATGGCCTGCAGTTTTAATGTAGAACCAGGAGAAATGCTCCTGTTCTCAGACAAGTCCAGTACTGTCGACAAGAAAATCCAGAAAAAAGGCTCTTTCCAAGTTCCAGAAATCCATTGTCAAATTTTCTACAATCATTGGGATCAAATGTTCTCCCCTTCTGGCAGTCTCAGTTGTTACTGGAAACAGGTATGCCTTATTTATTACATAGGAACATAAGAAATAGAAGCAGGATTACATCATCTGGCTCTTCAAACCATTCAGCATGATCATGGCTGATCTTCTACCTCAATTCCACCTTCCTGTACTAACCCCATATCCCTTAATTCCCTTACTATTGAAAAATCTATCAATCTCTGTCGTGAATTTATTCAACAACTGAATATCCACAGCTCTCTGGGACAGAAAATTCCAAACGTCCACTCTGTGAATGAAGACATTTCTCCTCATTTCAGTCCTAAATGGCCAACCTCTTATTCTGATCCTATAACTGCTAGAACAAGATTCACCAGCCAGGGGAAAAGGCATCTACCCTGTCAATATACTTAAGAATTTTATATGCTTCAATAAGATTACCTCTCATTCTTTTAAATACCAGGGAATATAGGTCAACCTACTCAATCTCTCCTCATAGGATAATCCCAGTATTGAATTTAAACCTTTGTTACACTTCCTCTGAGATTAGAGTAACCTTCCTCAGGTATGGTGAACAAAACTGTACACAATACACTGTACCTCACTTTAAAATTCATTTTATAAAGATAGGAACATATATTCCCAGCTTGCTGTTTTTCTTCTCCCGTTACATCACATGTTCCATCACTGTCAAGTTCAGGTGTGGTTTCACCAAACGTCATATAATTGCAATTCCTGTTACAAATGACCCATAGCATTACATATGGGATTTCAGCACGCTAATGTTTGTGGCCCCAGTTTAATCTATATTCATGATCACAGTGGAAGCACAGTGGGTGGAATGTGGAGAGGCCAAGAAAAACAAAGGAAACAGTGACACTTTGGTTTTGGAGTGGAATAATAACTGCACCAATTTGCGGACCTGACAATCCAGTTGCACTATTTCTGCATTGCTGTAACACCAAAAGCACATTGGTGGTCATGGTTATTTTGTGCACTTAAACTTGCTTTTTCTGACAAAAACATGCTCAGCTCTACACATTTCTCATAACCTCCAGCCCTTGGTTCCAGAAACAACTGTTGCAGATTGATGTGTGGCATGACAAGACCAAGGGCTAAAAAGGAAGAACTTAAAAGAAGGAGCTTGCCTCATCAAATTCTATGGGCACCCTTTATCAAACAACAGAATATTTTTAGAAGTGAAGTTATGATGATGTGTTTTGCAAATGCAGCAGCAAATTTATGCACAGCAAAATACCGGAAGCAGCAAAAGAGCAGCTAAGATTTTACAGCTTTCCCGCCCAGCGGGATATTACAGTCGTGCTGAACTGAATGAAGATTTAATTCCGCCGGGGGACACATGTCATGGCAGGGTCGTAAAATCCTGGCCACAAACCTGTTTTGCGGTGGTTTTAATATGAGATGTCTGATGACTAGGGTGAATGAGAAAATAAGAATTATGCAAGAGTTTCCAGTTTCCCTCCCCTATAATATGTGTTTGACTCTGCTCGCCAAAATTGCATAGCTCAGTTTGGATGACCAATTATCAGCAGCAATCCACATCCTATCATTTTCTGGCACAGTGTTCAGAGATCACCAAGACTCTACACCAGCTTACGGCCCTTAGAAAATATGTTTCATACCAGTTCATCCCATGCAATGCTTTATTTCTTTTTTGTTATCAGAAACCAGTGGCAAAGCTATTGTTTAAAGTCAAAGGAAAAGCAGAGTTTTTATATATCACCCACAGGATGAAATGCTGTACACTTGGGGATAAGAGTGAGAACACTTAAGAAAGCTCCTTAAAGCAGCAGCATTTATTACAACTGTAAAGATAATGCATACAGAAACTGAGTAGAATAGAAAATGATACAAAAGGGTCCAATGAGCTCCACCCCGCCCCCCCCCCCCCCCCCCCCCGACTGGGACTGGTAAGGGGCTGTAGGACTGGCAGGGGTGAGGAGTTCCCATTTCACTCCTGATCCTCTAATTATTTCTTACCTGATGTCAGGCACAGGAAGACTGACTGTCCCAGAGGAGCAGGTACCTAATTAAAGTGGTAGTGCTGTGCCCCGATGGCACCATCAGGATGCACACACCATTTTAACTATTGGTTTGATTATGGCCTGCTAAAGCAAGTTTCCAGGCACAAGTAATCCTTTTAGAAATATTTTTATTAAATGCAAGAACGGTATCTGTGGATACCCAGTAGCAGCCTGAATCCCTGCCAAATTTGCCTCCTGCCCAGGTGATGATGGTAACTGAGTATGAGTGTCAGGGATGTAAATGAAGTTTATAAGTTAAAATGTCCTAGGCCTCACTCTCCAAGGGATCTGATGGTTCATAATCTGTTTTTGGCCTCAACACCCCTAATTCGTACCTTAGGTTAAAATCAGCTCAAACATGTAATTTATGTAAATACCTGCAGCAATTAAAAATAACACTCTACCTCACTTTAAAATTTATTTTATAAAGATAGGAACATATATTCCCAGCTTGCTGTTATTTCTTCTCCCACTGAATCACATGTTCCATCACTGTCAAGTTCTGATTTCTCCTTCCCTCATCTAATTCTCCTTTTTTCTCTTTCTCCCTCTTTCCCTTATCATTCTCCTTTCCTCTCTCTGTTCATTTTTGTTTTTATCCTCTTCACTATAAATTCCTCCTCTTCTTTTCTGTATTCTCTCCTCTTTTTCTATTTTT
This sequence comes from Carcharodon carcharias, assembly GCF_017639515.1. Taxonomy (NCBI): domain Eukaryota; kingdom Metazoa; phylum Chordata; class Chondrichthyes; order Lamniformes; family Lamnidae; genus Carcharodon; species Carcharodon carcharias. The sequence continues at coordinate 57,137,598 of NC_054470.1, read as the reverse complement.
CCTCTCTCTTTCCCTTCTGTTAGATTCTTGGAATATTCCCCTTTCTCTCTTTCTCCACTCTCCTTCTTCAACTCTCTCTGCTCCTTCCATGAAACAGCTCAGATGATGGGTAAGAGAAGGCCATTGAATGAACCTAGAGAACGGGGAAAGGCTACTATATTAAGCAATGCTTGGGTCCACATAGCTTGTGCTGCACAGTAGAATTGAAGAATTTTGCAAGGTTTGATTATGTAAGTACTATTACCAATTCAGGCTTGCCATAGATGTCTTGGGTTCACTGGGATCAGTTGCTTCCAGGGGTAGTCTGAGAACCTTACTTTTATGAGAGAGACCTCACACTGCCGTATATCTACTTTTACAAAAGTGCAACACTGACACATTCCAGTTGCACCTTCTTGTGATCTGAACTGGATATCTGTGCTTCCTGCTCTTCAATTTCCCCAGACAGGTGATCAGACAATCATTAAATGAGCCGTGAAGGTGCAAATTGATAATTTGCTTTATTTCACAATAAAATAAAGGTGCAGGGGTAAAAATTCAACTTGGGTGTGGATATGTACCTAATCAAATCAATGAAATTGGTAGATAAAATTGGTCAAGTGCTGCCATTATCACTTAATAGCCAGTCTACCAAAGCTGTTAATGGTATTGACTAACAGCTTACCTAAGTGCAGGGACAGGGGATAATTTGTCAATGTCTTATTAATTACATTGTTAAGGTTTAATGGCAATTACATTGTTAAATAGGTGGTGGGTGTTTGTACACCCATGGCTATGTTCATGGCTGGGTGCCCCCAAAGAGGAAGCACACTGTGTCCGCTGGTATGATTGAGCACCGTGGAGTACATTATTGACCCCCAAATCAGATTTTGGTTTGACCTTTGTAAGTTTCCTTTATGTTTCCTTTAAGGGGCTGCCCCTTTTATTTGTTCATTTGATTTTTTGTTAATTTGTTAATTTGTCCCATTTTTCTATTGGTTTATTCAAAGGAGTATAAATGGGGATATCTGGATCACTAGGGGTCAGGCATAGTGTTGATTGTGAACTAAGCCAACAAACTCTCTCCAGCAAGGAAAGTAGCTGCATCTTAGTTTTAACTTCACCAAGCAAGGTGGATCCGATTAATAGATATCAGGAATCCCTGACGTTATTTATAGGGGAGTTCATCTCCCCAGTTACGGAGGTTCTAATATCCATGTGGATGGGCTGTGTCAGGGGTGTGATGAGATGCTAGGTTGGAGGATGAATCATGCAAGTTTCTTCATAATCTAACACAATATCCTTCTCCAAAATCTCACCTCTTTATGCCATGCCTGACAAAGTACAGCTGCTTTCAGCAGTCTTATCTGGCTTCTTCCATCATAAGGTCAGAAGTGGGGATGTTCGCTGATTGCACAATATTCAGCACCATTTGTGAATTCTCAGATACTGAAGCAGCCCATGTCCAAATGCAGCAAGACCTAGACAATATCAAGGCTTGGGCTGACAAGTGGCAAGTAAAATTTACACCACATAAGTGCCAGGGAATGACCATCTCCTACAAGAGAGAATCTAACCATCACTCCTTGACATTCAATGGCACTACCATCAATGAATCCCCCACTATCAACATTCTGGGGGTTACCATTGACCAGAAACTGAACTGGGTTACCCATATAAATACTATGGCTGCAAGAGCAGGTCAGAAGCTAAGAATCCAGTGGCAAGTAACTCATCTCCTGACTCCCCAACGCCTGTCCACCATCTACAATGTACAAGGCAGGAGTGTGACAGCCTTGCTGCAGAGAGAATTGATGAAGATATTGATGGTGGAGACCATGGACAAATCGAGTTCTAGCTCGTGGGATGTCATCCAGCACAACATTGACACCATGAAGTCAATCATGGAGAGAGCGCTCAACTCCATGGACACTTCTTTCGAGCTCACAATGATAGAATCTCTGGTGATGGGTCCAAGTGCTTCTTTGGGAGTTCAGACTTCTGCCATCTTGGCTCTGGGATCCAAGATTTCCCAATTTTTCAATGAAGAAGAAGACAAAGAAGGGTTTTCAGAGCATTGGCTCATTCTTTCATTTTGTTCTCATGCAGAACAGTGGGAGATTAGAAGGGCAACCCCATGACAGTTGCATCGGTTCTATGGGAGATGCTCAGCCTGCCCTATGTCTAGATAACAGTCCACTTGTCAATGTGTGATGCAGTGCCCCTTAGGGGTCACCAGAGGTAATGGTGTGAGAGCAGGAAAAGATGTCAGTGCAAATGATACTCTGGCTACAATTAAATAAATAAGAATGGAACCAGGTGGAAGTTCTCCTACTCATCAACATTGAAGAGGCATTGGAGGAGGAGGTGTGTTCAACCATGCCAAAGGCTATAGACAGGTAGAGAAGGACAGCAGTGAAAGTTTACCTTTGTCATAATTGCATAAGATGTGTTAAGACTGGTCCCTGGGTGACGTCCCCGAATTTGTTATGATCCCAGATGAGATACCCTAAATTGTTATGCTTCTGGGTGAGGAGGGATGAGCTGGCTCTCCTTCTTTATTCAACCCCCTCGGTTTTTCGCAACAAGGTTAATTTAGAAAAGGATCTCTTTGCTCGTGGATACCTTTTCCCAGTCCAAATATATTTATCTTTTAGAAGGAGCCAATTTAACCAGGCTTTCTTGAGTCAAAGAAAGATTGAGGTCATTAGTTACTAAAAATCTGAGAAAAAAATAATAAAAATGCAACACACAAACACACATATCAGAAATGAGAAGTAGAGTCCAAAAATAAAAGTTAAAAAAAACAAATCAGTCTTTGGCTTATCCGTGAGGAGTAGGTGATGAAATGTTGTGGCCATGAAGGATGGGTGATTCCGGTAGAGCTGACTTTGGCAGTTGAGCAGTTGGTTTGGAGACACTTGGTTCTGAAGGTTAACTGAAGGAGTTCTCCTGTTTCCTTTTCGACTGTAGCTTGGATGATTTGTGACTTGCCTGCAGCAACAGGGAAAGATTTTTTAAATGCAAGCTTCAGGGATACCTAGTTGATGTTCTTCAGCTGTGACCTTCACAGCACACAGTAGCACACCAGATCTAGAACATCAGAACTAGCACACCAAGACCAGGTTTCCAGGTTTTTAACCCTTTTTCTTGTGTATTCCTAGAAGAGAAAAATAAACATGTCTTTCAACCAGAATCAGTCTACATTGTCTCTGGAACCACAGGAGATAAAAGTTCAGTTTTTTGCACTGCATTTCAAAGGAAGTATCTCTGCCTGAAGTAGGCCTTGACACCTTTTTAGGTGTGACATTCTGTTCTCTCTGAACTAGTCAGTCAAGTGTAAGTCACATAGGAATTTTCAAGCAAATGGTCACTTTACATTCTCAGCCAGCTTTTGCTTGTAGGCTTTTTACAAAACACATGTCTTCCTTACAAAAGTTCAATATGTCCGTAAATAATTTGGTCTGTGATCCATGATATATGCCATTAAAGGCTGTAAGAAGAGCCATTTTGGCACAGTGGCAGGGCCAGAAAGCTGATTGGAAAGATTCAAATATGGAGCTGTACGAAGGTGTGCATGGATTTGGGAATGATAACAGGTTCAAGAACTTTGGTGTAGAAAGGAAGGTTAGAGATGGGGCATTGGTTTACAAGGATGATGAGGTTGGTTTTTGATAAAAATGATGATGATGGCCGATTTACAGAAAAGAGGAACAGTACATGAAGAGACAAAATTGTTAACAACAAAGATAGGAGACAGGAATGTAAGTTGAGTCATCAGCAGTTGTGTGGAATAGGGTTGAAGGAAGGTAATTTGGGTTTCATGGACAAAATAGTTGGGAGGGTGTGTGACGAGAAATAGGAGAGAAACTAGAGAAAGTGAGTTCAAGGCTAGGGCAGGAGGCAGTTTTAGAGCAAATTTGGTATTGTGCAGTAGGGGAAGGGAGGGAAATGGCAGATGCAGCTGACAGAATTGTCTCTAACTTTGTGACAAAGAAATCCATGACACATTCTGACACTTATTGTTGGAGGTGAGGATAATAGAGATTGGGGGCAAGTGTTTAAAAAAGATGGTTTGCAGTAGAGAAAATAATTCACGGGCTACTATGCATTCCTGTATGAGCCATATGAAATGGTAAGGTCAGGGAGTGGCTGTAAATATTGATTGGAAATTTACCTTTTTTGTTCATCGTCCCCACTCCCCCTTTCACTTGTGCAAAACCTATTACATTTCTATCTTCCTTCAGTTCTGAAGAAAGGTCCTTGACCTGAAACACTAACTCTGTTTCTCTCCACAGGTGCTGCCTGAGCTGCTAAGTATTTCTAGCACTTTCTGCTTTTATTATCTATCCTTGGCCTCCTGCTATTTCTCATCCACATGCATCATCCAAAGGCACAGCATTAGTTTTCACATGTATGCTGTCAACACCCATTTCTACATCATTTTCACCTCCCTCATCTCCTCCACTATTGCTAAATTGTTGGACAGCTTGTCTAAAGTCCAATTAAATATTGGGAAGACTAAAGCTATAAAACTTTTGGCACTCTTACAAATCCTGTTCCCTAGTTACCAAAACAATCCCCCGCCCTGACAACAATCTGAGGTTGAACCAGAGTGTTTGAGACCTTGGTGTGATATTTGATTCCGAGATGAGCTACCGACCACATATTTGCAACATCATTAAGACTGCCTATTTTTATCTCCATAATGTTTCTCGACTCAGCCTCTGTCTCAGCTCATTAGCTTCTGTGACCCGCATCTATTCCGTTGTTACCACTATCTAATGCACTGGTGCTTCCCACATTGTATCCTCTATAAGGCAGTCATCCAAAACTCTGCTGCTCGTGTCCTTACTTACACCAAGCCCCATTCAACCATTACCCCTGTTCTCCCTGACCTACATGATCCCTCCACCTCCACATCTGCATTCAATCCACCTCTTGAGAATCCCCAATTTTGCTTGCTCCACCATTGGTGGCTGTGCCTACAGTTGCCTAGGCCCTAAGCAATTCTCTCACTAAACCTCTCCACCACTCTACGTCTCTTTCCTTCTTTAAGACACACTTTAACATCTACCTCTTTTAAAAGCTTTTGCCCTAACATCGTCTTGTGTGGCCCGGTTTCAAACTTCTCTTTACAACACTCCTGTGAAATTCCTTGGAACCTATCATTATATTAAAGGTGCAATATAAATAAAAGTTGTTGATCCTTAGACTCAGATTATCCCAGACAATCCCAAGACCCACCTGGAACAAAGTGACCAGAGGAGTCGAAGACCAAACTAGATCTGTCCTTGAGCCTCATCAGAATAAGTCTGCCAATCTCTGGATGCAATCAGGTGCCTTGACTTAACTTGCCCGTTGGGGCCTTACAAATTTTGTAATCATGGTCCACAAGGATTAGCGATCAGGAGTGAGGTGTAAGTGGGCCATGGGCAGCTCGCCTTGGTTTAGTGAAGCACCAAGGAGGACTCCCACTCCTTCTAACTTTACAAAATACAAACTTTTTCAAAATGTTGGGCCTTTTTTGATTAGCTTCTGGCAGCCCTTTAAGGAATGTTGGTTAAGCTGCTCAAGGCGATGAAATACCACTCAGAACCTATGCATGAATTTACCAGTCTGGGTTGGAAATTACTGAATACTAGAGTCTCATTTCCATATTAAACTGAGGCCTTTCCTAATCTTACAACAGCTAACTTTAGGCTGCTGCTGAGGCCTCCTTTAAAAAAAGACACCAAATAATTTCGTTGTGGCCTATAAACAACATTGCAGAGTGGCCAGATGTCTCTTTCCTGCTATGTTGGTTAGTGTTGCACCCATTTTAGGCCTCTAAAATGGACCCAGCAATGTTAATTTTTGACCTTTTGAAGCAGGCAGTGATAGGAGACCTGACATTATTTGAGTTTGAAGCACAAGTGAATTAAAGGCATCCAAGGTGTATCACGAGAAACCATTAAACCTTCACCATGATAAAATCTCCCTGAAAATAGATTAAAATCATCCCACAAATTGTGTCTCTGCATAGAGTAGCAGAGATTGGAGCATTTATCAGAGTATGCCGTATATGTCAGTTGAGCTTTGCACTTGTGGTTCATGGTAATATTTCAATTGCTGGATCTTTTATTGTCCTGTTAGAAGATTCCACCTTTTCATGTTCTCCCTTTATAAAGTATGAACAGTTGTGATAGTTCCTATCAAGCTGTGAAGTAAAGTGCTTCAGTTCATGATGAGCTGCATAATGTAAACACAAATTTATAATTTTGCTTCACTCACACCATCTGTAGTTCAAATGAGAAATTTGCTCTATTTCTTTATGTTACAAAGAATAACTTTAGGATTTTCATCTGAATCCCTGGATCTGGTATGGCCATGTGGTTCCCTCCAAACTATCCATTTTCCTATACATAGACGTTCATGTTCCTTTTAATAACAAGCATCAACCTGAAAATCAGTTTGTTTTAAGCACGATGTGTACTTTCTTTCTGAAACCAGTTGTGTCATTTGATAGTTTACAGAAAGATGTCCTCGACTTTTAAATTAGTGCTGGAATTTCTTATTAGCCTCATTAGCATTTCTGTGTAATAAATATGTAAATTATGAGTTCACACAGGAGATTTAATTTTGTCCTCTTATTTCTTATTAGTTGTAAATGGGCTCCTACTTTGTCAGATAATTGGTAACACTGCATACCAATAAGGCATTTCCTTTCACTTCACTGTTACTGGCTTAAATGGAATGGGCAAGGCTGTTAGAGTTTTGATGTAAAAGTTATAAACTAGTTATGTGAAGAGCTTATAAATAATTGTATTGCTTTTGTTTTTAACATTCCACAGCAGGTTAAGCATTTTTTTAATATATTCTATCAATTTTATTTTTAATAAATGTCCCCTAATGTCAATTTAATGGTATACGTTATCAGCAGCTTTCACATTCTAGTGTGGTACAATTGGGTTCATGCTCTCATTCTGCTACCTTGCTCACATTAGACAGACTGTGAGAGGGACGATCATACTGGCCTCATTTGCAATGTCAGCTGTTGATACACTGAGAAAATGTTCTTATCCATTAGAGTATAGAATCATAAAATGAATACAGCACAGAGGTTGTTTTGACATTGTGTCTGTGCTGGCTCCTTGCAAGATCAAATCAGGTGGTCCCACTCTACCAACATTTTCCTGTAGCCCTGGAAATTTTTATCTTCAGATAATTGTCCAATACTCTTTAGAAGGCCATGATTGAATCTGCCTCCACTGCAATCTCAGACTGTGTGATCCAGATCCTAACCATTCATTGGCCTTTTTCTCAACTAGGTTTCAGCCACTAACAAAAGTTCTTTATAAAATGCAGGGTTACTTGACAGCTAGTGATATTTATTTTCCATACACAAAATCAACAGAATAGGTTCCATTCTGCTTCCACAGTAACTGAGGAAGAATAACCTCATTATGCTGATTTTTTGGGTGTATTATTGAAGCAGAAAGCACTAGATTTGCAGTTTTATGTTCCACACCCGAATGGTCTCTAAAACATGTCCAATGTCACATTGGCTCAGGCAATATTTAGGTGTCCCTGACAGCTGCCTGAAACAGACATTAGGATCCTTGCATATGCCATGGTGGGGGGTGGGCAGAGGTGGGTGTGTGGGGGTGGTGGGGGGGAAGTACTGCCTGTTTCATAACTCTGCTTCGTCATTCGGTATAACAGAGCAAAGCATGTTTCATTCAGTTTTCTTAGTTCTCCTGCAGCCTAACCAGCAGTACTTAAATAGAGCACTGGAGGTCTGCAACTAAACAGTCATTCTTCTTGGTGTGGAGTCAGGAGAAGCAGGAGTGTTGCACCTGGCTCCATATCAATACTGCAGGATGCTGCTGGCGCACACTCATTAGTCCCATTAGCCTTGCTTTCTCACCCCCTCACCCTCCCCCCGACCACCTAACCGGGTCTTACCTGAGGACAGCTGCCAACATTAAAGCTGGCCCAATTTGGTTTCCAGCAAACCACAAAGCTACCTCTGGACACTTCATTGGTATCTGCATCTTGCAGGAATTATTCAGAGGAAGCTCAAAGCCTGTGGCTCAATTTGGGATGAATCTTGTGTCTCAGGCTTCTGGTATGTGTATCGAATGCATCACCTATAAAGCATCAAAAAATAACTCAAAGCCAATTTCCTTTCCCCCCCCCCCCTCCCCTAAAGAACAAGCATCCATTTTGGGTGGCAACATATTAACTACTGTTTTTTTAATTAGCTTCCAAAGATGTCTCAAATTTCCCAGGTCTGAGTGAATAGTATAGCACTGGGCAATCAGGAATTGAGACCACGAGTGCAAATTTGCAATCAGCAAGTGATCCAAGAAGATATTTTAGAAGGTAAGAAGATAAGATATTTTGGCTGAAGTAGGCTGGATGCATTTGACCCTTTGAGCCTGCTTCACTATTCAACAAGATCATCACTGATCTTCTACCACAACTTTGTCCTCCCGCAGCAACTGACCCCTATGTCCCTTAATTCCTTTAGTACCCAGAAACCTATTGATCTCTGTCTTGAACATACTCAATGGGCTGGACTTACCAGCCCTCTGGAGACGCACTGGGAAACTTGAGACCTCATAAAATGATGATGGATGGCATAGGAGGAGAGCCCAACCTCTTATCCCCATCGCAGTCATGGGCAAGGACCTCAACAGCGTTGCCGCCTGCCAGGTGGAGGCAAGCGGCCAATCACATGAATTAATTCACAAATTAAGAGTACATTCCTGCCCCATTGGCATTTTATTGGCATTGGGAGGGGCCGCTACTACATGGGGAGACAGTCAGGTAAATTTGGCAACCTCCAAGCTTGTTTCCAGGGGGGCTGTCCTTTGTGGTTGCTCCATAGCCCACAGAGAGGTGCCCTGGTAGCAACAGTCATCCCCGCAGCTACAATGCTGTGGCTGGATGGTACCCCCAACACCCGATTGCTGGGTGCTGCTTGTCTGATCCCAGCAAGATAGCTGACAGAATTCGCTTTGCCTTCAACTGTATCTTGACATGAAGGAACCCTCTAATTGGGCCAGCAGCTCTGAGAGCTGGACAACTGTCCTCATTTGGAAATCAGTCTCAATGGCAGCCTCTTAATTGTTTGTCACTGCTAAACTGCCACCCAAGGTCCTGCTACCCACCCATGCAAGGTTGGATCCTGCTTTCGATCCCAGCACTGGGATTACTTATATTGTGGATGACTGAGCATCCCTCAGTTCCAGGGGTAAAGAATTCTTAAGATTCGCAACCCTTTAAGTGAAGAAATTTCTCCTCATCTCAGTACTACACGATTGACGTCTTATTCTAACACTGTGACCCTGTGTTCCAGGTTCCCCAGCCAAGGGAAATGTTTTCTCAGCATTGACCTTGTCAAGCCCCTTAAGAATTTCATATCATTCATTTCGATCACTTTTCATTCTTCTAAACTCTAAGGGTTATAATCATCTCAATCTATCCTCAAAGGTCAATCCCCTCATCCCAGGAACCAGTTGAAAGAACTTTTGTTGCATACCTTCTAGGGCAAGTATATCCTTCCCTAGGTAAGGAGACCAAAATTGCATACACTACTCCAGATGTGGCCTCAACAATGACCCGTATAATTATAATCAGATTTTCTTACCCTTAAGCTCCAATGCCCTTGTAACAAAAGCTGGTGCAGAATTTAATCCAGGTGACAAGGCATTTCCCCCCCCCCACCAACCTCAACCCCCACCCCCAATGGAAGCATGCAAGCAACCCAGACATGGTTTGCTTTTTGGACTTCCAGTATGGCAAGCCTCCCACCTGTTGCTGGATAAATGCCAGAGGCATCAGGATGAGGCCATTTAGTTGGCATTAATTACCTACTTAAGGGCCTGAATTGGCAGTGGGGCAGAAAGACCATTCCACAATAATCAGGTCAGAAGCAGGCAGGTTAGGGGGTCCCCTCCTGGCACCCTCATGCCTGATTAAATGCACCCTGACCTCCAATCTTCCTTCAGGGAGGCCATTAAATTCTGCCCTAGGATACCATTTGCCTTCCTAATTGCTTGCTGTAACTTCGTACTAACTTTCTGTGATTCATGTACAAGGACACCTAGATTCCTCTGAATGCAAACATTCCCCAATCTCTGACGATTCAAAAAAGATTAGGGGGAATTTTACAGCTACCACCCACCCCCAGCAGGATGGTGGGGGAGGCACAAAAATAGGTTGAGTGGCTGGCTCACCACCTTCCCGCCCACCTGGTCCCTATAATACAGGTCTGGGACCAGGGAATGGAGTGGGTAATGGCGCCACAAGGCCACCTACCCTTAGGTCTATTAAGATCCTTAACTGCTGGATTAAGTGGCAATTAGAGTCTCAGTCTACCTTAATTGCCATGATACACTTGGCAGTGGAAGTCGGGCAAGAGTCTTCTCACCAAAATTGATGAAAGAGCAGGGAGGAAAGGGGTTACCTCCTTCAGGTGGTGCCCTGTGTGCATTGGGGCATGCCCTCTAAGTTTGTACCCCCTTTTGTGCCTCACTGCCTGGCCTCCAACACCCTATTCCCCCATCACCTCACCAGCCCCTCCCCTCCCTAGGACACCTGATCCCTTTTTGCCCAAGAAGCCACAGACTCCCCTTGTCCAGTGCACATGACACCTCTTCGTTGGCCTCCTTGCAGTCCCAGCAGTACCTAGTACTGTCTTCTGGTGCTACTGGAACTGCAAGAGCTGCTAGTCAATCAACTGTCGAAGGCAGGACTTCCTTCCGCAGAGGGGCAGAAGTCTGACCCTCAGCTTGCTAAGGCTTGTTAGGTTTGCGACCGACTTTTCTTCCAGGGGAGCATGCTGCACCCTGAAAAATTCATCCCATCCTGTTTGTATTTTCCTACCAAAGTGGATAACTTCACACCACATTGAATTTCACCTCTCATGTTCATGCCCACTCACTCAACTTGTCTGTATCCCCTGGAGCATCTATGCACCCTCCTTATTGCTTACTTCTACTTATCTGTATCACCAGCAAACCTAGGTACATTCCACTCAATCTAAACCATACCTCGGGATTGTAAATAGCTGAGACCCAAGTGTTGATCCTTGCTGTTCCCCACTAGTTGTGTGCAAACCAAAAATGTCACATTTATTCCTACTCACTGACATTTGTCCATAAAAAAATACTCAATCCATGCTAATATATTACTTCCAATTGCACAAGTCCTAATTTTGTTTAATAACCTCTTGTGTGGCAGTTTATCGAATGGTTTTTGAAAATCCAAATACACTATTTCCCTTTAACCATCCTACTAGTTACACCCTTAAACAAGCCTAATAGATTTGTCAAACATGATATCCTTTTGACAATTCCAAGTTGACTTTGCTTAATCACATTGTGATTTTCTACATACCCTTGTTACCAGGTCCCTGATGATAGATTCTAGAATTTTGCCTACTACTGATGTTAGGCTAGCTAGCCTATAGTTTCTCATTTTCTCTCTTTTCACGTTAAATAGTGGGTTTATGTTTGCTAGCTTTCAATCCTTGGGAACTACTCTAGAATCTAGTGAATTCTAGAAGATTAAAACCAACACATCCACTATCTTTCTGCAGCTACCTCTTTTAAAACCCTGGAATGCAAGTCATAAGGTTCAGGACCTTCTTTGCCACTTGGTCCCTTTAATTTCTTCAGTGCTATTTCTTTACTTCTATTGATTTCTTTAAGCTCCTCATTCTTGCTAGTGTAAAGAATATATCTTTTTATTTCTGCTGGTCTGTGGATTAAAATTACAATGGATGCAGTTTGAAGGACATGTCTACCAGAACAGTGTGAGGGATATATACAGTGCTGCTGTCCTGGAACAGAGTGTGCCATGAAAGAGTGGATGGTGCTGAGAAGGAGCCTTGTTTAATGGGAGCTGTCTGGCAACAATATTTTAATTGGCTCCTGACCAGGTGACCAGGTTTTGTGTGAGAGCAGTGCAGCAGAATAGTTCCTAGCCTGAAAGGAAAAACACCTAAAACCTCTCTCTCCTGTGTGTGTCAGAATCCAGTAATTCTATAATGATAGCGAGATGGCTTTTTTCTTCCAGATATCTCTATAATCTGCTCTCTCTTTGAAAACCCCTGTCAAGAGGCAAAAGGGAAAATCACTGTCAGAGGCATTGAAAGGCAAGCGCTCAACCAGTGAACTAAAGACTGAAAGTGTTGGAAGACCACCTTGTGTCATCAACAAGGAACTGAAAAGAATTTGGAAAACATCGATCAAAATCAACCCATAAAATCCTGTACTCTGGAATTGGTGCTATTGGCCATTCTATCCCAGCCTTAAAATCCATGTTTTTGTGTGTCTTATGTGTCTTGTATGTGTGTGTATAGGGATTTAAGAAGAGGTAGAGTTTAGGTTATAGAGTTAGAAATTGGCAGTTCATATTTCTTTTGTTTGCCACTGGTTAAAGGCAATTTGTTCAATAAACAGTTATTTACTTATTATGTTTACAAACCTGGTGCTCATATTCTGTTAATCTAAATTAAACAATGAAGTGGGTTGATCAAACTTTTCACATTTGTCTAGGCTCGGGGAACAGTGGGCTTGATATTGCAGCACACTATCCCCAGTGAGTCATGACAAAGTTTGGGGGTTTGGGTCCTGGATATTTTGGAACAAAAGACAATGATGACTTGTGCGTAGATCTAGTGAGCAATAAAAGCTAAAAGGAAATACCAAGCTTCTACTGCCAAAAATAAGATGGCACCAGAAACTGCTAAAGCTTTCCTGCAAGTGGAAGAGATGTCCCTGGCGATTTTACAAGGGATCCCAAAAGCCAGGTTAATTGAATTGGCAAGTAAATTAAGAGTATCATTGCCTGCAAAGTTAGGAAGGCAGAGATAATTGAAGAGATGGCAAGGCATTTGAAGTTAGAAGGAATACCCAAGAGACTGAGTTCTCCATGGGGTGGTTCATTGGGATGGGCTCAAATTCAGTTGCAAATTAAAAAATTGGAACAAGAGGCAGCAGAAAAAGAAAGGAAAGAGATAGGGCACTTCAAAAGGAACAAGCAGAAAGGCAGGAGAGAGAAAGAAAACAAGAAAGGGAATTAGAAATGGTGAAGATAGAAAAGGAGGAAAGAGAAAAAGAGAGAGGATTCTAGCTTAGAATGCTGGCAGTTAAAAAAGAGATGCCAGTAGGTGAGGCAGGACTTATTTCTAGATCAGAATGCGGTGGGAGATGTTTAAATTTGTATAAGTTCTTCCAAGGTTTGAGAAAAGCAATGTTGAAGCACTCTTTATTTCATTTGAGAAGATAGCTAAACAGGTGAACTGGCCAAGGGAAAACTGGGCATTGCCAATGCAGAGCAAACTGAAGGTAGAGCACAGGAAATTTATGCTTCACTGTCAGAGGAGAATTCTAGGAATTATGGTGTGGTAAAAAAGGCCATTTTGAATGCATATGAGTTGGTCCTTGAAACATACAGCCAAAATTTTTGAAATTTAAGGAAACAGCCTGGACAAACTTACATTGAATTTGAGAGGATTAAGCAAAGTAATTTTAACAGGTGGATACGAGCATTAAGAGTTGAAACAACCTATAAATTTCTCAGAGAGACCATTCTCTTGGAAGAACTTAAAATCTCCCTACCTTCTGTAATAAGAACCTATGTTAAAGGCCAAAGGGCTGCAACTGCTAGACAGGCAGCAGTAATGGCTGATGATCATGAGCTGATCCATAAAACTAAATCTTTTTTCATCACCCCCAGAAATTTAAAAAGAATAGAAAGTGGAAGAGTGAAAGGAAGGCAAGTAGCCAGGGTAAAGAATGGATAGCTGGGAATACCTTGGGATCTCTTCTTCAGATCAGGAAGGAAAGTACGGTGGGTGGAGGTGAATCTCGAAGCCTAAATGTTTCCATTGTAATAAAGTGGAACACATTTGTTCAGAACGCTGGAAGTTGCAAGGGAAGCCCATGGGACTTATTGGAGCTCATAAGAGTGAGTCCAAAAAGGGAAGTCAAAAAGAAAATGCCACAGATCAAATTGTAGCTTTAACTTCAAATAAGGGTCTGGAGGTAACCACTGTTGTGAATGTAGGTGAAGTGAATAAGGTAGATGAAGGATATAAAGGCTTTCCGTCTATAGGAAAGATAATCCCTTTTTCATCAAATGCTGCAGCTAAACCCATCACTATATTAAGGGATGCAGGAGCCAATCAAACTCTTTTGCTGGAGAAGTGCTGAGTTTTCCCTCCAGAGAGCTTAATGAAAGCTAAAGTATTGGCAAGTGGGATAAGTAGAGTGCATATCCAGCACCATTGTACAAAGTGCAATTCGAGTGTCGTTTGTTGTCTGGATCAGTGGTTGTAGGATTTAAGAAATTACCAGTGGAAGGAGTTGATTTATTCCTAGGGAATTATTTTGCAGGAGTGAATGTTATAGCTTTGCCCATAATTACGGAAAGTCCAAGAGGATAAAGAGATGGAACAGTTACAAGAACAATTTCTGGTATTTTTCCATCACCTGTGGTGACCAGACCAATGGCTAAACAAAGTCCTTCACCAGAGGTCAAAGTAATACCATGAGCAGATGTTAGAGTAACCAACACTTTCTTTAAGGATGAGCATAATTCAAAGAAAGCGTTTGGCATGCCTTCAGTAATTGAGGCTCAGAAAGCTGATCCAGAGTTAAACAAGTTAACACAGTCAGCTCACACTGAAGCTGAGACAGAAAGAGTTCCAGAGTGCTATTACATTAAAAACAGAATTCTGATGAGGAAGTGGAGACACCCTCACAGACCTGCGGATGAGGAATGGACAGCTGTTCATCAGATAGCGGTACCACCCAAATATCCTAAGGGGATATTGCAAGAAGCACATGAAATCCCTATGTCAGGACATGTAGGAATACGGAAAACCCAAGCATTTTACCTGGCCAAAACTACATAAGGACGTAGTGCAATTTTGTAAAATGTGTCATACATGTCAGGTAGTAGGTAAACCTCAACATGTAATCAAACCAGCGCCTTTAATACCCATACCAGTTTTTTAAAAAACATTCAGCTGGTTATTAGTAGATTGTGTAGGACCATTACCAAAAATGAAAGCAGGACATCAGTATATCCTTACAATCATGGATATGACAACTCAATTTCCAGAAGCTATTCCTTTAAGGACAATTACAGCTAAGGTGGTAGTGGAAAAGTTAACTCAGTTTTTCACTCATTATGGCCTACCAATTGAAATACAATCTTACCAATCTTATCATGTCTAAAATTTTCCAGGACACAATAACCATTTTTGGTATCAAACAACTAAAGTCTATTGCCATCACTCACAGACACAGGGAGCCTTAGAGGGATACCATCAGACTCTCAAAACCATGATTAAGGCCAATTGCCAGTGATTGGGGGTAGGTGCAGTCCTATTACAAAATGATAACTTAGGGATAAAGAAGCTCGTGGGGGATTTTTCCAAGAAACTAAATCAACATCAGAGGAAGTGTTCTACAGTAGAAAAAGAAACTCTAGCATTATTGTTGTCCCTTCAACACTTTGAAGTTTATGTCTGACATGATAACAAAGAAACACTAATCTACACTGACCATAATCCGCTGGCGTTCATTGAAAAGTTTAAAACTCGAAATGCCAGACTGTTAAGATGGGGTCTATTGTTTCAATCATTCAATATAATGATTGTTCATATTACCAGCAAAGATAATGTGATCGTGATTTGTCCCGGGTGTAAAATAATAAAATAAGTTTAAGGGATAAGAAATGCTGAAAATTGTACAAGATTGTATAAGGGGGAGGAAGAATGAATGGAAGTAAGGGCGGGATCTTCCCCCCCGTCGGGGGAGTTGTGCGGGAGTGGGCGCAGGCGGACGGGTTCCTGATCGGCGACCCCGGTTGGGGGTGCACTGCCATTTTACATGGGCAGGCCAATTAAGACCCACCCAGCGTGACATATGTCAGGAAGCTCTATGCGGTCCCTGTGCGGGCAGGTGGGGTTTCCCTGAGCTGGGAATGCGCTCTTTCGTGCCGTGCATGGATCTCACTGAGGCAAAGTGATGCCTCAGGGATATCGGCTCAGGTTTGAAAGATTGAATAAAGATCAGGAAAAAAATATCCCCTCATGTGCTACTGTCACATGAGCTGGGACATGTCAATTTCTTTTACTTAGACATTTCAGACAAATTTTAATACCCTCATGAAACCTCATCCCGCCTGTGGATGAGGTTTCATGTTTTTTCAGAAGCCTGCCTGGGCTCCCGGCCTGCCTGCCAACCTTCAGGTTGAATGGGGAAGTCCATTGATTAGCTCAATTACTTTATTAATGGCATTAAGTAGCCATCGAAGGTTGGCGGGCGCGCAGCCAACTCGGCTCTGCATCCGCTAACCTGAAAATGTAATTCACTCAGGGCAATGTCGGAACACCCGCTCAACATCACCCCACATCATTTTACATGTCGGCGAGTGGGCCCTGCCCCCTGCTTGCCAACTGGAAGAGGTAGCCCTAAGTCTTGTGTTTTGATGTTCATGTGTTACATACCTTGTGATGAAATGCATTTTGATATGGTGTTTCACCTCATTTAAGGGTGAAGCCATGTAACAAATATCTTTTTATTTCTGTTGGACTGTGGATTAAAATTACAATGGCCGCAGTGTGAAGGACATGCCTACTGGAACGGTGTGAGGGATATATACAATGTTGCTGTCCTGGAACAGAGTGTGCCGTGAAAGACAGGCTGGTGCCGAGGAGGAGTCTGGTCTAGTGGGGATCTGCATGGTGACAACATTTTAATTGGTTTCTGACCAGGTGACCAGGGTTTGTATGGGAGCAGTACAGCAGAATATCTCCTAGCCGGAAAGGAAAAACAGCTAAAACCTCTCTCTCCTGTGTACGTCAAATTCCAGTAATTCTACAATAATAGCTATATGGCTTTTTCTCCTCATATCTCTTTAATCTGCTCTCTCTCTGAAAACCCCTGTCATGAGGCAAAGGGGAAAGTCACTGTTAGAGACATTGAAAGGCACGTGTTCAACCACTGAACTAATGACTGAAAGTGCTGGAAGACCACCTCATATCATCAACAAGGAACTGAAAGGAATTTGGAAGACATTGATCAAAATCAACCCATCGAATCCTGTACCCTGGAATTGATGCTATTGAACAGTTTTTTCTCACCCTTAAAATCCATGTTTTTGTGTATCTTATGTGTCATGTGTATGTGTATAGGAGTTTAAGAAGGGGTAGAGTTTAGGATATAGAGTTAGAAATCAGCAGTTCATATTTCTTTTTTTTGCAACTGGTTAAAGGCAATTTGTTCAATAAACAGTTATTTACTTATTAAGTTTCTAAACCTTATGCTCATATTCTGTTAACCTAAATTAAACAATTAGGTAGGTTGATCAATCTTTTCATATTTGCTGTGGCTCAGGAAGCAGTGGGGCTTGATACTACAGTGCACTATTCCCAGTGAGTTGTATTACTAGATCCTTGGTTCCTCATTAATTCCACATGTTTTTTTGTCCAAAATGAAGACAGATGCAAAGTATTTGTTTAATATCCATCTCCATTTCCTTATTCCCCATTATAATTTCACTTGTCTCTGCCCCTAAAAGGCCCACATTTACTTTCACTAATCTCTTCATATTTAGATAACTATTGAAACATTTTCTGTTTTTGTGTCTCTTGCTAGCCTAATCTCATCTCTTTTCTTTTTCCTTATCAATCTCTTTGTCCTCCTTTACTGAATTCTAAAACACTCCCTGTCCTCAAGCTTATTTCATTTTTTGACAATGTTGTAAGCCTTTTCCTTTGAAGTAGCACTATTTTAATTCTGCTTGTTAGCCATGGTGGGACAGCTTTTTTTCTGTGCGGTTTTTATGCCTTAAGTGAATGTATATTTGATACAAATTAGGTATTAATTCTTTAAATGATAATCATTGCTTGACTACTGTCATAGGCAACTTCCTCCTCATACCTACATCGTTTGCTTTGTTTAGATATCTGACTCTAGTTTCAGACCTAACTAAATTACTTTCAAACTCAATATAACATATTATGGTCACTCTTCCCTAGAGGCTCCTTTTTTGCATTGTTATTCATTAACCCTTTCTCATTGCACAATACAAGACCCAAAATTGCCTGGTGCCAAGTTGATTCCCTGTGATCTAGAAAATCATCTTATTTCATGCCATAAGCAGGCCCTTCACACCGTTACCTCCAAATTTGGTTTGCTGACACTATATGAAAATTAAAGTATCTCATAATTACTATACTACCCTTGTTACATGCATGTCTCATTTCTTATTCATACTTGGCCCTACACTGCAATTATTATTAGGGGTCCACCTTGCTGTTTCTTAGCTCCACTCAAACAGCTTCTACTTCTTCATCTTCTGAGGTAAGATTCTTTCTCATTACTGTCTTTACCTTTATTATCAGGTCTACCCCTTCTCATTTTACATTTTGCCTATCTCTTCTAAAACTTAAGTATCCTGGAATATTTTGTTCCTAACCTTGGTCATTTTGCAGCCATGTATTGGCTATGAAATCAAGCCTATTAATTTCGATCTCTGCAATTACTCTATACAATTTGTTGCAGATGCCTTGCAAGTTGAGATATAGGGCTAGATTTTCAATTGCCAGTGAGAACAGGAACTGCTGCAGGTATGATTTGAAATTCACAGAGGGTGGTCCTGCATTCTGCTGCCTTTGGAATGCAACGCAATTTTAAAAGGGAGAATGGGAGGAGGAAATGGGGAACATGCTCCCCTCAAGTTGACAGGCAATTTAGCTCTTCCGGGAGTGTATTGATGGGCTGTTGAGGGTGAGGATGCAATTTTTAATGTGTAAGTTGCTAAATCCAAACAGTCTGCTGCACATTAGTGGCTGTATAGTTGTCAGGTTTAATGCAGGTAGAAGTTAAATGTGCCATGCTCAGTACAATTGAATATTATGGATATAAGATCATTCTTGGTGAAAGTGGCCACAAAACCTGTTATGATGGCTGAAACTGGACATGTGACTATGGACATTTGAACTGTAGACAGTATTCAATTCTGTGGCAAGTGTTTAGTCAAACATGGACCTGAACAATGGTACTTCACAGCCATCTGTGAAATTTACATGTCATTGTTTAAAGTAAATTACCTTTTGAGGAATATGGGATCTTTAGACTGTTGGTCTTCAAATGCCATTTGAACAAAGGAGAATATTTGAGTTCAAGCTGGGGCAGAGAAAAAATGAATGACCATTGTCAATTGCCATTGTGTAGTGGTTGTCTGAACACCGGAAGCGGCGTTACCCCTGCAGACATGTGACTGAAACTTTCAGGAACTGCAGATTAATACAACCTCCATAAAGCAAATCTGGCAGGGAAAGCACATCTGAAACATCTGAAGCAGCTAAACCATCTTGTCAGAAAGTTTTTTAATGCAGCCAAAGTACTGTACTTGTTTCAGCTTCCAAGTCCTCCTGAGAATGAATCTGCTGATTATTCATCTACAAGAGACTTTACCACTTCATGAGCATCCTTTATTTCTAGGAGACCTTCACTCCAACTAAAGGATCAACATAGGAGCATAGGAACATAAGAGCAGGAGTAGGCCATTCTGCCCATTGAGTATGCTCCACCATTCAATATGATCTTGGCTGAAAATCCGCTTCAATGCCTTTTTCCCACACTATCCCATTTATGTCATTGGCATTTAGAAACCTATCAATTTCTGCTTTAAACATCCTCAGTGACTGAGATTCCATAGTCCTTTGGAGTCGAGAATTCCAAAGATTCGCATTCCTCTGAGTAAAAAAAGCTCCTCACCTCGGTTCTAAGTGGTTTCCCATTTATTTTGAAAATCCGTCCCCTGGTTCTAGACTCCCCAAAAATGGAAACATCATACCTGTATCTACCCAGTTTATCCCTTCAAGTATTTTGTAGGTTTCAATGAGATCGCCTCTCATTCTTAAAAACTATAGGGAATACTGGCCCAGTTTCCCCAATCTAATCTTTTTGTTTGTGATAGTGTGAGTGAGATGAGTAATTGAGACATTGCGTTTCAAAGATCCAAGGCAAGTGTGAGATGATAAATAACCTCCTTCCTTTTTAAAGGTACTAAAAGCCTGCTGTTGGAATTTATTTTAAATTAGGAAAAATCACTCTGAAGATAAGGAAATGCACATACCTTACATGCATATATCCTGATTATGGACTGGAAGGGACACACAAAATCTGTCCAGAACAGAAGTCTTTTTCTTTGCTTTGAAAACCTTTGGGACCTGGGGGAATCTTGCTCCAGATCATAGGCATTTACTTTCAAATAGATCTTTTGGCATTGACCCTGCTGGCCATCTGAGGTGATGCCTTCTGCAAGGCAGTAGCAGGCTGCATCATGGTTGCTGTCTGCCTTTGCCGTTCATGCCCTGCAGTCAGCTCCTGCCACCTTGAACATTCGGTGCCACAAATTGAGTGCTGAGCTCGCATCCTGCACAATTAAGACATTTACATTTGAAGATTGCATCGCATGAGCCATGCAGATGCATTGCAGGGTTGGGATCTGGAAATTATCCGGATGTCAGGTACTGGACCCCAAATTGAAAATAAAGTCAATAGAGCCTTCAGTTTTGACTTTTTTTCTAACTTTCCCTGAGATCACATTAATCAATAATGCCTTATTATCTTTGTTACTTCCTCTGTCCCTTCTTGGTTCACTTCTTATATTTGCCTAAAGTGCTGCTCTGCTCTAGTGCCTTGACAATTCCATAACTGTTTTTAAATTTACCCTTTCCTGAATAATCCCACTACCCCTTTCATTAGTTTTAAAGCCCAGCCTACTGCTGTAGTTGTTTGATTCACCTGGACACTGGACCCAACCCACTATAAATTTGTGCTTCTGGGATTACAAGTCACTGTGTGACATTAACTACCCTTTATACATTAAAATTGGGGCCAGGATCTTCCTCCCGTCAGGGGTGGGATGGGGAGGAGTTGAAGAGTGGACTCACAGAGGCGCGCATCTGATCGGCGCCTCTGATTGGAGGCACACTGCCATTTTACGTAGGCGGCCCAATTAAGGCCCGCCCAGCGTGATGTCCGCTTGGAAGCTCTGTGCGCCCCTGTGCGGGCGGGGGGGGGGGAAATCCCTAAAACCGAGAATGCGCTCTTTCACACTTGCGCACGAAAGAGTGCATTCATCTCCATGAGGCAAAGTGCTCCCTCAGGGAGATCGGCTCCACTATAAAAATATTAAAAATAGAGAAAAAATTTCCGTGACATGTCCCCTCATGTGACACTGTCACATGAGTTGGGATGTCCATAATTTTTAAAAACACCTTAATTAATTTTTAAAAAACCTACATGAAAACTCATCCCACCCATGGATGAGGTTTCATGCTTTTTCTAATGCCTGCCAGGGCTCCCGGCCTGCCCGCCAACCTTAAAGTTGGACAGGCAGATCCATTACCTACTTCAATGACTCTCAATTGGCCATTGACAGGTTGGTGGGCGCACAGCTGATTTTGCTGAGCACCTGCCTACCTGATAATTTAAATGGGGCACGGTGACGTCGGGAGTTCCGCCTGATGTCACCATGCATCATTTTACACATCGGTGAGCAGCCCTGCTTCCCGCTCACCGACCGGGAAATCCTGGCCTGGACATTTTCCTGTCACTCAGACCCAGACCCCGCACTGTAAATCACACCATCCTGGACCAGCCCTGGAGGAGAATCGATTGTACTGGGACTGAGTGCTCTGGCCAGTGGAAGTGTGATAGGGATCTAAAGTACAGATGGTACCGATTTAACAGGTAATGTGAAGAAGAAAATCCAGATCAATCCATCAATGGAAAGGTGGAGAAGCAATTTGAGGTAAAGGAGTCGATAGGCAGGAAGTGAAGATAGAGAAGAGAACAGAGTGAGAATGGGGGAATAGGAACGCTGGGAGACTGGTATCATCAGTACAGACAATGGGATACAGAGTGAATGGGGAATGACAGGACTCGACAGAGAGAACGGGGATACAGAGTAACAGATAAGTGAAGTGTACTGTTATCATGATAAGCTAACTTGTTGTCGTAAATAGATTGTGGTAAAAATGATTAACTATGGAAATACTTCAAAAGTACTTAATTAACCTTAAAACCACTGGGGACATCTTGGGACACCGACCTAAGTCCACCATTATTTTACCTACGAACAACATCTCTGAATAGCTTCAGAAGTTTAAACTTAACAGAACAGGTTTTATTGAAACATCACACTCTGATCTTGTCAGTAAATATCCTTTCTGTAAAAATGAGGAATCTCATACTTTCCATCACTGCCTTTAACAATATTGAGCTAGTAGCATTGGCAATATGATGTGATTGTCAACATCAGTGTGTTTTAAGTCTGTGTCAACAGAATATTCAAACTTGCAAGATAGAAATTCATAATGCCACAACCCTTTTAGCACCATAATTACTCTTGGTTCTTTTTTCTCTTTTTTTCCTTCATTTCCCTTTCAGAGATGTTGAAGGAACCCTTTTGTTAGATTCTGTCTCAAAGGTAGAATTTATCTATATGTACAGCAAAACACTTTGAAATAACTGCCAGCAAGTAAGTATCTTTCATTTCCCCTCTTACCTGACAACATCTCACTGTAGAAGCTATACACCAGTGGGTGGTATGCATAGGTCATTTAAGCTTTGGTTGTCAGTGTATTTGCCCTTTCTGTCACGCTGTTTGTCAGTGTGTGGCATAATTAGGCAAACCATCTCTGCTAGTAAACCAGAAAGCTGTTGAGGACTGCCTGGAGTGATTTTATAATAACGTTACGGGGAAAAAAAAGTAAAGTTTGCAAATTGCCCTACTTACAATCTTCTTGCAACTGACAATAGCACCTCTATGTGCTTAAAGGAGACCTTTATTAAGATGACCATTTTCCCTCTGTATTTTCCTACCACATAATTACACTGTTGCACATTATCTCAGTGTTGTTATTATGTTTGTGCCCACATCTGCCTTTTGTATCTGATCCAATTTTTGTTTGTTTATGAGCCGGAACCAAAAATACCAGCTATTGTGCTTCATGTTTCGCCATTTTGTTGTGATAGTTATGCTTGAGCTCAGACTTTGATGTCAGATTGAATTTCCTTTTGAACCCTTATTGTTCCCAAATGAAAGGGAACAGAGGGATGATGATTCATTAATACTTATCCAAGCTTCACAGTGTAAGTAAAAATTTATTTCTGGGTATTCAGTCAAAATCATACTGGACAAATTCAATCTTTTTTATTATTCATTCACTAGGTGGCAGTGAGCCTCTTGAACTGCTTCCACCGAGAATAGGTCATTTGGTGAAGGGCATGGGGGATACTTCTGCCCAATGCTTGTGTTGGCTCATTGACTGTGATCAGCTATGGGCTTGGTTGTGCTGATGTAGCTGTTGAGGTGTCCAACATTCTCAATAGTCGGACAAGAACACCTTCTGCTTCTTCTTTTTTCTACAAGGCCTGCAGCCTGGGTTGCACAGGGAGACCCTACACAAAGGTCGACAACCTCCTCTGTGGGGAGGCTACCGAGTCTTCATTATCACATTCTATCTCCACACCATCCACCAGTGTAGACACATTCACCTTAGTGGGACCACAATCTGAGATTAGAGCAGGGAGCACTGGGTGAGCGTCACATAACCAGTGACCAGGAGGAGGAGTGAGGTTGAGGCAGAATCAGCTGTGAGAAATCCCCTCAGGAGGACAGAGGACAGACTCAGCCATTCTTCACTGGATGTAGGTGCTGGGTCTAGGATGTCAAAGACAAGGGTGATCTTTCTGGAGCACCAATGTTTACAATTGCCAGAGCACCCCAAGACATTGTGGAGCCTTGGACATTCAATGGAGGAGTTCATGCAATGCATGTGATCTATCATGACTCAGAAATTTGAGCACATGAGCTCCTCCATTGAGAGAGTGGCCATCGCTATGGACAGCCATATGCAGCACCATGTTGAGTGAGTGCAGGAGCAGCACACTGACATACATCCTCCAAGGAACTGTGGTGTATCATTTCCACCTCATTATCCAACCCCAGGCCTCTTTGAATAGTCATATTGAGGAGCAGACAACAGACGAGAGCAACATGGGTACTGGGGTGGCGGGGAGGGACACCACCCAACAGGTCAAGGCAACAGAAGCACATCTTCAATGTGCTGATTGTATGCTGTATGCAAGTTTTTGTTTGGAGATGACTCTGATTATAGCACCTCTCTGCCTCCATGTCTGGGTACTGGGCAGGCATCAGGATTCAGATTTTCAGGGCATAACCCTTTTCAAGATGAAAGGAGCATGACAACGGCCGAAAACTGAGCAAAAGCCTGCAGGATGCACTTCCTGTGGCCACTGACCAGCTGCACATCCAATGGGTAGGCTTTTCCAGTCCTGCCTGCCACGGGATTCATTGTGGGTGGGACAGAAAATTTGAAGGACCAGCAAAAGGTCCCTCGACTTCAGGCAGAACCAAAAAAACCCACCCAATGAGTCGAACATTTTTCTGTTGAGAAATTTGGCTGGCTGGTCTGTCAGTACCCTGATGTTTATGTATGTACAATCAATGAGCCCCTGGACCTGTGGTGGAAAAGCCCTCTGTGCCTGTACCAGCCCACCTGTGTCATTGTGAATGCATTTCCCCCATCTTCTGGAATGGAGCATTCATCAGCTGCCTGATGGCATGATGAGCTAGTGACTGCAAAACGCCACTCAGGTCCACGGCTGATTCCTGGAACAAACCTGATGCATGGGAGTTAAGGGTGATGGTGACTTTGATGGCTGAAGCTATAGGACTGTCACTGGCACCATGAGGCAGGCCAGCATTGCCTGCAGTGCAAATCTCCAAGGCCATCTGACTGGTTAGGCGTATGCTTCTTTGGCACTAGCTCTTTGTCATCTGCAGGTAGTTGACTGTTAGGTGGTACACCCAATGTCATGGCTTGTGCCTTCTTCTGGTTGCATGCCCTCAGAGTGCCATTCAAACCTCCTCTTGATCAGGAGGATGCCTCTGCTGAGGCTCCTCTCTGCTGCTCTGCCCACTATCCACATGAACCACTAAATTTAGGGGGTTAAAGGATAAAAAGTGAGTTGCGAATCTCCAGAAACAGTCATCAGTATAAACAGCATCTCTTCCTGGGTGGCCCTGTTATTTTGAGAAACTTGCACAATAACTGCCCATTTAAACTGACTGCAGCAGTTAGGATTATAATTTTTAATTATGTGTTAATTGTTAATGACCACAACTTCTCTGGACCAGAAAGGGAATAGTTTAAATTGTTCAATCTAATTTCTGCTTGTAGTAAATTGTTGCTAGAGACTTTAAAAATATTTTTCTTAATATTCTTTTCTATCTTTTTTTCTCCCTTCCCTCTTAATCAAGCCTTATTTTGAACCTCTCTTTATTTCTCTTTCTGTAACTGATCTGACTCTAATTCACTCTCATTCTCAGTTTGTTTTCTGTATATTTTTCATTCCTTTAAACTCATTGATTTAAAAAATAGACTAATGGTCCTGTTATTCACCTAGGCCCCAAATGTTCCCTGGTCAACATCCCATTAGCTCTTGTAATTTCTTTTTGTATCTGCCAACAATGGCATACAGTGTAAGATGTCACACCTCAGCAATACCTGGCTCAATATTTCATTAGATAAACTTCAGAGTGTTTTTTTTTTGTTTTCCACTCAATCTTAGAAGTTTAAGAAAGCTTCTTGACACCAAGCATAAGCTGAATTTAACATCCACGGGGCTTTAATGCATTGTTAAAACAGCTCTGAGCTCAAAAGTGGCATTTGCAATGAATTAAAATCTATATAATATGATAGCACGATTTTGCTAATGCTGAGCTGCATGGGTAAGAACTAACGAAATACCTCAATAGGGTTTCGAATGTGCAATTGATATCTTATCAGCAAATCTTCTTCAAAATCAGAGCAACATGATTATTTTGTTTAATGCCTTCCTAACCTCATGGTGTGAAGTATCTTAAGGATTTTTTTTTGTATCACAAAAGGCATAGCAAGTTGTGTGGCTGTGCAGCTGTTGATATTGAAAGATTAATTATCACATCCTTTCTAAAGTATGCAAGTGTGGATGTTTATCACATTAAGGTGTGGGTATTCATTATGCAGCTTTATGATCAAAATGCGAGCTGAGATCACTTTGTCAGGCAAAATTAAACAAGTTATACGTTTTAATTTCAGCAGTTTAATCTGACCTTTATTACTAATTTAATATTGCAGAGTAGTCACACAATAATATATAGTAAAACAAATGTGAACAACTTAGATTAACTTATATTTTAATTTTTCTACGATAAGTTTATTTTAATGGATTATGTGATGATGTGATGACTCTGTTCATTGAGTGATGCATGTGTTTCTTCTCTTCCTGCTATGCTTGTAGCAGATAATTGCAGTCAAAAATGAAATCACGGTAGTAGTTTCATCAGACTTAGACTCAAATTGCGGTATATATCCTGATGAATAAAGGCCCAAAATTATCTGGTTCCTTCAGCTTGCAAAATTTTTGCATCAAAAATTGCTAGGAGTGTTGACAGGGTGTCTGGGACATCCATGAATGACATATCTATGAGCTAGTCTACCTCCTTAAAGAACAAGACTAAAATATAGAGAAAGAAACAGAGCAACGGCAGAGAAAGAAATAGGTTGTATAGAATCAAATTAGGTACAGAGAAAGAAATAATGAGCAGGGCAGAAAGGGTGGTCCTGTGACTCAGTGGGTCGCATCCCTACCTCTGAGCTAGAAGTCCTGGGTTCAAGTTCCACTCTAGTGGGTGATTTGTCACAGAATTGCACTAAGTTCAAAAGCAGGCATGTAAAACAACGTTTTATCTGCCAGCCACAATGATGGGGTTTTACGCCGTATTGTCTCCTTCCTGCCTTATTTTATGCAGTCACGGGAAACACACTATTTCGTTGGGGGGCTTCCTCCGATTCATCCACCATGGTGTCACCTTGCTGCTTCTTCACAGTGGGTGCCATATTTGAATCATAGCCACGTGCGCAGTTCTCGGTGCTTGCAGCCTGGACTGCTGCACAAAAGACATGGTCCCAAAAGGCAAGGAGACTGCAGTCCACCATTTTTCTGATGCGGCCCTGGAACACCTTTCGGACAAGGTGGAGGGTCACCATGATGTCTTCTAATTCCACTCTGGCCGCAGGAGGCCCATCAGTGCCACCAGTCCAGCTTGGGAGGCATTGGCAGAGGTGGTCAGTGCCAATGCTGCACGGAAGAGGTTCGCCATCCAGTGCAGAAAGAGGATGAATGATCTCATCTGTGCTGCCAGGGTAAGGTAACCATCGCATCACTTTAAACTCACACACTTACAAGTCCATCACACATTCACTGACATCACACTCACTGCCAGCTCAAGGGACATCACCACTCACTCTCTCACACACCCTCACATCCCCATCTGGCCTCATCCCCTCAAGAGACTCCTCAGCCCTCACCCTTTTGAGGCCACTTGCATAGATCTACATGTGTCCCCACACACAGCCTGGGATACCCAACCCCCCCACCCCCCCCCCACCCCCCAACCACCAGTAATGCCCTCGTCCTGCAGTCTCTTCTTTTGTTTGGGCCCACTTATCCCCCATCCCTAAGCAAGCCCTAGCTCTGCAGCTGTTGAAAAGCGACACCTGCCTTACAGCTTGTCTGTCCATGAGCCCCCTCTAAAAGTGATGTGGTGCTGCCTGCGAAGCCTGGTGCTGATGACCGCAAGTGCTGCCTGAAGCAAGGTAAGCAAACAAACCTCGAAGCCCCGAGTGAAGTGCAGGTCGCCAGGTGCCCGTCACTTATTTATAGTTGTGAAACACATTGGTGAAGGCCCGGATGATCCAGCGTGGGGGAATGATTCTGGCAGGCAGGCATGATGATGAGATGTAAACACATTAAAATTACATTCCCAACATTGGACGACAGGAAACACGGCCCTCCATTGACCACTGCAGTGGACAATCACAAAATAGTTCCACAATGGCGTGAAACCGATTTTTGGCCTTCCCACCACATTGTCCGCTCACACCACTGAGCATGTCGGCCACCAATGGGAATGGACAATTCTGCCCCAGGTCTTAATGGCCACGGAAGGTGCATTCACAACCTGGCCAAATAGGTTGATTATCAACCTTCAAATGCAACTTTTGCTGACAGTGAAAAACAAGCTACAAAAAGCTATTATAAGCACGTGCTTTGTCTGTCTCGTGCAACTCTATATGTGGCAAATCTTCTAAGTCTGAGAGGAAAGATTGGACTAAGAGGAAGAAAAAAAGAGACAAAAGGAAAGTTAAAGAAGAATTCAAATATTAAAATCCTCTTGGAACAATCGACTGCCTGCAGAAATGAGACTCCTCAGATTGGCCTCTGGGATTGGGTGGCATTGCAGGAACATAAACCTCATCACTAAAAGCGTCCTTCTTTCATTAAAGGCAAGTGACAATTTCTTGAATAAATTTATTTTAACAGCACAAATGCAGCAATTTCTTGAAATACCTAGGGGAAATTTTCCCCACGTCAGGCGGGGCATGCTGGAGTGGGCACGGGCGGTTGCGGTCCTGATCACTGCCAGTGATCAGGACCGCGCCACCAATTTACACGGGTGGGCCAATTAAGGCCCACCCAGCATGTTTGGTGACTGCCGGGGACGGAGGCAGTGGGCGGGCAGAGGTGGATCGGCAATTGCCACTGGGTCGAGTGGCGAACCGGCGGCCTGTTTAAAGGCCAAGCTGCAGCCGCTCCAAAGCTGCTGGACGTGGCCAGAGGTCGGAGCCAAGGCACATCAAGGCTGGCCGTGCAGGAGGATAGGGCGGGTGGTCAATGTGTGCCCAGGTTTTCAGATGGGTGCCTTGCTGCACTCCTCGAGGAGGTGGCAGCACGGCAGCAGGTGCTCGCCCCGCCGTGGATGGGAGAAGGAGCCACCCACTTGACCAAGCGCATGTGGGAGGACGTAGCAGAGGTTGTGAGCTCCCATGATATGGTGCAGCGCTCATAGACCCAGTGCCGCAAGCGCTTCAACGACCTGCTGTGCACGGGAAGGATGAGTAGCATGTTGGCATCATTCACTTCACCCATCATGTAAACTTCTCCCCCTGGCCGTCCTACCCATGTCTGACTGGCCTGAATGCAATGAGTCATTGACAGCATGTGTCCTTAGCTGGGCGGGCCAGTAGATATTCCCTATGCGTTGGTAAGCCTGAGAGGGTTGTGATGAGATGGGTTCTGTACCTGCAGCATGTGGTGGACTGACACCCACATGACTGTGGTGGGGGCAACCTGGAAGAACTGCACCCAGGCTCAGTGCTCGAACTCCAGGGCATGTCGGAGTCAGGGTGATGACATGGTGGGAGGGGTCTTCAAGGTGGCGTGGCACAGATCGATTTGCTGCCCTCTGTGCTCCATGTCATTGTGCCCCCTTGCTACGGCAGGTTAAATTGTGTGCTCCCAACTGTGATGAAGACAGCATGTGGCCAAGGGGGGCAGGGGGGAGCTGGGTGGTGGGAAGGTCACACCTGGCATATTTGTGTGAGTACTGGTCAGCAGCAGGGGAAGGGTGCACTGCACCCTTGCATCGGGCAATTAGGCTTGGGGTGGGCTGGCCGCCAGGAGATTGATGGTACAATTATCACTTATCAATGGTCTTTTCTCATTTCCAGGAGAAGAATTCTCATAACACCGCCGAGTGGGTGAGGACTGGCGATGAGCCAGGCCAGGTATTGCTGCTTAGCCATTTTGAGCAGGAGGCTCTCGACCTGCAGAGGCACCACGCGCCCAGGTCCATTGGAGCCGGACAGGCTGGGGTTCCACGGGCAGGTATCTGTGGCCAGCACTCATATCACCAGTGGTCTCCATGGCAGTGCTGATTGTTGTGTGTGTGGCGCTACCAACATGGCTTGCCCATTACGTGTGGAATGATGAGTGCATGATGCGCTGGGGGACGGACACGTACATTGACATTGCCCACAGGCTAACTGATTGAATGTCCTTACTCTTCCTTTCAGCATCAGCGATGCAGGGACGGGACCCAGAATAGCAGGGACCCCCTCTGACACCTGAGGGCCATGAAGTTTAAACATTACAAGCGTCACACCATCTCTGCCAGGCAGGCACCAGTGCAGATACTGGCACCTCAGTCGGCATCATATCCTCGGCTAGTGTCCCAGGACACAGCAGTGAGGGCACTTCACAGTCGCTGGAGGAGCTGGCGGAGACAGAGAGTGCCCATGGTGCCAGCAGTCGAAGGACTGCTCAGTCTGTCGCTGATGATGAGCCTCTGGAGTTGTCTGCTGTGATGCAGCAAACTCATGAGATGTGGCTGGTTGTGCGGGGTCATCTGGTGTCAGTGGTGAAGGAGTCTATGCGGACTGTAGCCGATTAATTGAGCATCATGGCTGAGTGCCAAGCTTCCTCCATAGAGAGATTGGCGACTCTAATGGAGAGGCAGCTCCAGGGACAGGGTCAGGTGTTCCTGGGGTTGTACTCAGACCTGCAATCCCTCACAGCGGCATTGACCTCATGTGGTCAGTGCCAGTGTGGGCGGTGGTTTCGGCACCAGGTATCTCACCTCAGCGCCCATCCATCTACGGTGAGCAGGGAGAGCCAAACGGACCTCATGTCGGCAGAGCAGCTGCCTGTCATCTCTGCTGGCGCCTCTCAGGGCACTCTGGATGAGGGTGGCAGCTCCTCCGCCCCCTGCATGAGCTCCTATACACCGGCCAAAACCTGTCTGCAAAAACCGCGGCACCCAATGAGATGCGACGACTGGGAAGATCCCACGGCACCCAACAGCTTAGGGCCATGGTAAGCCATTTAACTAAACTTGCAGCAAATGGGGATCCCTCGGTCCACTTCAGGGAAGTGGAACATGCAACAAGCATCAACGAGTGCAATGATGCTGAACAGGCCAAAATGCTGCTATTCTCTCTGCAGAGTAAGCTCTTCCAGTCCCTCTCTGACCAATGTAAGATGGGAGCTCAAGGAGGAAGTCCTTGAGGCCATGGGGATGAATGAGGGAATTCCTTTCTCTCGGGTGGAAAAAACAGTGCAGCTCATAGGAGAACCCCTGCAGGTTTTTGCAGACTGGTTGTGGCCGATGTATAGGAGCGCATGCAGTGGGACACCTAACCGGGCTAACCTGGACCAGGATCAGCGGGCCCACTGGCTCCGTTGCCTGGTGGCAAACAGGTTGCCACAGGTCAGGGTCGCAGCAGGACTGTGGTTTGACCCAAAGAATCCCCTGACTACCGAATTCACAGTGATCAGACAATTGACCATAGCTTACTGTAATGGTACAGGAACCGATGCACACCCACCTAAAGGGAAAGTGCATGAAATGAAACCCGGCCAGGGTAGGAAAGAGTGGGCAACCAGCAGGCCGATGTGCTAGCTTAGGAGGGTGCCTGCACAGGCATTTTCTGGGACCCATATGGGTCCCGTCCCATAGCAGCAGTCACGGGTAGGACTGGGACACAGGGGAGTGCAGGTGTAGCTTTAACCCCGGACCTTAAGATGGTCCAAACCCAAGACCCCATCCTCAAGGCAGTCCTTAGTGCAGTGGCAGAAGGGAAAAGGGTAGAGGGCCCTTACAGCACTGTAGCCCTCTCTGTAAAGGGAGGCATGCTGTTTAAGGGAGAGCAATGGGTAGTACCACAGCAGCACAGGAGGGAATTCCTTCAACTGGCCCATGAGGGTCCAGGAGCGGAGCATCCTGGGCCTGAGACCACCTGGCAGCGGGTGGAACAGGCAGGATGGTGGCCAGGACTCAGGGAAGATGTCCACAAGTTCTATGCCAGCTGTCTGGTGTTTGCTGCTAACAACCCTGACCCACACAAAAGGAAGGTACCTGTGGGACACATCAGGAGGTCAGAGGGACCATGGCAGTAAATCTAGGTCGACTACATCGTGCCCCTACTCACCGCCCAGGGAGGCTATAAGTACTGCCTAGTCCTGGTGGATGTGTTCACAAAGTGGGTAGAAGCCTTCCCCTGCCGAACAGCCACAGCTCTGAGTAGAGCCAGGATCCTTGTCAGGGAGGTGTTCTCACAATGAGGGCTACCACCGTACGTGGAGTCCGACCAAGGGAGCCACTTTACTGGGCAGTTCATGCAGAATACCCTTATGGTACTCGGCATAGAAGGGAAATGGCACGTTGTACACAACCCACAGTCCTCAGGGATTGTAGAGAGAATGAACAGAACCTTGAAAGAAAGGCTGAGGAAAGAGACGGTAGACTCACCTAGAAATTGGGTAGAAGTCTTACCGTTGGTCCTAATGGGGATCCGAGCCAGCCAGTCAAAAAACAAGGGCTATTCCCCACACGAGTTCACAACTAGTAGGGTTATGCGGACCCCCATCCATGTGCTAGCCCAGGTGCTCATGGTGGGTCAGCTCAGAGAAGTGAACCGGGACATCTTCATCAGGAATCTGGTTGAACACCTTAAACAGGTTCACTGGTAGGCTGCTAGCAACATGGGCAAACAACATTGGAGTAACTGACTGCTGCTAGATCCCTGTAAGCACCATGAGTGGGAGATAGGGGATCAGGTTATGGTTAGGAATTTTGCTCGGGTAGACAGTCTAGAACCATCATACATGGGGCCCTACAGCATTGTAGATAAGGCAAGCCCCATGGTATATGCCATAAAGCTGCCTCGGCGCACCGAATGGTTCCACATTAACCAATATAAATTGTTTAAATCCAAAAGAAGGGAACAGCCAGTTGGGGCAAGGTCTGAGGATAAAAATCCTCATCCTGCAGCAGGGGCGAACTCACAGACTGCACAAGCAGGTGCAGTGGCTTGTTTTAAGGGAAGGGCAATCCCACCCACCGTCTGGGACACTCCCCCACTCATCTGGGACTCAGACGAGGTGGGACCTGAGAGTTAACTGCCCCTGACACAGGTTTAGAAGAGGTACAGCCTGAAGATAGAAATCCCCAGCCAGCGGCAGTGGAGATTCCACAGACCGCACAAGATGTGACAGTGGCTCGGGTTGAAGACCCAGCAGCCAGAAAACCCCCAACAGCCAGAGTCCCCAGCAGGTCCCCACGAATGCCACAGCCAAAGAAACCATGGTCACTGGCTCCCCAGTTTAAAAGGGCAGCCCCTCAAGTCATGGATGGATCTGAGGACAGAGGTCCCCAACCAGCAGCCGCAGGCTGCGAGGGATCAAAGGTACAGGACAGGGTGGCCACACCGAAGGGAGTAGTGTGCTATAGCCCGAGCAGGGATTAACCTGGCCGCCCAGGAACAGGCCGCGGATGTACATAGCTTCTGTTGTTTAAATTTGAGATTGTTAAGTTTGGGTGTTTTAGTTAAATTTTAAATAAGGTGGTTGGTAGTTTAAGTATTATTGTTTAAGAGTGTTTGTATTGAGTCGAGGTCGCATGCTTTACCCAAGCCAGCGAATCCATTCAGGACCTGGCTATATGCTCTTAGGTCTCCCTACAGAAAGGATTTCAATAGGATGGGGGGCATACTCCTACTCGCCCTGATAGGAATGGCCGCTGGGTGGTGAGGTGACGTGGAGGACTCCCACATTTTTGGGTGCTCAGGATAGAGAGCGTCAGTTGTGACTGCGAGGGGCAGCGAAGTTAACATGGAGGAGATCACTACCTATTCCCATGTGGGAAGATGGCCAGGGTGGCTGGGATCTAACTCCACCCGATACTCCAGTCTGACCAGGTTCACCTGCAGGGAGGCCTCCCTCCCCTGTCCCAGCATACAGGTTGTGGCCACACGGATCGGGGTCACTGAGGGGAAACACGTGTGCCTGACCTGCAGAGGACAGGTTCCCCTGGGAAGGTGGTGGTGGCTCAGGAAGCTGAGCAGAGACATGGGGACTGTACAACTGACTGGGAGCGACTGGGGAAAGACACCCATCGGACCATTACCGGGAACCATGGGGGGCGGTGAGCGTGTGCTGGGACAAGTGGTGGAAATCAGAACAGGGAATCTATGTCTGCATGTGGGGATAGCGGAAGACCTACCCCACAGGCGTATCCATTATCTTTTCCACAGCATGGCTGGACAAGGGGAAGGGGGTGGAATGGAATTCCCACCTACACATTTGCATAACCCCATCCTCTCCAGCCTCAATTAAGGCCACTGAACTCGTGGCATGCGCCCAAAAACCCCTGCCCACGGCCCCAACAGTAAGGACACATATGGAGAAGTGCCCTGCCACCACCAAGGGACCAGGGAATGGGCTGGTACTAGTGCTGACCGAAAAGGTGCGATACCAGGGGGTACACTACGCGGTAACTTACGTGATTCTAAACCTCACAGAGGTACACTTACCTGAGTGGTGCCCGAAGGAGACAGAACAGCTATACCAGGCCATGTTAAGAGAAATGTTCAGGAAATTCTACAAGTTCGATTTTGCCAATCTATACAGAACAGAACTGTACGCTACCCACACTGAATACTTTAGCAATGCAGGGAGACAAAGAAGGGGAACCTGGAATGATGTTTTCACAGCATATAATACAGGATCCTCTGTGATAAACAGTCTGGATGACATAGAATTGCAGACACAAATAAACGGTTTAAAAACACAATTACAAAAAATCTTAACAGAGGAGAATACAGTGATAGACTCAGAGCTACATGAGGACCAGGCTATGATGGTCCATTTAAAGGAGATTATTGCTGATTTGGAAAGGCACACCAAAATAGTGAATGCACTCATTCGAGAGGATAGGAATGCATCAGACCAGGCTG
Organism: Carcharodon carcharias; assembly: GCF_017639515.1. Taxonomy (NCBI): domain Eukaryota; kingdom Metazoa; phylum Chordata; class Chondrichthyes; order Lamniformes; family Lamnidae; genus Carcharodon; species Carcharodon carcharias. The sequence goes on along the minus strand of NC_054470.1, from coordinate 57,102,887 downwards.
TATGGAAAGAGGTGTGCGTGCTGTACGGGTCATGGTTGCTGGGCGAGGGCCGCAGCAACCTGGAGGATTTAAAGCAAGGATTAGTCCCATCCTGGATCAGCAACAAGCACCTCGCAGCCCTCCACCCATTTGAGAATTCACTAAGCCCGTATCAGTTCCACCTAGCCTCTGAAGCCTACCCTGTCCCAGTAGATTGTGAGTGCTCCAAATACACCATCATGGGTAAAGTAGTGAGGATGCCAGTCATGGGTGGGACAGCCCTACCTGCACCGGTATACACGGTGGAGAACATTAGAGTCATTCAAGGGGGTGCACACATCCGTTTCGCAGCGATCCCACCTTACATCATAAAGTGGGAGCACATGATAACCGGTACAGACCTCTCTGGGTGCCCGAGCTGGGATGCACAGGTACTGTGTCCCCAGCACTTTAACGCCTATTCCAGACCACAGTGCGGGTTTGAAACTGCTGGTGCATAGCCTATAAACTGTACCATGGAGGTAATGGCACAAGGCCATGTTTCCCCACAGGTAGCCTATAAAGGGGGTGGGACATATTATGTCACCACAAGTATGCTCCACTACCAGCTTGGACAGCACATCCGGTGTCCGGTAAGTGACAGCAGTTTTTGTTTTAAACCCAAAGTTCAAGTGGCCAGGAATGGATTGTCCCCATTCCTGAACCCTCCACTGTTCACCTCACTGTTAGGGAAAACATTACCAACCTGCAGAGCTCTGTCACACATTTCGGTTACGAAATTCCCCCTCTTTCAGAACATCTCACTAAACTACTAAAAGCTGTAGAGTTATCATAAAAGTATTTCTATACTTTGGAACAGAAAACACACGAGATAGAGGGAGAGATTCGAGGTATCCCAGTCCCACCCCGGTGGGACATTTTCGAAAACATACAGGTCCCTTCATGGGTCAGATTGGCTTACCACATCCTCGTGGTTTGCCAGCTGGGAATAGTGTTGTACCTGTTGTGCTCTCAGTGCAAGGGAAAAGGCAAAATCCTAGAGTTCCAAAATGAAAGAACCTGGAAGAAGCATTATGCTCAGGTGGAGAGAGATATACTGGTTTGAACCTTTCATTTTTTTTTGTGTTCCTGAATAAAGATTGTTTTTTTTTGTGTTCGGTTATTTTTAAGAAAGACTTAAGTGTTGTTTTCTTTTAATAAAGAGGTATGTGCACCAAGTGGGGTGTTGGAACCTCTAAATGTTTGGATGTATGTAAATATGCATGTTTACATACACCACATTTTAAAGAATGGGGAATGTATGTGTCATGAGATCTTAGATAGGTAAAATGAAGGCACCTTAGGCACACCCCGGGTTCATCACTGGTGGTTTTTTGTTGCCCCCCCTATGAGTTCCTTCTGATTGTGTGTGAAATGCGACACCATTTTATTTCTGATATGTCAAGAGACTTTTGTTCCAACATTAAATGTATGTTGTCTAAAATGGCTGGGGGTGCCTCTTTTCTTGGGCAGGTGCATGGATTCCTGAGATTTGATGAGTGATTTGTGTGTCATTGACATTTATTAACTGGGCCCATTGTCAATGCTCCTAGCCAGACAGATTTTGCACTAAGGTTTTCAGGATGGAGGCTACATGCCAGGCTTGAATTAGAGATCTAACTGTGCTGTGCTAGCTAAAGGTTCCTTGGATTAGAGCGTCCCAGATGTTCCTGCCTTGCTGGAGTATGCCTGGGTCAGCGTGTGCCCCCTCATCATTTCCCTGTGCGTGCTTATCCTCGGACTCACTGCAAGACTCATCGTGTTCAGCCACAGCCACTCTGTCTACAGTTTCTCCATCCACAGCATCCCCCCTTCCCAGCACAAGATTGTGGAGAGTGCAGCATGCAGCCACTATCAGCGACACTCGATCTGGGGGGTACTAGAGTGCGCCCCCGGAACGGTCCAGGCATCTGAAGCACATTTTGAGAAGACCGATGGCTCTCTCCACCACAGCCCATGTGGAGGCTTGACTTCTATTATATCGCTGCTCAGATTCTGTTCTTGGGTGGCGGAGAGGCATCATGAGCCACCATCTGAGGGGATAGCCCTTGTCACCCAGCAGCCATCCATCCAGTCAGGCTGGAGCATTGAAGATCCCTGGAACCTGGGAGTGTCTGAGGATGTAGGCATCATGGGAGCTGCCTGGGTACCTTGCGCAGACTTGTAGAATCAGCACCCTGTGATCACACACTATCTGCAGGTTCATGGAGTGGAAGTCCTTCCTGTTGACAAAGGCACCAGGCTCACCTGCTGGCACCTTGTTGGCCACATGTGTACAGTCTATCGCACCCTGGATGCGGGGAAAGCCATCAATCGCCGCAAAGCCTCTGGCTCACTCTTTCTGGCTGTCCTCATCCCAGCGGTAGTGGATGAAGGTCAATGCATGTCTCCAGTAGTCTCCCAACATCCATGGCAGTGCTGATTGTTGAGGGAATGACGTAACCAACATGGCTTGCTCATTGCGTGTGGAATGATGAGCGCATGATGAGTCGGGGGTCAGACATGTACATTGACATTGCCCGTAGGCTACCTGATCGAATGTCCTTACTTTTCCTTTCAGCATCAGTGGTGCAGGGCCGGGACCCAGAATAGCAGGGACCCCTCTGACACCTGAGCGTCTGTAACCTCTTGACACAAGAGTGAACAGCTGATTGGGTAACACCACAAAGAACGCCCACCAACCCCTGGGAAGTGCCAGAGATATAGAGGTTGAGGGCAGCTGTGACCTTTGGAACCACTGGCATGGGGTGTCCATCCACACAGTTAGCTGAGATCCCTGAGCCAATCATCTGACAGATGTAGTTGACTGTCTCCCCTGACAGATGGAGTCTCCTTCGGCTTTGCACCTGTCATATTGAGGTAGCTGCTTTGCTGCCTGTCTACCCTGGCAGCAGGATAGTGGCGTCTTCTACGGCCCTTTCTGCCTTGGACTACCTCTTGACCCTGCACCCCTTGTGCCTGCGCCTGTATTCCCAACGGTAGTTCCCCTGGAGGTTGAACGTGCACTCCCGGCCCCCTCCCTCTTCCAGCCCTCCCTTCCTCCTCAGTGGAGGTGCCTCCAGTGGAGAGTTCAGCTCCCATTCCCAAGCTAAGGGAAGGCTTCCTGAAACCTGCAGGCCCCAAAACAAATCCTCACTGAAAAGTGCTGACCTGAAGGTTATGAGTCCAGTCCAAGCAGCAGCTATGCGTTTGCAACTTTTCCACCTCACACAGGCAAGTTTCACTAACTCCTGAGCGGTAACTTTTAAATGTCTGGATTCGCGAACCCACTGAGCTCTCTTCTCCCGCCCGTAGATGAGCTTCATGCAAATTTCTGATACCTGCCTGCCCGTTGCGCCTGTGCGATGAGCTGAGGATTGCACGGACGTCTTAAAATCCAAGTCAATTGGAGCCTCAAGGGCCTTAAGTGCCCCGTTAATTAATGGTGGTCGCACAGCCTACATTGTCGCGTGCCCGCCCACCGAAATATCGCGATGGCGTGCGGTGACGTCAGGATGCATGCCCAATGTCACCACGTGTCATTTTACGCATTGGCGTGCGTGTCCTGTCCCCCGGCATGCCAATGGAAAAATTCTACCCATAACAAAATTAATGCCGAGCTCTTGTCTTTCAGAGACAAACCGGGCAGAGCAACACATATCATGCAATGTGCGGCAGTGCACAACTCACAGCCCATTTCTCCATTGCTGCAAATCGTTGAGCTATTTACACTCAAATAATGGAATTCACATTAAACTCACCATTATTTTACTAGAAAATTCTGGGCCAATAATTTACACCTCAATATGCCTCATATAATGAATGTCAAGATCTCAATTTTGTTGGATCTACTTGTGACTTTTGTCACAATGTCCTGTAAAACAATCAGAGGATGAGGTGGCAGGCTCAACCTGGACATTAATGTTATTTTGATCCTATCAGCTAAACCCGATCAAGCTCTGAATCCTCCTTTAATCTTATTCTTTGAGTGAATTGAAGACCAAACATAATGACCGCAATTATTTTAAGAGAAGCCTGAGTTTTTTTTTATTTCCTCAGTTTTTATTCACGATTTATATTCACAATTCATTTTACATATGCTGGGACCAGTCCAGCTGAACTAATAGAATTTTGATAATTTTTACATTATTACTATTTTAATTTGGATTCTGAAAAGCCATTGACTCGAAGTTAGCTCAAGCTTTTTCTGTTGCTAAGCATCATATAGATCATGCAGGAAAACGAGGGCCTGAATTTTTTACTTGTCGGGCACACCCGATCAGCGGGCTCGGGAGCAGTCAGGGAATGGGCCCCTGACCACAATTGGCCCCCAACCGTGACTTCATGTTTGGCCAGCCAGCGTGAAAGACGCCCTGAGAGACGGCTCAGCGCTACTGGTGGGGGTGGGAAGAGGGCAGGTGATGTCACCGCAGGTGCTAGTGAGCGCTTCCACTGAGCTCCCTGAAGGCTGACAGCTGCCTCAGGGAGCTGCAGGCCTCCACAGAATAATAGAAAGCACATAAATGCTGTAAAAAATATCCATGCAGCACAGTCAAGCACCTGAAAGCAAACCTCAGAAAAATGCTGTCCCCAGGTATTTCTTTTTATTTTATATTCTAACGGAGATTCCATCCCGACCTTGGATGAGGTTTAATCAAAAATGTAAAGGCCGCCTGCTGATTGGCCCATCCACCAACCATAAGGTTGGATGGGCCACGAAAATTCAATTGTGCCATTAATGGGCTTAATTGCCCGCTCAATTGTCTGCAGCCGGTCTTCAGACTGCTGCATGTACCTGCCGAGCGAAATATTGCACGAGTGCGCAATAAGGTCGGGACGCTTGCCGGATGTCATCTCACGCGATTTTACACCTGTTCGGGTCGGGCACACGTGCTGCAGAAAGTAAAATTTTGCCCTAGGAGAAGCTCAACCATCAGTTGCAAAAACGCTAACATATCCTCAAAAAAAGTTTTCAACCTAAAAGCAAATAATTACACTGAAAGTGCAACAGAACATGGGCTAGTAAACCAAACCATGGGCATACCCAATGTTTCTTCACTTGTAGTGGGGAAAGAAAATTGAGCTCATGATGAAACCTTATGAGATCCACAAGTATGGAGTAATATTCTGGGGAGGGTGGGGTGTGGTGTTACCTCTTTATTTGGTGCACTTTATACACACAAAAATGGTTTCTGCCATACTTCCAGCAAAGTTTATGCATTTGAGCAGGAATAGTTTCAATAAAATTTCAACTCTCTGATTTTTTTTTCTTGTTTTAGAGTTTTCAACAGGTCATCATTCCCCCTAACAGTTATTGCAATAATTGATTTTCCTCTTCAACTTCCCCACATAATAGTGCACACTGATATGATACCCCATCAGGACCCAGTTCACTGCACCCCTTTCAATCCCCCACTCTGTACACAGAGGCATTAAAATTCCTCCAATCCAACCAACTCATGCTGGCAGATTTTTCCCCATCCAGTTCATCTCCTTTCCACCATTCCCAGTTCATGACTCCCTCCCCTCCCCAGTCTGTGATGGTGTTGCTGTTTGCCCACTGCCTAATTCCACAGTTTCCTTTGTCAAGCCCCGAGTTCATGCTAGCGTTTTGCTCCCCACTACTTATCCTGGCACTGTAATTTTCCCCAGGTTTACATCAGTACACTTAATTCTCTCCTCATTTCATGCTAGCATTCTTTCTTGTTTGACTCTCCCCTTGTCCCCAACTCTTGAATCATATCTGCAGGGCCTCCCCTTCTCTGCTGCTTTGCTAATCTTTTCCAAATGTTTTTGCTGCCGTGAAATGCTTGAACTTTTCTTCATATTGTGGTTTAGGAGCTAATGCTTTTATGAGAATTCTCACCCATTATATACAGCCACATTCAAACACTTCAATATACAGCAGCAGCAATGACAAGGCTTTGATTGGAGGGCTTCAACAGCACGGAAGGGCTAGTGGGGGCAGACAGGGTCTGTGCCAATTTTCATTGATGAACATAGGGGGTTCTCAAAGCTCTTCCATTAGTGGACGTGCCACAGACATCTCAGAGGAAAAAGCATAAACCACAATTTTGCTGTCCCTCAATTTTCTTCTGCAGCTCTTCCTCCAAAGTCATGGTGAAAATCCCCATGGAAAAATAACCCCAATGACTATCCATTTCAAATGTTGATGGTTAGTATGCATGCTACCAGACTAAAGACCCAGTTTTCCTTCGAGCCAGTAAGTCCTCCACCAGGATAAAGAAGCTGGATTTCATAGAGTAGACGTCAGTTACTAACTCACAGATGCTGGTCTCGCAGGTTCCAAATTAAACTAGTGCCTATGCAAAAACAGAATTAGCTTGAATTATTTTCCAGGCTCAAGGGGGTTCCCAAATCTGAGTTATTTTATTATAAAAGCCTCTTTATCCACATGTTCCAACCAGGGTATTTTATGTGTTGCTATCAGCATTAAAGTAAATCAATCAGAAAATCTGAGACTTATAAAACTTAGACAATTTTATGGATCATACCTTCCACAGGGCAAATAATAATTCCGGAGGATAAATAGTTACTCAGCTGACTGCATCAGCTGTATTTCACTGGTTGAGCTGGGTAAAATAGAATGCACCACATTAGAAAAAGAGAGAGGAAGAATTGTTAGTTAGGCCTAACCCACCTCAGTCAGCACTGTCAGCCATGACAAAATAATTTTAAAAACAAAAAAACTGCGGATGCTGGAAATCCAAAACAAAAACAAAAACAGAATTACCTGGAAAAACTCAGCAGGTCTGGCAGCATCGGCGGAGAAGAAAAGAGTTGACGTTTCGAGTCCTCATGACCCTTCGACAGAACTTGAGTTCGAGTCCAAGAAAGAGTTGAAATATAAGCTGGTTTAAGGTGTGTGTGTGGGGGGCGGAGAGAGAGAGAGAGAGAGAGGTGGAGTGGGGGTGTGGTTGTAGGGACAAACAAGCAGTGATAGAAGCAGATCATCAAAGGATGTCAACAACAATAATACAAAAGAACACATAGGTGTTAAAGTTAAAGTTGGTGATATTATCTAAACGAATGTGCTAATTAAGAATGGATGGAAGGGCACTCAAGGTATAGCTCTAGTGGGGGTGGGGAGAGCATAAAAGATGTAAATAAATAAATATTTTTTTTCTCTTTTTATAATGGAAATAGGTGGGAAAAGGAAAATCTATATAATTTATTGGAAAAAAAAAGAGAAAAGGAAGGGGGAAACCGAAAGGGGGTGGGGATGGGGGAGGGAGCTCAAGACCTAAAGTTGTTGAATTCAATATTCAGTCCGGATGGCTGTAAAGTGCCTAGTCGGAAGATGAGGTGTTGTTCCTCCAGTTTGCGTTTGGCTTCACTGGAACAATGCAGCAAGCCAAGGACAGACATGTGGGCAAGAGAGCAGGGTGGAGTGTTAAAATGGCAAGCGACAGGGAGGTTTGGGTCATTCTTGCGGACAGACCGCAGGTGTTCTGCAAAGCGGTCGCCCAGTTTACGTTTGGTCTCTCCAATGCAGAGGAGACCACATTGGGAGCAACGAATGCAGTAGACTAAGTTGGGGGAAATGCAAGTGAAATGTTGCTTCACTTGAAAGGAGTGTTTGGTTCCTTGGACGGTGAGGAGAGAGGAAGTGAAGGGGCAGGTATTGCATCTTTTGCGTGGGCATGGGGTGGTGCCATAGGAGGGGGTTGAGGAGTAGGGGGTGATGGAGGAGTGGACCAGGGTGTCCCGGAGGGAGCGATCCCTACGGAATGCCGATATGCTCTCTTTTATGCTCTCCCCACCCCCACTAGAGCTATACCTTGAGTGCCCTACCATCCATTCTTAATTAGCACATTCGTTTAGATAATATCACCAACTTTAACTTTAACACCTATGTGTTCTTTTGTATTATTGTTGTTGACATCTTTTGATGATCTGCTTCTATCACTGCTTGTTGTCCCTACAACCACACCCCCACTCCACCTCTCTCTGTCTCTCTATCTCTCCGCCCCCCACACACACACCTTAAACCAGCTTATATTTCAACTCTTTCTTGGACAAAATAATTTTGACAAGTCATGGATGAGTTGAAAAGAAAGGAACCCTCCGATATTCATGCATTGTATGGTGGATTATTAAGGACAGATTGTGTACAGACACAGCTGGACTAAAATTGAAAGCAATGCTTACCATTTGAATTTGATCTCACCAGTGAAGGATTCTCAAAATTCCCACATTTTTCAAATTATCAACAATGACTTTTGGACTTTTATGGCAAAGGACCCAACTGCTGGGTTAAGTGTAGAACCCTGCTGACAGGAGGCTAGGATGAGAGGAGACAGAATATGCATTCTTCCCTTTAAAACAATCAACCCAGAGAAATACTTCATTTTCCACGAAACTAAAGCCCATCAAAATCTTGCATAAATAATCGCTACTATCTACTAAGGCAAGAAGGCAGCAATCAACGCAATTATGTGAACCTATCAATACTCCACTTATACAATGCCTTTCAGTTCAAGACTAGTTACGGGGACAGGAAGACAATGATAAACAGCATGCGAGCCCATTAAAACCAACTCGACAACAATCACCTGAAGAAGCCCAAATCAGGCAAAGAACCAACCTTGATTTGGTTTCAGATAAGAAATTTGAAAAAAAGCAGTATAACTGGGCCACCAGTTACGAAGGGGGTGAGCAGTTTTGGGCAGTGAACAGGTTGACGCAGGGAGCTGAGCCAAGCGGAAGAAGAAGATCTGGAGGTTTGCAGGCCCGCAAGCAACATCACGGCGAGGGGCACAGGGTAGCAGGCCCAACCAAAGACAACAAGGCCGCAACTGCAGCCCTCCACCCAACTGAAGAACCTTCGCAGATTCCACAGACCAGGACCATGTGGGGATGGCAGGCCTCAGAGAACACAAAGAGTGAACCCCAAAACTGCAACCAGCTTACCTAGCTGGATTTCGACTGTCAAGGAACCCTGGTTGGTGAGCATGATCCCTGACCTCTCCTAGTTCAATTTAGTTAGGTTTTGGGGGTGGGACAAGGGTAAGGGGATTAGTAGCGTGATTTTCCCTCGTTATGCCATGTGTTCCCCATTCTTAACTAAGCGTACTTTGTAGGTCTGTATAATCTCAGTATAATCCTAATGTTATAAGTTCATTTGTGACTTGAATAAACCCAGTTTTTTTTTTTCTTGCACCAAAACCAGTTGTCTGCTGCACTTTGTAACAAACCCCAAATAAGTCCAAGGTCTAAAACCCAGGGAGTGGGAGCGATTCGGATTGTTCAGAAGTCAGAGGTGAAGCTGACACACACCACCACACCCTACACCAGGGCATTCAACCATGTGAGCAGAGGCGGTTTATTTAAGCTACTGGAGAAAATTGGCTGCCCGCCGAAGCTGCTCAATGTGATTTCCTCTTTCCATGACAACTTGCTGGATAAGGTCAGCTATGATGGGATAATATTGGAACCCTTTGAGATTCGCAGTGGGGTCAAACAGGATTGTGTCTGGCACTGACACTTTTTGGCATCTTCTCTTTGTTGCTGTCATAAGCACTTGGGTCATCTAGAGAGGTGTCTACTTAAATACCAGAACAGAAGGAAAGCTGTTCAGCCTAAGACAAAGGTGTACTATGTCCTCATGAAAGAGTTGCTCTATGCTGACAATACCACACTAACATTCCATGCTGAGGAAAACATCTGCAGCAGCAAATGGACAGACCCCTGTAAAGAGTTTTGTTTGACCATCACATTAGGAAGACATATGTCATTAACCAGGATGTTGTTATACTGCAACCTATCAGCACTGACAATATGACCCTGGATATTGTTAATAGCTTTATATATCTTGGCATTACAATCACCAGCAAACTGTCACTTGATGCTGAAATCAACACAAGCTGCAGCTATTATGTCCAAGCCTGTTGAGAATGTGGGACAAAGCCAGCCTGACTGAGAAAACCAAAATGCAAGTCTACCAAGCCCGCATCTTCAACAAACTCTTTCACAACAATGAGGCCTGGCCAACAAATGCTAGGCAGGAGAAATTGCTGAACAGTTTTCACCTTCGCTGTCTCAGACATACACTCAACATCTATTGGCAAGACAAGGTCACCAACTCAGAGGTCCTGGAGCATGCTAATTCCATCAACATACATTCATTGTTCAGCCAATGACATCTCTGCTGGCTCCACCATGTTCATCGGATGGAAGACAGCCATAAACCCAACGAACTTCTATATGGTGAATTGGCTGCTGGGTCACGGCCTCCTGGGCATCCATACCTCTGCTACAAGAACACCTGCAAGCGAGATATGAAGATGGCGATATTGATACTGACAACTAGACAGCCTCTGATGGCCATGACCGCTTGACGCTGACTGCTTGGAAGGGGGTTAGAAGAAGCAAGCAAGAGCAAAAAGCTCAGCCGGACAAGAAAAGGGCCCAGAGAAAATGGGCCATCAAATTTGAACCTTCTCAGCCCATTATCCTCTTTTGCCACAAATGCAGCAAAGACTGGCGTACAAGAGTGGGGCTCCTGAGCTACACCAGGCAATGTTTAACACAGAGTTGACTACCATGGCACAAACCATCATCTCACAAGATGGAAGGCTAGTGGTAAAGTAACATGTGTCAAGGTAAAATGTTTTTACTCCATAATAAATCATATTTTACTGATTTGGAATGAAATTTGAGTATATGTCTATGTTGGGGTGGGGAGAGAAATCAAGTGTTTTGATTTTGAAATTAAGGTCAGACATTTTATCTAGTGATTTGAAGAAAATAGTTTTTTACTGATGCTGTTTCATGCCATGCCTCAAGAGAAGGCTAAAATTGTTGTGGTGAAATGCTTGGAATTCAGCAGGTGTTCGTTTTGAAGTGTTGATTTTTTTTTACCTTTTTATTGCCCAGCAGATTGTTGAGCCATCAATGTTTTGAATTTGCTTTCAGCCGGTCCTGTAAAAAACACTGAGTGAGTCCTTTGTGTACTTTTATTGACGCAGTTTGGGAATTAATGCTACTGTTTTTTCTGCTTCATCACCTTTGCCTGACCGATCCTTAACCCCTCCACAAGAAAAAAGTGTCACAAAGCTCCTGCCTAGCACACCAACAAATTGCTGCAGTCCTACGTTGATATGCTTTTTGCACAGAAACCATTATGCTGGTATTCACATTGGCTGAATTATAAGGTTATTAAAAAATGTACTTGTTTGTACAGCGGTTTTTCCCAACTTATCGTGTAGAATGTATGCTCACACTTGAGAATATCATTGAGACATCAGCAAGATTAGTTAATGGGTCATATATATTTCTAATACATGACAGCGACACTTGGAGACACTGACTGGATTTCTCTGTATTTTATCTTGTGTTCTTTACAATTCAATTTATCCTGATCAGGTTCCCTGTCCTCCTCACACTACACCCACCACCATCCACTTCTAGTAATAAACCTGCCTCATAATCTGTAGAACAGGTGGTAACCCTTTGTTATTGTGCTTCTTCATGTATTGTCTAGTCCTCGGCATGACTTTCTATTTGAGCTGTATTCTAGGTATAAGATGAATCAGCCAGTGGCGGTTTAGCTCAGAGTGACCAGGTAGTCAAGATTAGAAAAGCTACAGACCCATTTGAAACTTTAGAAAGTTTTCAGTTTTGATAGGAAAATACAAAGTCTGGAATCTTCTGGGCCATTTGGGGAAGGGATTGGCTAGTGGGGGGCGTTGGGGGGTGGGGAGGCGGAGGTTTAGAGGGGATGCTGAATATCAGAATGGAAGATGTTGAACCTGGTGTCTTCAGGTCACTGCCTGCTATTCCTGACAGCTTCCGATATGCGGAGTTCATTAAGCATGAGCACGGCAGGAAGCTTAATTTAGCCAATTCATTGGCCAATTGGGAGTGATTTTATTTTCTTTAAATTGTATTAAAGGCGGATAGGAACCATGGGGCATCAGAGCCTTGCCTGTTTAAAGGAGGCGGCAAGCAAGCAAGAGCTCTGTGCTGACTTGCTCCAGTTGCTATCGAGAGAGCCAGTGTGGTGTGCCTGGGAGGGTGGAGCAGTGTGGGCACCGGAACCGAAAGCAGGAGAGGGCGAAAGGTGCCAGAACTGCAAGGGTGTCCAGGTAAGCATTGGCACTTGAGCACAAGAAACAAGGTGGGAGTATGGGGTGATAGGGAAAGGAAGAGGGTGGATTTGGGTGGCTGTTTGCATTAAAGGCCTTGGAAACTGGGAGGGGCCACATGACGTGCGCCTCACTCACCCATGCATTGGGACCTTTAGTGAGGAGAAGGGATAGCAGAGAGGGAAGGAGGACCAGCCACTGGCAGCATCAGATAAGGAACCTCAGGGCCAACAGGAGGGTCTGTCTTGGGCGATGACGCAGGAGAAAGGCGCAGTAGGGCATGTGACTAGCCTCCTTTGTGCGGAAGAGGCTACCCACCAGACAGGTTGTGCTGTCTGAGACTCAGTTATCTATAGATGCCTGCATGGCAGGTTCTCCAAAGTCTGCGCCTCACCAGAGAGGCCGTCACAGACCTGTGTGCCACATTGGAAGACGAACTGAGCCCAATGGGAGGTAGTAGCTATCTAATGCCAATGGCACTGAAGGTCATCATGGCTCTGAACATCTACACTTCCGGATATTTCCAGGGACCCACTGGAGATATGTGTAGGACCTCAAACTCTACAGCACATCAATATGGTGACCGATGCCCTGTCCAAGATGTTAAGTGAAAACATGTGCTTCTGCACTAATCTGGCCAGTCAAGTTGAGAGAGCCATTGGGCTATTGCTGGTTTGGCCCAGGTGCAGCGTATGATTATCTGCATGTATGTGACTATTAACACTTCCACAGACCAGCCAGAGACTATTACCAATAGCAAAGGCTTCCATTCCATCAGTGTTCAACTGGTCCATGACCACCACAAATGTGTGCAAATTTCTTAGGAAGCAGCCACGACATTTACAGACTTTGGCTGTCCCAGGTGCCACAGATTTTCTGCCCCCCACACCCCCATGAGCCTTCAGGGATGGATACTTAAAGACAAGGGCTACCCACTGAGGACATGGCTCCCCACACCTATAAGGAACACATGCACAGATTCAGAGGAGATACAACATCTTGGGGCAAACCAAGCAACCTGTGAGTAGGCTATAGGGCTGTGATTTGGGTGCCTAGATTCATCCAGTAGAAAACCCTTCAATATTTCCCAGCAAGGGCCTGATGTATTGTGATGGTCTGCTGTGCGCTGTTACAGCCTGGCACATTCAAGGGGGGAGATGTTGAACAGTGAGGATAACGTGGATTGCGATGCATCCTCTGATGTTGAATATGTGGAGGAAACTGCTGATCATGTGATGCATGATGAGGGACCACAGGCAAGGCATGGTGGGATACATGCAAGGGAGGCTCGGGACAAGCTAACACACAGACTTTCCATAAGACATTCACTATCTGCTGGATCCATACCAACAAACCTTCCCTTTCAACAGCCCTTCTTCATTTACCTTTCCAGCGCCCTGCCTACAGGTGCACATCGTACAGCGGAAAGGGTGAAGCATCAATCGAGCACAGCGTAGCACCTCACAACCAGCCCTATGAGGGATCCAGGGCATCACTGAAGTCCCAAAGGCCAGCAAGAAAAATGGAAGAATATGTAGTGCCATACATTAATCATTCAATAGGGGGCACAAGAATTGCAAAGGCTACAACTTGATACTCTGTTCACCTATGAACCCCAATTACTGCTAGTTGCTCTTCTTGAATCTCGTATGCTCCTACGGGATGCTGAGATGCTTGCAGGTGATGTGGAGGGAGGCTTTTGACCTTGCTGCCCCATAGATTGGGATGACCTTGGCAGCTGTCCTCTGGCTGCCTGAGGCCTGGAGGGCTCTGGCTTACTGGGGTCTTGCTTCAGAGGTGCAGAAGCTTCCTCTGTTGTCATGTATCATTGGCATAAAGGCTGAGGAACCATCGTCCGATCTAAGAGAACTCTTAGAGGTGCCCTCCAATACAGAAGGCAACATTTTCTCCTCACTTCCTAGGCATGCCTGTACCTCTCTGCTGATGAGATGTGCAGGGACCTGGCAGGGACTCCAGGCATCTTATCCCCTTCTCCCTCATGGATGAGGCAATGGCATACAGGTAGGCATCCACTGAGTCATCTAATAGATTTAAATCTCCATGAGGGTCGCAAATCTCCTGATGGAGGAAGCCTGTCAGAGATGTGGCAGCATTCAACTGGCATAGGTGGACTTTTCCTTCATCTGCGCATGGCTACGTATTGTCACTGGCAGCTCTGCTAGATGTTCCCTTACTTCCTGCTGCATCTGCAGCAGTTGCCATATTGCTGAAGACACCAGGAGCACTTTATCATCCTGAGGATCAGTATTTCCATGGCCTCCAACAGCCCTCTGAGTGTCAGTGGCTTCAGATGTCACAGCCTCTGTTAGCAGCTCGGGTGTGTCTATGCTGTTCTCACCAGCTTGTGACTCTGAATCTATGCATGAATGGACATCCACTAACATGAGAGTATCTATGCTGGTTGAGGATGCAGGGGGAACGATGTGACCGTATACCCTCTGAGGCCCCCTCCTTCCCCCGAGGTAGATTTCTGCCCCCAGTCACTCCAGCTCTCTGTTCTTCAGCCTGCCCCACATGAGTGAACAGATAGGCTCAAGGGATATGTGCTTCCCATTGCATCCTTCCAGCTATTCCTAGTGTGCAGCTTCATTTGGGCACATTAGCTTTAGGCCTCATGCCACAAGCCCCCTTGTGCCCCTTCAGTTAACTGCTCACTCTCTTCTGTTTGCATTTTTGTCTCATCATCTACAATGGAGCAGCCACCCTGCCAATTCTAACACCTCCTCCTCCGTGGGGATGCGGATGGCCAGGAATGGAATCTCTCTGCTGGTCTTCACCCATTCCTTGAAGTCATGAGTGGTCTTTTCCTGCGGACAGAAAAATGAATACTGTTAAACCTTCCATGAGGACCAGTGTACCAGCCATGCTGTTGGCAGCACAGCACACCATAATGGGGGCGCATGAATGCCTCCTACATGCAGGCACTCTCAAGGGACCATGCTGGAGTCATTAATAGTTGATGAGATGTAGCCATGCTGACCAGACATGCTCCTGCCTGACTGTGTAGTCACTCTCTCTTCACCAAATGTATCCTCGAGCAGTACCACAAACAGGATGCAAAGGGAACAATGGTATGGAGTACTTACCTCAGCAAACTGAATAAGGTTATTGACATGCTTGCAACACTGGATCTAGGTTCTGGGGGGTGACCTTGCAGCTGCTGACCTCCTCTGAATTCCCTGAGCAGGCTTGATTGGTCAGTCAGCCTGGAATCCTCCTCCTGTCCCTGAGGAAAAAACCTATAAGAAGGCATCAGTGAACTGTGGAGCCATGCAGGGCCTTCCTTCTGATATTCTTCCTGGCTCTTTCCTTTTTCCCTCAGGTTTCCCAGGCAGTTCCCATTGCATGACATGCTGGCATCCCTTTAGGTTTGATGCCAGCACCTGCCACAGCAGGGCATGGTGCCACCTCTGCTTCCTCAGTAGTTGGTCCCCAAGCCTCCCAACTACAACTGGCCGGCTGCTGGAAGATTGGCCAGGATTTTCCTGTCAGCGATTTGGGGGCGGGGCCCGCTCACCGACAGGAAAATGATGCGGGATCACGACGGGAGGAACCCCCGACGTCATCCCCGGTCACGTTAAATTTTCAGGAAGGTGGGTGGACAGCAAAATCAGCTTTCCGCTTGCCGACCTGTCAATGGCAATTAAGGCCATTGACAGGCTAATTAATATTGTTAAAGACCCTGCCCGTCCAAGCTTAAGGCTGGCGGGCAGGCCAGGAGCCCCAGCGGGCTTCTGATAACACTTGAAACCACATCCACTGTCCGTTTTTGAAAAGTTTCATAAAGTTTGTATTTCTTATTAACATGTCCCATCTCGTGTGACATTGTCACATGAGGGGGACATTTTAATCATTTTAATATTTTTCTATTTTTGGAGTTTTTTTACCAGTCAGTGATCTCCCTGAGACAGGACTTTGCCTCAAGGAGATGTGCACTCTTGTGCGCATGCGTGAAAGAGCTCACGTTGACAGATCGGGATTCCCTCCCCCACCCTGCACAGGGAGCGCATAGCGCTTTCTGTTGGGCAGGCTGCTGGGCGGGCCTTAATTGGCCTACCCACTCAAAATGGTGGCAGGCTCCGTTTCGGTGGGGGAATTCGGTGGGGCCTGCCCGCTAATCAAGGGCAAAATTCTGCCCATTGTGCGCGGCTGGCCGATCTCTGCCTAAGGCAAAACAGCTCCTGCTTCCAGACACGACGTTGAGAACCTGTGGCCTAACTGCAAAACCCAGCCCAAAGGATTGCCACTGCTTGATGTTTTAAATTAGACTTACAATTGCTTTAGATCTTTAAAGTATTTCTTGCAGTTAAATCAGAAAGATATGGAACAACATTCGTTTTGCTTTAGGACGGGATCATTCCAGATTTGCACTATGTGCAGCTGCAGACAGGAGAAAGAACGTTTTACTTGCCAGCCACATTGGCCTAGCCTACCTCATAAATCATGCATTCCTGGGAGAAAAAATATTTTGATGGCGGGTGGGCTCTCATTGGCCCGCCATGCCGTCACCTCGCCTCTTCCTCACACTGGGCATCATATTTAAAATGCAGCAGGGTGCACAACTCTCAGTGCTCCCAGTCCAGGACTGTTGGACAGAAATATGGCCCTGAAAGGCAAGAATGCTGCAGCCACCCCCGAATCAGTGAGACATCGCTGGAGAGCTTTTTGGATGCTGTGGAGGCCCACCGTGATGTCTTCTACCCCTGCTCTGGCCGCAGGAGGGGCAGTGGCATTACTAATCCAGCTTGGGAGGTGGTGGCAGAGGTGGTCAGCACCAATGCCCTGCAAAAGAGGACAGCCATCCAGTGCCAAAAGAGGATAAATGATCACCTCCGCTCCGCCTGGGTTAGTCACTTTTTTCATCACTCTCAACTCACACACTCACAAATCCATTACACATCCACAGGGCCCTCACTCACTGCCAGTTTAAGGGATTCTCTCTGTCACACACACCTGCATTGTCTCCATTCCGTTCTTGGGACCACTCACCACCCACACATGCTCGGCATACTTTTCATCTGGCCTGGCAGCCATCCTGCTTACACTCTCTCCATCTGTATTTATGCAGGACAAGCTGGCACACAACAATAGGGAGTGGTCGCTGGTGGAGGAATGCCTGACGTCAAGATCTAGACCATTCTTGTGCTGATAGTGAGGTTGCCGGTGCTAAACCAAGCAAGGATCCAGCAGTGCAACATCCATCAGACAACCATGTTGTGAGTGAGTTCCCATGTTCCGCAGTCCCCTGCCATGCACTAATCATCTCTCCTTGCTTTCGCAGGCACAACTGAGAAACAGCCAAGGGAGTCCATGACCTAGATCCTCGATCAAGCCCCAAAGACACCTCAGAAGAGGAATCTGCTGAAACCCCAGTTGAAGACCTGTAAACAGTGCTCAACCACACCCTCCACCAGCACAGAGACACACACCTTAGTGGGACTGTGTGCTAGAGTAGCCTTGGGGTCACAATCTGGTGAGGGCAATGCACTGTCTGATACAGAGCAGGTGGCGGCAGGGACTTTCCAGGCTTCTGGCACTTGGAGGACTGCTGGGGGCCAGAAATCTGCTGAGTCTGAGTCAAATGACGAGCCTCTGGACTCGGGTCATACCTCAGTTGCTGGAGCTGCAAAGACAA
Source organism: Carcharodon carcharias (assembly GCF_017639515.1). Classification (NCBI taxonomy): domain Eukaryota; kingdom Metazoa; phylum Chordata; class Chondrichthyes; order Lamniformes; family Lamnidae; genus Carcharodon; species Carcharodon carcharias. Next base: position 57,085,124 of record NC_054470.1, on the reverse strand, counting down.
GCTCAGGAACATCAGGAAGTGATTGCAAGGCACAATGGAGGCGTCCGTCTGCCTTCAGTTTGAGGTGATAGTGCCGGCATGTCAACACACTGACATCAACACTGGTAGGATGGTTGCCGCCATGGGGACCTTGGTCCAGGACTTCGCTCCGACACTGCTGCGCATGTTAAACTCCATCAGTGAGGCCATAGTTGGCCTCCGACAGTCTGTACGCGAGAGGGGTGTGGGGCAGCTCGATCTCATTCCAGCTTCCCCTTCTCCTCAATAAGCTAGCCAGGCATCCAGAGGGAGGAGGATCAGCAGGTGCACACCATGGGGTCATCCATTCAGAAGACTCCGGGAGTGTTTGACCTATCCGACTCCCCTCTTCCTGTGATCACAGCAGCTTCAGCTCCACAGGCCAAGGGGGATGCCACTGCCACACAGCAGGACACCAAATGCAGGCTGGGCCCCTCCAGATCCAGGCCCTCCAGAGGACGCCCATCTAAGTCATCACAGACATGGCGTAGCAGTCAACAAGCTGTCTCCACCTCCACTGTGGATGTCGGGGAAGCACCAAGACATAGCAGCAAGGTCAGGAAGGTTAAGAAGGTGTGGTTGCACAGCCTGGGCCCAGGTGTTAATCGCATGTACATAATGTACACTATTGTCAAGAAACTCCCAAGAATGTCTCCTTGCCTATGGCTCCTTGTTATGATGAGCAGTGTTTGTGTCACTCAGATGTGAAATCTTGGGTCCTGCACAAGATAAAGGCAGGTGCCTCAGTCCAGGGCCTCTTCCTCTTGCAGTGTGTAACCTTCAGACCAAAATGTTGGTCTGGCTTCCAATTCACTGGACAAAGTAGTGATGCCTGCACCTCAGTGATGCTTATCATTGCTGCCAGAATGTCATGGGCAGACATCACAGAGTTCCATCATTCTCTCTGTGTGCTCTCAGCACCTTTAAGGTGGGGCTGGCCCCCATCTCTTCAGCATCTGTGACCAGTGATGCTGTGCTCCTGAAGGGGCTAGGCTCTAAGGGTCAGTAAAGGATCAGGTACATTTAAAGTTTCATGGCTGCGTCTCTATGATATGACCCTGATCATGGAGCACAATTGAGTTGCCCTTGGCTAAACAAGAGTCAGATATTCTCAAAGGCAATGTGAAGATCTATGGAGTGTCCTCACTGAATGTCGTTAACATGCTCCTGGAATCTAGTGACTTTGAGGGTCTCCACTGTGCCTCCATAACAGGAGTCAAATCACAGAGTGTATGTACGATACCAACAGCCAGACTGGTGTCAAACGTTCATAGACGCAATGTGACGACCTATGGTGTCTCCTCACTGCATGTCGTCATCATCCTCCAAGACTCTAGCAGCTATAAGGGCCTCTTGAGCATGCCTGCCTCATCTGGCCACTGCGATGTTCTCATCACTGGCATCCTCGCCTTCAAGGACCACCTCGCCCTCATCCCCATTGATGTCCTCATCGGAGGACACCTCCAGCCATCTCTGCCTCAGCCAGTTCCTCTCCACATTGCACTGCCAGGTTGCGAAGGGTGCTGAAGGTGATGACGATGCTTGAGACTCTCTGTGGGCTATATTGCAGGGGTCCACCAGACTGCTCTAGGCACTGGAACCTCATTTTCAACATTACAATGGCCAGAAACTTACCCATGTCGGGCGGGCTGGGTGGGAGTGGGCGGGGGTGGGTGCGGAGCTGATCGCTGCCCACGATCGGCTGCTCACCACCATTTTATGTGGCAGGCCAATTAAGGCCCACCCAGTGTGCTGATAGGCTGGTACCGGTGCAGGCTGGGGAGAGGAGGGAGAGTCGGGGCCTGCGCTCTTTCGTGCATGCGCGCAAAAGAGCGCAGGAATCCCCCTGATACATGAAGCTGCCTCACGGAGATTAAGTTGCTTAAAAAATGTACTTATAAATAAAGCACAAAATTATTTAAACATGTGTCTTCATGTGACAGTGTCACATGAGCTGGGACATGTTTTTATATTTAGGAAAATTTTATCATTTAATTAATAAAAGCTTTAGGAAACCTCATCCCGCTGGTGGATGAGATTTCCTAAAAAATGCGAAGGCCGCTTGGGCTCTTCGCCTGCCGTCAAATTTAAGGTTGGATGGGCAGCGTTGCAAACAACTTTAATTGGTTTTCTAAAGGCCCCAACGGGCCACTGAATGTTTGGTGTGCGTGCAGCTGCCTCCAGTGTGCACCCGCCAAACAAAAGATCTAAATGACGTGCGATGACATCGGGACGCACGCCAACAGCAATATTCAGGCCAATGATTGACTCCACCAAGTTGCGAGTTGCAGCATGAGCCTCATTATACCTTTTCTCTGTTGCAGCCTGAGGCTGCCACACGGGTGTCTTCAGCCATGCTCTCTGTGGGTAGCCCTTGTTCCCGAGGTGCCATCCCTGCAGCCTCTGTGGAGCCTGGAAGATGTTGGGGATCTGAGGCAACTGAGAATGTAGGAGTTGTGGACACTCCCTGGGAATTGTGCACAGACCTGAAAGATGTGTTTGTGGTGGTCTCACACCAGCTGAACATTCAGTGAGTGGAAGCCCCTTGCGGCTGATATTGTTGACTGCTTGTTGCCATGGAGATCTGAGCACCACATGAGTGCAGTCGATTGCATCGTGCACCTGTGGGAAACCTGTAATCCTGACAAATCCCAGCACTGTTGCATCCTGGCTTTCCTGGGCCCAGGCGACAAGTTGTGTGTCTTCGTGAAGATGGCCTCATTTGGGACCTCATGGATGCATTTGTGGGTGGAGGCTTGTGACATTCCAGAGGTCACCTGTGGAACCCTGAAAGGAGCCACTGGTTTAAAAATTGAGCACTGCGGTCGCTTTCATGGCCACTGGCAGTGGATGCTCTCCATGTCCTAGTTGCGCCAAATCCTACAGCAGGTGGCAGGTGTGACCGACCAGTTCCCTGGATATGCGCAGTCTTTGGCGACATTGGTTCTGTGGCCCTTATGCAGCATGTGCAGGGGCCCCAGCCACCCCTTCTTCCTGAAGGTTCTACTTCTGCATCTGCCCAGCCAGGCGCCTCTGTTGCTCCCTTCTTAATCTCCATTCTCTGTAAGCCATGAGGCATGCAGCTAGGTCATCAGGTTCCATGCTTCTGATGTACTCTTCCTGCAGGATAAAAGACAGAGACATGTGGGTTAGCTTAGGGTTACAAAGAACCTCTCTTGGTTTAGTGTATAGCCCCTGAACACATCCCAAAAAGTGCTGGCAACTACTTGGATGCCAGAGGTTAGTGCGCTGCATGGCTGCCCATGACCCAATCGCACTCCAACTGACCGATTGGTGACAGTCCCACTGCATGCTGTGCTATCAGCTCAGGCATTCTCCTAACCCACACTGCAAGTTTGCACTGTTAGCCTTAACCATGGGGGAAGACTGGTCCATACCTGAACGATGGCATTGCAAGAGGCTGTGGAGCAGCTCCAGCAGTGACTGTTCCATGGTTAATTTTTGCAAGGAGATTGTACAATGTGCATCCAATTGTTCTGCAGTCCACTAAAACGCTTGTTAATTTGAAGTCTGTGCCTCAGGGATGAAAAGCTCTGGAGTATTTGGTGAAAATTTTGTGCCTCTGTGTTGCTTGAGTGCATAGATAAGCTAGAGGCTCAGCTCCAAGCATGTCAATGTGGCTTTGCCTGAACCATCTCAGCTGCGGAGGAATGATCACTTTATACAAGGTTCCCCTAATGTGTGGCTGCTTACCTCGCCACCTCCCCCACCCCACAAGTTCTTGTACACTCCCATCAACCGCAATACACCCCTCTGCCTCCCCAACCCAACCACAGTGCAGCCCTTGCACCCCCCAACCTGCCTCAAAACCCAACCACAGTGCAGCCCTTGCACCCCCCAACCTGCCTCAAAACCCAACCACAGCGCAGCCCTTGCACCCCACCAACACTGCCCCCCCCCAACTCACCTTAACCAGAGTGCTGACCTTGCACCCACCCCCACAAGTAGCGTCAACTGCAGGGCAGCTCTTGCACCACTACCCCCCCCACCCCCCACCCCCGCCCAACTTGCCCCAAACTGCAATGCAGCCCTTGCCCTGGCACCACGCTGTCAGCCAGCCAGGAAAAAGCGACTTACCTATTCCCATTCCTGAATGCCTGGCGCCTCAACCTTGAAGTCCAACAGGCAACCATTGTGAGTGCTGCACAACTTTACTGTGCAGTCACCTCCGAGTCCCCTCAAAGTGCAGCCCGCCAAGTGCACACTTTATAGATGCTGTTGTGAAACATGTCGGTGTGCAATCACACTAATGTGCCTGGATGATCCAGCATGGGGGGATGATTCCAGCTCTGAAGCAGTTGTCTCCATTGTCTTGCCTTGTTCACTCTGCTGCTGGCCCCACACTCCTCAAATGATCCACTGCTGGATGTTCTCCTCCTGCTTCTTCCCGTCAAAACTCTGGTGTCAACAATACTCTCTATCGCTCTCTTCCACGCTCTGTTACCTATGAGAAAGGCATTTTCCACATTCATGTCCAGCTGTGCATGGTGGCCCTGCATTACACCAGGTCCTGCTGCAGGCTATTTGTAGGCCCCTGCCTGCTTGCCCCATTTCCTAGTGTCACACTGCTCTGAGGTCCGACCTATGATCTGTGCCAGTAAAACAGCAGGTCAGATATGAAAGTGCTATGAGTGCTTGTAACACATACCAACTTTCAGCGTACTTTGAGAATGAAAATACCATCTTATGGAGGACAATCACAATTCCAGCCTGTAGATGACACTTGATTATAGGAGGCAAGGAGAAGGCCTAGGCCTACCCCAATGGGAAGGTGGTGACATTGTGGTATTGTCACTGGACTGATAATCCAGAGACCCAGGGTAATGCCCTGAGTTTGAACCCCATCACAGCAGATGGTGGAATTTGAATTCAATAAGAATCTGGAATTAAAAGTCTGATAATGACCATGAAACCATTACTAATTGTCATAAAAACCCATCAGGTTTGCTGAGGAATTCTGCTGTCCTTACCCCCACAGTAATGTGGTTGACTCTTAAATGCCCTCTAAACAAGGGCAATAAGGAATGGGCAATAAATGCTGACTGTGGTGCTGACATGAACGAATATGAAATATGGTGGGTGGGCTGGAAAAATGCAGGCAGTAAGCCCAGGTTCCACAATGAATAGGCATGGTGAGCAAGAATCAACCCAAATGTGGAGAAGGATGGTGAGGCCTTGGCAAGTTGTAAGAGCGGGAAATAGGGAAGCAGCAGTGTGGAATAGAGATCAGCAATTAGACAATGAATAATGTAAAAAAACAGAGAAAGTGTAAAAATTGAAAGATTGTAGCATAAATAGTTACAGAAAGTAAAAATGGTGGATGAATAGCATACAGGGCTACAAGCCAAGTGCTGGAAAATGGGATTAGGAAAGATAAGTGCTTGATTGCCATGATGGGCTGAAGGGCCTGTTTCTGTGCTGTTTAACTCTATGACTCTAATCTGGTGACTCACAAACAGCACCAACCAGGGTGAACCTAACAGGGAGATAGGTTTTTCATATTATATAAAATGTCAAAATATCTTTCAAAATATTTCCCATTACAAATGCTTAAATAGCGATTTCTAGTATTAAATTTAACATAAAAATATTACTTACATTTTGACAAAGTGATGGAAGATTCGTGGGCAGAATATGTGTGGAGTTGCAAGATTTTTAATGATGTTGTATATGATACCACCAGCCCTCGGGTGACATTGCTCATAGTGAGTTGGACAGTACCTTACTTTATAACAATAGTGATGTTCCCCCAGCTCTAGCATAACACCAAGGCCATTATTACACTTTGCGGTTTTCTTATACTTTAAACAGTCCTTTGGGATTAAATTCTGCAACGTTACTTTATTCTGTGAAAGCCACAAATGAGTGGCCTTTATATTTTATGTATATTGCATTACTTATTTAACTCATTTCATGTCTTTTATTCCTTATTATTTTACATAGCTGGTATCCCAGATATACTAGCCGAGGTATTATTCAGCAGCACTTGGTGGTTGAATTGATCTTTGGTAACCTTGGGGAATGTCCTGAGATTTGGTAGGGGTGCAAGGGGTGATCTGAGAGATTGCCAGCACTGGGATTGAGTGTGAGAGGAGGGGGTTGGAGATTGGCAGCACTGAAAGTGGGAGGGACAGGGGTTTGTCTGTTGATTAGCACCACTCAAAGGGGGATCCTGGAGACTGGAAATACTGGAGGGGGTGTCTGGAGTTTGGCATTACAAGAATGGGGTGGTCATGGAAATTGACAGCACAGAACTCAGGGGAGGTTTGGATGGTGGGTTATAAATGGGGAAAAAAGCTGAAGCAAATCAGGAAACTGGGTCAGTGAGCATTTCCATCCTCAAGCAGAGACTCTTCCACCATCTCCATATTGTGTGAACCACCACTGATTTTTCAAAGGTTGTCAAAAGCATCATCGCATTGTTGTTTTTGAGCATGCTGTTGTACACTAGCAATGAGTACAGAACTCTTTATTGTCAGTATCTACAAAAGCAAAATATCGCAGATGCTGGAAACCTGAAAATAAAATGGAAAATGCTGGACATGCACAGCCGGTTAGGCAGCAGCTGTGGAGGGAGAAACAGAGTTAAATTGCTGAAAGGCCATCGAACTGAAATATTAACTGTTTCTCTCTCCCTAGATGCTATCTGACTGGGTGAATTTTCTTTGCATTTTCTGTTCTTATTATGAGTGCCTGTTCAGACTGCATTATTTTCCCTTTACTGTCATGAGGTGTACAATATAAATGTCATAAAATAACTTGAAAAACAGATCTAAATCTATGAGCAGTAAAACTCTGATACTGATTTGAATAGTATGTACTTTGCCTTATTGACATCTGGTCAGCTCTTTTGATTCCAGGAAATTTGAATATTCTAAGAGCTGACAAAATTTGAAGGGCTCAAAGTGTTGTGGATTTGAAAGAAGATGCTCAAAAAGATGTCTGATTTTCATGGCAGCAAAGAAAATGGCAAGAAACAAAGGCCTGCCAGAGACTTCAAAATTCACTCTCCACAAAAGAGTAGTTTTGTCAGTGTTACTGGAATGAGTTAGTGAATATGCAAGATAAAAATTAAGCATGACTTAAAATTGACAATTACTTTTATTTGTTCCCAGTATGTTTCACTGCTGGCAATGCCAGTGTGGTTGTCCTGGGGAATGTGCTGGAGGACCTTCTTCTTAACTAATTCCGTCATTGTGGTAATAATGCTTCCACAATGATGTTGAGTGAAGAGTATCAAGATTTTGACCCAGCAACAATTAAAAGAATGTCCAGGACAAATGTTATATGCTTAGGGGAGAACTTGGAGGTGATGATATTCCCCTGACATTGCTACTCTTGCCTGTAGGTGTGGAGGTTATGAAATGGGCCATACGGTTGAAGTAATCTTTTTGTGATGTTTAGGTGGATCCTCTAGATTGTATAGACTGCAGCCTCAGTTCATCAGCAGTGGGAAGATTGGATATTGATTCCAGTGCCAGAGGTAAAAGCAGATGAATTACATTTCTGGATGGTGCAGAGGTTTTCAAACATTATTGTGCTGCACATATTCAAGTGAGCAGTGAGTATTTCATTGCACCCTTGACTTGAGCTTTGTAGAAGGTGGAGAGGTGTTAAGTGATTGGAAGTTGTGTCGCTTGCTGCAAAGTACCCAGCATCTGACTGACTCTTGTAACCACATGGTATGACTGGTACAATTATCCCATATGTCAAACAGCGTTAGCAGCAAGTGATAGACAGACCTAAGTGATCCCATAACCAATGGATCAGATCTAAGCTCCGTGGTCCTGCCACTTCCAGTCGTGAATAGTGGTGGACAATTAAACAACTCACTGAGGTTGGGGGCTCCACAAATATACCCTTCCTTAATGATGGAGGAGCCCAGCACTTCAGTACAAAAGATAAGGCCGAATCATTTGCTACAATCTTCAGCCATAAGTGCCGAATGGATGATCCATCTCAGCCTCCTCCCCAGTATCACAGATGCCAGTCTTCAGAAAGTTCAATTCACTCCACGTGATATCAAGAAATAGCTGAAGGCACTGGATACTGCAAAGGCTATGGACCCTGACAATATTCTGGCAATAGTACTGAAGACTTGTGCTCCAGAACTTGCCACGCCCATAGTCAGGCTGTTCCAGTGCAGCTACAACACTGGCATCTACCGGCTATGTGGAAAATTGCCCAGATGTGTCCTGTACACAAAAAGCAGGACGAATCCAACCCTGCCAATTACCGCCCCATCATTCTACATTTGATCATCAGTAAAGTAATAGAAGGGGTCATCAACAGTACTATCAAGCTGCACTTGCATAGCAATAACCTGCTCGTTGACGCTCAGTTTGGGTTCTGCCAGGACCACTCAGCTCCTGACCTCATTACAACCTTGGTTCAAACATGGATAAAAGAGCTGGACTCCCGAGGTGAGGTGAGAGTGACTGCCCTTGACATCAAGGCAGCATTTGACCAAGTGTGGCATCAAGGAGTCCTAGCAAAACTGGAGTCAATGGGAATCTCAATTGGGAAAACTGTCAGCTGGTTGGAGTCATACCTAGCACAAAGGAAGATGATTGTGGTTGTTGGAGGTCAATCATCTCAGCTCCAGGACATCACTGTAGGAGATCCTCAGGGTAATATCCTCGGCCCAACCATCTTTAGCTGCTTCAGCAATGACCTTCCTTCCATCATAAGGTCAGAAGTGGGACGTTCGTTGATGATTGCACAATGTTCAGCACATTCGCAACTCCTCAGATACTGAAGCAGTCCATGTCCAAATGCAGCACGCCCTGGACAATATCCAGGCTTGAGCTGACAAGTGGCAAGTAACATTCGTGCCACACAAGTGTCAGGCAATGACCATCTCCAACAAGAGAGAATCCAACAATCACCCCTTGACATTCAATGGCATTACCATCACTGAATCCCCCACTATCAATAAGCTGGTGGGTTACCATTGACCAGAAACTGAACTGGACTAGCCATTTAAGTGCTGTGGTTACAAGAGCAGGTTAGAGGCTAGGAATCGCGCGGTGAGTAACTCACCTCCTGACTCCCCAGAGCCTGTCCACCATCTACAAGGCACAAGTCAGGAGTGTGTTGGAATACTCCCCATTTGGCTGGATGAGTGCAGCTCCAACAACTCTCCTGAAACTTGACACCATCCAGAACAAAGCAGCCTGCTTAATTAGCACCATATCCACAAACATTCCCTCCCTCCCCAACCGACGCATAGTAGCAGCAGTGTGTACCATCAACAAGATGCACTGCAGGAATTCACCAAGGCTCCTTCAACAGCACCTTCCAAATTCACAACCACTACCATCTAGAAGAACAAAGGCAGCAGATAGATGGGAAAACCACCACCTGGAAGTTCCCCTCCAAGTCACTCACCATCCTGACTTGGAAATATATTACCGTTCCTTCACTGTCGCTGAGTTAAAATCCTGGAACTCCCTCCCTAACAGCACTGTGGATGTACATACACCACATAGACTGCAGCGCTTCAAGAAGGTAGCTCACCACCACCTTCTCAAGGGCAACTAGGGATGGGCAATAAATGTAGACCAGCCAGCAAAGCCCACATCCCGTGAATGAATTTTTTAAAAAGTAAAAACTAGGAAATAAGAATACTGGTCCGAACTGGTCTTGTATATCTTAAAATGGAACACCAGTAAAACTGGGAAATAAGAGCACTGGTCTGAACTGTTTTTCCCTTCTGCCTTCTGCTTAGCAGTGACCAGTAAAGTGTGATGGTGGGAAATTCAGGACTAATGTTGATGCCATAGAGGCTTGGATGGAGTTGGTTGGGCTTTTCTTGTTAGGAGTAGTCATTGCTAGGTGTTTATGCATCAGAATATTTCACTGTATATCTCATGACTATACTGTGCAAGCTTAGTCAGTCCTCTTGAAATTAACTGCTTGACCATTAAAGCAGTTAATTAATGCCTTAATTAACACTGTTGGGTTTATAAGGAGTACAGTTCCATCATAAACTATCTGAAATGTAAGAATATGTACTCCCGCAGTACCACCAACATAAATCCTGCGAATTTGAGCTGCCTGACAGATCGCAGTGACAGTTTCCTGCTGACCTGCAGTCTGCCCTTGTTTCCTTGGGACAGTATGTGTGGTACAATGATAGATGTGACAGAAAAACTGCAATATTTGTTTCTCCAGTGGGAGTAGAATGTGATTTAGCTAGGTAGTTTTGGTACACTGATTAAAGTACCTTTAAAAATGTAAATGTTATTTTAAAAGGAGAAGTGAATAATGGAAATATGTATGCTCATTTTAAAAAGAAATAAACAATACCACTTCTTCAAATATTTCTGGAAATTATATTCTTGCACTTGGATTTCCTTTGAGAGCAATTTTCCATCTGAGGAAATTCTACTCACTGCCCTAATGCTGCCATGAATCCAATTGATTTTCTGGGAGACCTCTAATTACAACTGTAGAACAGGCTCCCAGAGTATTTCTGCCTTACGAAAGGGCACTATAAAAAAGGTAAAATTGTCTCTAAGATTTCAATTATAGGCTCTACAAAAAGCCATGAACAATCTTTGACCACATAGCAACAAGTATAGGTGGTCACTACCAGGATCTCTCCTAAATCAATATTCCACATGGTAAGACCCTCCTTTGGTGTTAACTGGGGGTGAAAGCAGTGGTAGGGAAGCATGAGAATAAGCTGTGCCCTAGGCTCATATTTATACACCTGTCTGAGTTGCAGTTGGGAAGATACTCGCAGGTGAGTACAGAACATCTCTTGCACAGGCTGCCCTGGCATATCCTACTAATTGGTGCAGTCTGAAAGCAGACCCTGTCTGCCCTGAGCTGCTCAAGGTTACCCACCAAGGCAATCTGCAGTCCTCTCAATGAAAGGTCAGCAACCTTCCACAGCCCATGATGCAGCCATTGGAGAAGCACCTTGTAGGAGCACTAGGAGAGGCAAAGGCACATGGAAGAAGGCACTCTGGGAATGTGCACAAGCATGAATAGTTTCATTTTGTATGCATTATGTAATGAGTGAATTTATAAAATTGGATTAGAATATACATTTTCTGATAGTCTTTATTATTGTATTGATGGAGGAGGACAATAGGGTGATCAGTGATGAAGGAATGGAAGGAGTGAGGGATATTTGGTGAATAGGAAGTTGTGAATGAGATTATTGGTAACACTCATGAATAATCTGATCATGTAGGAACCAGGAAGAAAGGGTCTGCCTGCATTGTAGCCTCCCTTTATCTTACTGTTGCTCCACTCCCTGTTGCATTTTCTCCACCTCCTCCATTTCCTCGATCTGCATTTCTCACCTAATAGGTAGTAGCAAAAACTAATCCATCATAATGGAGTGGTTATCTAGCATTCAGCATACTACCAAAGATCTTCACAGCCACTCAAATGAATACTGCAGGGTTCCTCCAGGGTGGTCCAGACAGTTGAAGTGTTGCTTGCAGAAGCTAATGATGTGCTCTATAATGTTCCTTGTGACAGCATGGTTCTTATTGGAGGCCTGATGTGCATAATGTTGTATGTTGTATATTCAGTAGGTCTCACAAAGAGGTTCTGAGTCTTGTATGTTTGAACATTAACTGTTTATTGATAAGACATAATTATATATATATTTACAGGGTATTGACCGCACTAGGAGTTATCTCCATACTGGCTTCTACACAGGTCTCTGTCCAGCCCAGAACTCTGTCTAGTCTCAGGTTATATGTCTCATTACATCACACTATGGGCGATACTGTTGCTCAGTCCCACATTAATCTTTGCTGTGCCAAACTGCTTCATACTACACACATGTATGAGTTCCTGGCTCATTCTTGTTGCTGTGCAGCCAGCCTCTGCCTTGCCATGGCAGGCCAAATACAGGTGGCACAGGTCTGCCACAGAATGAAGGAATCACGGCTGCTGCCTGAAATATAAGGATTCACTTACATTATGCTCTGCCATTTGTCATACACCAGCTGCATATTAAGGGTGAGGAATCTCTTTCTGTTCATGAAAGTTAATAGGTTCGCATGAGGAGTACACATCTGAATATACCAATTAGGAGCAGGAGTAGGCTATTCGGCCTCTCATGCCTGCTCCCCATTCAATAAGATCATGGCAGATCTGATTGTGACCCCAACTCTAGTTTCCTTCCCACCCGCCTATACCCTTTGACTTCCTTGTCAATCAAGAATCTATCTAACTCAGCTTTAAAAATATTCAAGGACCCTGTCTCCACTGCCCTCCAAGGAAGAGAGTTCCACACATTCCTGAACCTCTGAGAGAAAAGAAATTCTTCTGATCTCCATCTTAAATGGGAGGCGCCTTTTTTTAAACTGTGCCCCCTAGTTCTTGTCTCTCTGACGTCCTTTCAGGTGAAACATCCTTTCAGCATCCACCCTGTCAAATCCCCTCAGGATCTTATATGTTTCAATAAGATTGCCTCTCATTCTTCTAAGCTCCAATGGATACAGGCCCAACCTGCCCAAACTTTCCTCATAGGATACCCGTTCATCCCAGGAAACAGTCTCATGAACCTTCCCTGAACTGCTTCAAAGGCAATTATGTCCTTTTTAAATAAGGACACCGAAACTGTACACAGTGCGCTAGATGTGCTTTCACCAATACCCCACACAACTTTTAAAAAAGTCTCTATTTTTATATACCATTCCCATTGCAATAAACAAAAACATTCAATTTGTCTTCTTAAACACTTGCTGTACCTGCATACTAACTTTTTGTGATTCATGTACTGGGCAACCCAAACCCCTCCGTACCTCAGAGTTCTGCAATCTCTCCATTTAAATAATATGCTGAGGAACAATTCTATGTCCCGGGGTGGGTGTGCACCTGACCTGATCGGGCGTAACATAGCACGTGATGACATGGGGTGAGTGCCCCTATGTCATCGTGCACTCGCGCGATATTTTGCACGGTGGACACAAGGTGCCGGAGCCACGCCAGCAATTAATTAAGAGGCCACTTAAGGCCATTAAAAAACCAATTGATGCCCATTTTTCATTGCCCGAGCAATTCCACGCTCGGTGCACAGGCAAAATGTGCAGGCAGCCAGCCGACATTTTCGAAAACCCCATCCACAGGTGGGATAAAAGGGGTGAGCAGCATTGCCAGTGTCAGGAGTGGGGAGTTTGGTACTTGTTTGCTGCCGGTGACTTATTGATACTTGGCAGCTTCATCTCTTAGCATTTCCAGCCTCCATTTCAGGACTCCTGGTGTCTCTAAGGCCCCCAGAGGATTCAGACCATGTGGACCCTTCCAGCTTTTAGACAGCCTTCTATTACCCTGGTAATGGGGATTATGGTCTCCTCTGGTGGCTCCTCATCTGAGGAAGAAGAGAGGGGCAGAAGGGAGGGGAGGCCACATGCCCCAATGCAGCTTCCAAGGGAGCGACCTGTGGGAGGAGAGGCACAGACACAAGGGGTGCAGGGCCAGCAGGAGGTTCAAGGCGGAAGGAGCTGCAGAAGGTGACGCTATCCTGCTGCCAGGGTTTACAGGTGGCGGTGCAGTTACTTCAATAAGTCTGAGGTGCAGTGCTGAAGGAGGCTCTGCCTCTCAAGAGAGACAGTGACATCCATTTGTCAGATGATTGGGCCTGAGATCAGCTCTGACTGTGTGGGTGGATACATAATGCTAGTGGCTCTGAAGGTCACACTGGCCGTCAACTTCTATGCCTCCGTATCTTTCCAGGGGTCAGTGGGGGATCTGTGTTTAGTCTCCCAATCAGCTGTCCATAGTTGCGTCAAGCTGGTGACAGAAGCTCTGTTCAGGCAGGTACTGACATTTATTCTTTACCATATGGACGAGGCCAGCCAGGCTGAGTAAGCCAGAGGTTTTGCAGCGATTGCTGGCTTCCCCCGCGCCCAGGGCGCAATAGACTGAACACATGTGGCCATCAAGGCACCAGCAGGTGAGCCTGGTGCCTCTGTCAACAGGAAGGGCTTCCACTCCACGAACATACAGATAGTGCGTGATCACAGGATACAGGTTCTGCTAGTCTGTGCATAGTACCCTGGTAGCTCCCATGATGCTTATATCCTCAGACACTCCCAGGTCCAGTGCTCCAGCCTGACTGGATGGGTGGCTGCTGGGTGACAAGGGCCATCTGTTGAAAAGGTGGCTTGTGACGCCTCTTTGCCACCCAAGAACAGAGGCAGAGCAGTGTTATAATAGGGTCATGCCTCCATCAGGGTGGTGATAGAGAAGACCATAGGTCTTCTGAAGATGCATTTCCAATGCCTAGACCATTCAGGGGGAGCACTACAATATCCCCCAGAGCGGTTGTCACTGGAAGTGGTTGCATGCTGCACTCTCGACAATCTGGCACTGGCAAGGGGGAACCCACTGGAGGGAGAGGGTGTTTAAGCAGCTGCACAGGCCACAGAGGATGAATCCAGTAGTGAGTTAGAAGAGGACCATGGTGAGGAGAACGTTGAGGTTGTGGACGCAGACCTCAGTAACCTCTAGGGAGGCAGGGACAGCAAGGAAGCCTTGATCCAACGCTCCTTCAGCTAGGCTCGCAAAGATCTGCTTCCGCCTCATGCCAGGACTGCCACCTCCATTCTGGATGTTTGAAATGACCCTTTCATTTGAACCCAAAGTCCACTCAGCACCTGTGCAATAAAGTTTAGAGCCACCTACATCCAGCATTATATACTGGCATACCCTGCTCCAAGAAAATAAAAAGGTGAAGCATACTCAGGCCATTCCGACAAAAACAAAATTTATCTCATTTTGACAATCCAAAAAAATTTATATAACCTTCTCTGGTCTTCATTCCCAGATCAGAAAAGGTAAACCAAACAAATGAACAGAAAATCACCCATTAACTGTCCCTCTTGTGCTCATGGTGCCTTTACCTTACATTTCTAAATACTATGTCTTAGTGCCCCACCCCCCACCACCCCTCCCAACCCCACCCTTCGCTGGCACTTGCGTTGGAGACATCCTGCTGACTCTGCTGTCTTGTTGACCTTGATGGCCTTGGTGGTCATCCTCTGGCCAGTAGAGCCTGTGCTGGCCCCGCCTGGCATCTCCCCAGTCATCGCAGCCTCCTCAGATGTGACGGTCACTGGCAGAGGGCCGGAGGAGCTGCAGCCGTAATGCAGAGCACCCTGAGAGGAGCACACAGAGATGACAAGCTACTCGTGCGTCAACCCATGATCTTCCTGCACATCTTGCTGGGCATCCAGCATCTGCCGCCTATTGGACAACTCCAGAGGCTTATTATCTGCCTTCAACTGAGCATTGTCCTGGCCCCTAGCAGTCCTCCAACCTTTGGCGCTCTGTGCACTCTCCATCTCCCTCTACACCACGTCATGGCTGCTCACTGGCACTGCCACTTCCTCCCATACTCTCTTTGTGAGGTGCAGTGGCTTTCTCCTCCTATATCTGGGGAAAAGGATGTCCCTCCTCGCAGCCACCTCTTCCAGGAGGACCACATTCGCCTCCATAGCATGCACTGAAATTATAGCCGCTGATCAAATGCCCGTCGAGGTGCTGGTACCTGCGCTGGCGCCTGATTCCAAGAGTGGGTGTGGCACAGGAGCTAGTGAAGCTCGATGGTCCTTCGGCATCGGGGCGGCCCTTTGGGGTCCACAGAGCGATTGCGTGCTGGCACACTGGTGAGGCAATGGAGATCCGCATCATGGTGCCATTGTCATTCAATGGCCTATGGAGACTCCAGGCCTGAAGGTCCCATCAATGAAGGGACTACATTGGAAAGGTTGCACAATCCGAAACCCTCACCTCTGTGCACTGCACTCTTACCTTAGTCTGGCACCCCCATCTCTCCAGTTGCAAGGTGAGCATGCCAGCTCTCCAGCTCGAGGACTTCCTGCCCAAACCTGCTGAGCAGCAGGAAGTTGGGCGGGCCTCCACCTCTACTTGCCCTCTCTGCTTGGTTATGATTTGTCTTCTCCTGAAAGGCAGAGGAGCACTGATTAACCCACTCACTACCTGCAGCACCATTGCAACCTAGCCAACCCCGGATGAGGAACACCTCGCAAGGCACATCCGAGACGTGGCCCTCAGTCCAAACAGCTAGGGCTCACCCCCTTGGCCTGCTCCAGTGTCATTGACAGTAAACTTAGCACCTGTGAGGTCCACAAGGGGACGGCTACATCTTAACACTTCTGCGCACTGACCCGTCCCAACATGGTACTCACCCTTCCTGAGCGCAGCAGGTCATTGAAGCGCTTCCAGCGCTGCACTCAATTGCGCCGCACCACGTCATGGCTGCTCACTGGCACTGCCACTTCCTCCCATACTCTCTTTGTGAGGTGCAGTGGCTTTCTCCTCCCATCTCTGGGGAAAAGGATGTCCCTCCTTGCAGTCACCTCTTCCAGGAGGACCGCGATGCACTCATCAGAAAAGCAAGGGGCCGAGTGCCCACCCAACCCACCCTTCAGCCTGGCATCTCCAGCCACACTCGCCTGCATAACTTGAACGTTGAAGATGCAGAGGAGACGTTCTTCCTTGGCAGCCTTCCAGGGGCCACCTGGGCCATTTTTAAACCAGCCGCCGGGTCACCATTGGACCCGGCAGTTGGCAGGCGCCCGCCCCGCTCGGCCCTTCCCGCCTTCCCGACCAGTGACAAGCTGTATTTCACTATGAGTGGGCCATAATTGGCCCGCCAGCGTTAAATCACAGCTGGAGGCCGATCACGGGTGGCGGATTGTTTCCCTGCCACTCTTGGGCCCGTCCACTGTGCCCACCTGACAACCTCAAAATCCTGACCCTGCTTTGTATTCTTCCTGCCAAAGTGGTCAAGTTCACATTTTCCCACATTATATTCTATCTGCCAGATTTTTGGCCACTCACTTAAACTACCCATACCCCATCCCAAGAGGATGTATCCTTATATCCTCTTCATAACTTACTGTCCTACCCATCTTTGAGTCATTAGCAAATTTAGCAACCATACATCCAGGTCATTCATGTGGATTGTAAATATTTGAGGGCCCAGCACTGATATATGTGGCACTCCACTCATTACATCTTGCCAACACGAAAATGGCCCATTTATGCCCACTTTCTGCTTCCTGTTAGCTAACTAATCCACTATACACGCTAATGTTATCTCTTACAACATGACCACTTATTTTGTGTAGCAACCTTTGATATGCACCTTGTCAAATGCCCTCATGAAATCTAAGCATGACACATCGACAGGCTCCCCTTTATCCATGTTGTTTGTTACTTCCTCAAAGAAGTCCAATAAATTAGTGAAACATGATTTCACTTTCAGAAACCCATGTTGACTCTGCCTGAGTGCATTGAGATTTTCTAAGTGTTCTGCTATAACCTCCTTAATAATATATTAAGGCATTTCCGCTATGACAGATGTTAAGCCAACTGGCCTGTAGTTTCCTGCTTTCTGTCTCCCTCCTATCTTGAATAAAGGAGTTACATTCACTCTTTTTCAATCTAATGGGATCTTTCCAGAACCAAGGGAATTTTGGAAAATTAAAACTAATGTATCTACTATCTCAGCAGTTACTTCTTTTAAGGCTCTAGGATGAAGCCAATCAGGACTGGGGGACCTGTCAACTTTTAGCTCTCATAATTTTCTCAGTCCTTTTTTCCAAAATGGTTTTAAGCTCCTCCCTTCCTTTCAACTCTTGATGCCCACTTATTTCTGGGATGTTATATGTATCCTCCACAGTGAAGACAGATGCAAAATATCTGTTCAATTCATTTGTCATTTTCTTATTTCCCATGAATAATTCCTCAGACTCACTCTGAAGAGGACCAACTTTACTTACTTTTTTCCTTTCGAAGTATCTGTAGAAAGTATTACTCTTTGTTATTGTATTTCTAACTAGTTTTCTCTCTAACTCTAATTTCTCCCTCATTATTTTTTTCAGCCATTCTTTGCTGATTTTTATATTCTGTCCAAGCATCTAAGCTGCCACTAGTCTTCACAGAATTGTACTCTTTTTTTCTTTAATTTGATACTATCTTTAACTTACTTACTTAGCCACAGATGGTACATCCTCCTCCCAGAATCTTTCTCAGTGGATTGTATCTTTGTTGAATGTTAGGAAATATCTAAGTGTCTACCACTGCATCTGTACTGACTCATCAATTGACCTAGTTCCCTAGTTCAGTTTGGCCTGCTCTGTCTACATACCCTCATGAATGCCCTTATTTAAGTTCAAAATACTACTCTCAAACCCACTCTTCTCTCCCTCGAACTGAATGGGAAATTGAATCATTTTATGATCACTGCTACCTAGGAGTGACTTTATTATGAGGTCATTAATTAATTAATCCTGTCTCATTGCACATTACCAGATCTAGTATAGCCTGCTCTCTGGTTGGCTCTAGCACATGCTGCTCTAAGAAACTGTTGTAAAAACACTCAATGAACTCATCTTCAAGGCTATCTTTGCCAATCTGATTCACCAATCTGTATGTAGATTAACGTCACCCATGATTGTGGTTTGCCTTTCTCACAACCCCTCATTAATTTTTCCTGTATACTCCATCCTACTGGTTACTGTTAGAGGACTATAATCTACTCACACAAGTGACTTCCTACCTTTACTATTTCTTATCTCTACCCAAACTGATTTTACATCTTGATCTTTGGAATAAGATCATTTATTTCTATTGTACTAGGGTCATCCTTAATTAACTGAGCTACCCCTCCACCTTTTCCTAGCTTCCTGTCCTTCCGAAATGTCATGTACCCTTGAATATTCAGGTCCCAGTCTTTGTCATCTTGCAGCCATAGCAAGACAATGCGCATCCAGTCAATGGCACCCTGCACCATATAATCCATGCAAAACTTTCTTCTTGTTCCACTTGCTTGTCTCTGGAAGAAGCAGTAAGATGAGTATTTTTCTCCCTGCAAAGAGGGCCTCAGTGATCTCACATATGCAGCAGTGCACTGTAAACCGTGAGATGTTGTTTAAATCTCTAGTAGCAGCCTAGAAGGAGATAGGCATCTAAAAATTAAAAGTCACAGTTACCTTGATATCTAGTGGCATTGCTATCCTTGCCTTGCTTTGACACTGTAATTGTGAAGTAAAGACATCTTGTGCATTGGTTCCTGATGAAGCTGGCATATGAGAATTTCTCCCTAAAGACCCTCGAATAATAATATTAATCATGTATTAATTGTGTTTAATTGTACACCGGGAACCTTCGCAGGTGGGAACAGAAAACTTGGAGAGGCTGCCAAAAGTTCATTGACTTTCGGCAGGACCAGAAAATCCGGGCTGTAGGCAGGATGGGAAAATCTGGCCCATAGACTGTTTACAGTGTTTGTTGGATTAGGAGATGAATGTGCCTAATGTGTAACTTTGTAAATAAATATAAAGGTGTTTAAAAATTGACTTCAGTTCCATTATTTTGAGTATTGTGTGTGGCCACACAGTACTTAAAAAATGACATGACACACCTCAATTAAGCCCCACTTTCTTTCTATCTTTGTGTTCTGTCCATAACCTTAAGAATACTTACTGCCAACTTGGACAAAAATTTCATTTTTTTTTATACACCTAGATTGGGAGCGCTGATAGTTGCTCCTTCAGCACCTTCTACATGCCAATGGTGGAGGGGGTATGGCAAGGGTCCCAAAATAATTTCTTTCTTTCTGTCTTGTTGCCACTTTCAAGTTCCTCCAGGGTTCTACCTTGCTGCCAGTTCATATTTCCTGTCAGATGACTTAAGCCCTGCCCAAACAATATAAATAACCCTGATCTTGGAAAGTTGCTGGTATCAGGAGCACATCATGAACTCCGCTCTGCCACACACTTATCATCATAATGCATAAGCAGAGAACTTGAAGAGTATAAGCAGTTTCATGTCTATGGATCTGTAACTCCAATAATAGGGCATTGAAACAAAAGGCAGCTAAAATTACTTTTTCTTTAAATTTTGAAGATTATCCCTGTTGGGCATATGTTTGGGGTCCTTTGGTTGCTTTCTTAACCAATGGAAATGCTCTCAGATGTTTGTCATTATTCTATAGAGGGTTTCCTAGACAACTTTTTGTTGCTTCCAAATTTCCAAACCTCTACGGTGCAGTGCTAGCTACGTATTAATAGAGGCCAGAAATTGGTATCTGTGGGAGAGCTTTGTCGATTAAACAGAGCACTGAAGGGGCATTGCCTCAGCAGCATCTGACACAGAAAACCTCTGTGTTTTAAAAAGCTAAAAAGGTAACCTGTAGTTTGTCTCTTACTGACAGAACTTTGCTACTTAAAAAGCAACCAGAATGACAATTCAAGTCTTAAATTAGCTACAGCTCATTTAACCAAACCATAAGGCATTCATTCTAATGTATTAACTGTGTTGAGGAGGAAATGGAAGTTTCAAATTTCAGTAATTCTAACACAGGTTATTAAGAGTTTTTAAAGTCCCATTTGTTCAAGACTTTGTATGCATGTATCCAAGGTAAAATTGCATTTAGTCTATTTCAAGTTTATTTGGTTTTAACTGAAGGGATCACATTATCTATTGAATATCGCACTGTTTAGCATTTCACTTTCACAAGAATGAAATGGAGTGCAAAACCCAACCCAAAGCCCACAAAACTGGAATTCTGCCTATTTTGACAATGAGAAATTTCAGGTTTCTTCTGGAAAACAGATCATTGTGCTGACCAATTCCTTGCAATTCATTGTTATTTTAAATATATCTGGGATTAATATCAGATGACAAACATTGGCTGAGAAGCGATGATGAGTATGTCACTAAAATATATTGATCATCCCCTATTTTAACACAGGCAGTTACCACCGTCTTTTGTCTTTACTTTGCTGTCTGTCAGGCTGTTTGCCCATCTCTCCTCTGCTGCCATCTCCATTAAGCTTGCTCCTACTTGACTCTTTTTCTCATAGCCTCTTTCATTGAATTCTTTCTTTAGTGTTATTTTTGACCAGGAAAATTAAAATATTAATTGGATGCATAATGCTGTATCATTTTCATTTGTATTGCAACATATCATATCAATAGGATATCTTGGATTGTGTTTATATTACAGCCCTTGTATCAGTGCAAAGCCATTTCACCTCGCTTATAGATACTGAAGCTGTAGTCTGCATGCCAGGTATGCCATAGAAGGTTCATTAGTCCTGAACTTCTGTTACCAGGGGAGGATTTTCCCTTAGTTGGGTGTGCGCCCACCTGCAGGATGAAAAATTTTGCCCCAGGTGTGTCATCTTAGGCCCAGCTCCACGCTAAGGGCTGAATTTTTCGCTTGATGGGTGGGCGGGCCCGACCGACTCGGCAGTTGAGCATTTGGCGCATGCTGGGTAGGCAAACAGATAGTGACCATGCTTACATCAGCCTTAGTGGTTGAGGAGATGATGGGCCACATCGCCATTTTGCGTGGGCTGGCCAATTAAGGCCCAACCAGCGGGGTTCTGACTCCCGTGTTCATCTGGAAAATTAAATCGGCGGCAAGCGTGTTCAGAAAACTGGTTCCAATGGGGAACTGGCAGTCTGTATAAAGAACAGCCAGGCAGCCTCCTTTAGGCAGTTCACCATGGCCAGTTAGCGGGCAGCACAAGCGGTGAGGGCAGCGGAGGTGGAGGGGGGCACGCTGCAGGGTAGGCCAGCAGGGGGCCACTTTGCCCCTCGGTTCTCCGATGCCTGCCTTGTTGTCCTCCTCGAAGAGGTGTCCAACCATCGGGATGCCTTGTTTCCAGAGGATGGGAGGAAGAGGGCCCCCCACATCACCAGGCAGGTGTGGCAGGAGGTGGCGGAGGCTGTTAGCTCTCATGACGATGTGCAGCGCAATGGAACACAGTGCTGCAAGCGCTTCAATGATTTGTTGCACTCTGGAAGGGTAAGTACCATGTCAGCCTTGGCCATTTGACCCAGCAGGTAGCCTTAGCCTATGAGCAACCCCCCACCGCCCCCCTCCACCCCCACTGTCTTAGTGTCGTTACTGCATTGGGCATTTGGCGCACGCTGTGTGGGCAAACAGATAGTGACCATGCTTACATCAGCCTTAGTGGTTGAGGAGAAGGTGGGTTCCCCCCACAGCATATGTTGCTTTCTGTGATATTTGAGTAGTGTGGGGGCAACCTGCAGGGGAGGCCGTTGGACACATACTCAGAACTCCAACACATGTCATATTGATGGTGTTGAGATGGTGGAAGGGATTCCTCAAGGTGTCATGGCCAAGAGCCATCTGCTGGCCTTGGCACCGCAGCTAGTTGCGCCTCCTTGCCATGGGTGCGACGACCCGTGTGTTATTCAAAGTGATGGATGCCGAATGTGTCCAAGGTGTCCGTTGGTGGAGGGAATTGGGACCAGCCGTACTATCTTCTGGAGACTGGTCACCAGTAGTGTGGACAGGAACCGCTGGAGGCCTCAGCTGGGCCAATGTGGTTGGTGTTCTTGAAGGGTGAGCGACTTATGAGGCTGGTGGGGAAAGGGATGAAAGGTGTTACTGACTGAACACTAACTGATGCACAGTCCTTGTTGTTAATTTCAGCATCATGGCTGCCACCAACATGTCCAGAGCCCCACATCCACACCTGAAGGCCAAGACTTGCAACTTGCGTCACATCTTTTCAGCGAGCCAGGCACCAGCGCAGCGACAAACACTTCTTTGGGGATTATGATGTCAGCTAGTGTCCCGGGACACGTTGGGAGGGCACTTCACAATCACTGGAGGAGAGAGAGTGCTGATGGCGCCAGCAGCCAGAGGACTGCAGGGGACCAGGCACATGCTAAGTCCGGCAGTGATGATGTGCCTCTGAAGATGTCAGCCAAGCAGCAGCTGCAGGACAAGTGGCCGGGTGCGCGGGAGCATCTGGCAGGGTTGCATGAGGGTGTGCTTCAGTTGGTCTCTGTGGTGGAGGAGTCCAGGTAGAGTGTCAGTGAAGGCATGAACCTCAGGACTGAGCTTCAGGCTTCCTCTTGGCCCTGTGCCCCTTGTGCCTGCGCCTGGCTTCCCAAATGTGGTTCCCCTGGAGGCTGATTGTCCACTCCTGGCCTCCTCCTTATTCTATCCCTCCCTTCCTCTTCAGAGGAGATGTCAGAACCCATACCCGGGCTAAACGGAGGCCTCCAGAAAGCTGCAGGCCCGATAAAGATTACTGTCTGCAGACTGCTGAGCTGAAGCTTCAAAGTACGGAGAAAGCTATTGGAAATCGATCTGAACTGTTAACAATCACACAAGCAAGTTTAAAACACTTTTTGCATTAAATACTTCAGAAAAAACATGAACAACCCCTCTGAGTCCACATGTCCCGCCCGTGGATGAGGTTTGTTAAAAAATCACTTACCCGCCTGCCCGTTGGGCCCTTGCGCTGAGGCAAAGATCACACAGGCCCCTCAAAATCAGCTTCAGTTGCCGAGTTAAGGGCCTTAACAAGGCCTTTAATTAATGGCGGGTGCGCGTCGCGCTTCATAGTGCGGCCGCCCACCTAAATATCGCAATGCCGCATGCTGACGTCGGGACACTCACACAACATTTTAAGCGCTGACATGTGGGCTCCGCTGCCAGCACATCAGCCGTAAAATTGTGCCCTAAATGTTTCCTAAATGGTCTTCTCGAGTTTCTCATTGTGGTTTAAATTTCCATGGATGAAAACATAACACTAAAGAAATAAATAAGATGTAGCGACCTGATGAATTTCACTTTTGGATTAATGCTGGAGAGGCTTATGGCTGCAGTCGTTTCATACTGAGGCATGGGGGTGAAATGGGTCAACTCTGGTAACACAAAATAGGTTGATACATTGTCAGAGGCAGCTATTGTGACTGCTACCAAACGCGGGGCCAGAAGTTCATATACTGTACATCAGAATGCTTAAATTCCATCTGACTAATACTTCCACATTTAGATTTTCATCGTGATACTATTGGTCAGAATTTCTGGAAAAATCAGCCGGACTGTTGTGAAAGACTTTGAGATAATTTTGTGTGCAGCCAGGCTTGTAAAATGCCAGCTGAGCATTTGGAAACCTGTCTGGTTGTCATGTCCTTGTTCAAATAAAAATAAAGATTTTAAGAACCCAAGTGCATTACTAAAGGAACGTGATGGACAGGGTGATGCTATTTAAAGCATAGGTATTTGGTGCCGGTTTTGGTACAACAGCATGCTTTTAATTTGAGGCAAAAACAGCTATTGAATTATTAACAGTACTGAAACATACAGTTGTACAGTGGAGGATTTTGTTTGAAATGTTATTGCTGTCAGCCTTGGTAACTGTTTAAATTAAGGGAATTTACTGCCAGTGGCCCTATCTGTTAAGGTTCAGCTTAGTAACAACTTGAATGGACTAAGATTTGATGGATGTTTGATTTACCAGAAATACATATTAAATTTGAATTGACAAATCAGGGTTCCAGTGTTTGCTGGTTCCCTGAGCTTCAGTGATTGCTTTTTAATCCATGATGTATAAATCAATATCTGTCAAAATTTTGATTTGTACATACATAGAAAAAATGCATTCCTTAAGTATCCATTGTGATTTATAGAACTGTGAATTAGGGAATAAAGAAATAAACTGCTCTTAAAGTGAAAAATTTGGAACAAAATGCAATCTATATGTGTTCACCTCTTAAAAAGAAACCTTTTGTTCACACATTCTCTCCTAGGCAGGAGTTAACTAAACTGGTTTAAATTAAATGTCTGACTTGCTAATAAAGGTATGTTTTAATCATGAGTTAATGCAATAAAAAACAACAACCTTTAAATTAAACATTTATTTCCTCATGATAAAGTCAACGATCTGAATTCCCAGCATTTTGCCAAACTTAAAGTGAGCACAAGTCAGAGATGGAACCTTAACATTGTCACCTTATTAATATGACTTATGATGCCTTTGAATGTTCTCAATATTGGACTGATGGATTTATTTATATATATTTTTTCCATTTTGTGCTCGTTGAAATAAACAACATTAGTGCTGGGAAATGGAGCTTTCCCTATTTCAAGACATCAGTGTATCAGCACCAAAAACCTCCAAGTCAAGTATAGAGCAGCCAGTTGAATAGCAAAATATATCTACTCCATGGGCTGGATTTTATGGCCCCACCCCAGCTCGGCATGTTTTGGGTGGGGATGGGGCCACAGCGTTGGGGCAGGTGGCTAGCCCACCGGCTACCAGCCCACCCCTGAGCTGAGGCCCCCATAAAATGCTAGGTGGGCTGGTGCTGAAATCAGTAGCCTGGCCGCCTGCTATATTTAAATGAAAAATTAAAGGCCAACCAGACTTGTTAGCAAGCCTGTTGGAGCATACCCCTTCCAGTTGGTCCAAGAAGTAAGTTTTAAGGAGTGTCTTGAAGGAGGAGAGGTAGAGAGGCTGCAAGGATTTATGGTCTAGGCAGAAGATGACCTGGCTGCCAAAGATGGAGTGATTAATATTGGGGATGCTTGCCCAATACCATTTCACACAGAATGACAGAATTCTGTGCGCACCTGCCTGATCAATGTAAAATTCTGCCCGATGTAGGATGAAAGGTAAGAGGCTTGGCAGAGTATTGAAATAGTCAGCTCTGGAGGTTTCAAGTCAAATATAACACCAAGGTTGCAAACAGGCTGGTTTAGCCTCAGACTGTTGTCAAGGAAGGGGCTGTATTAGGTGAATAGGGAACAGAGTTTGTGATTGGATATAATGAGTAGGAGTGTGTGGGTTTAGAAGCAGGCAGATGGCAAAAAACAGCAAAATTAACAATGCATTGGAAAGCCAGCTCCAACCCAGTAACTTCCATATTTTAAGTGTGGTGCACTAAGCCGCATGTGAGCAACTCCTTCTCTGTAATATGCCTTTAAGGGATAGCGGCATGACATCACTAGAAGGGAAGTGTGTCATTTGAACAGAACACACACACACACACACACATACACACATAGCTGTGCTGCTAACGTCTTTCAGCTTTCTATCTATGTTCATCTATTCTCATGTGCCTAATCTAAAGAAATGAAGCGACAACTTGCTTAACCAACTCCTTATGAGTGATTGGTGCCTTTGTCTCATTATAACAACACAACAATGAGAGGCAGGTTGGCATTTAACGTATGTTAACCCCACAATTAGTATGATATTAACATAGGTTTTCAACTCCAACTATGGGTGCACAGACCTCCTGGAACTCACCAATAAAAGCTAGGCATGAACATAGTGTTAATTGAGGGGGCTGAAGTTATGTCAGGGAAATATGTGAATAACTACTCATAATCAGAGCTACTTTCTCACTTCACTTCCATAAAAATGTTTGCTCACAGTTTTGTACTAAGAGGTTGCATTGCACGCTTTGGAAGACTCATTGCTGCTTTGGAAGTTTAGAGGTCTGATCTACACTTTGCAGGTCTGATCTACCAGATCAGCATGGGTTAGCACATGCTGCTGACAGAACTTCAGATAGGACCCAGATGAACAGCAGCACCAGAAACAGTGACAGAAATAGACTGCTGCTCAAAGACCTGGAGCTGCACAGGGGAGAGGGAATCAGCAGAGAGGAGCAGCTCACAGGAGGCCAAATCCAGCACACAAGGTCAAGAAACAGAAGATAAGCTACCTGGATATTTGTGAACACCAGTATCTCAGGAGGCTCAGGGTATCACATACATTTGCTGCCTGCTGCATCTGATGACCATACTTTACCAGTGGCTGTCAAAGTCACCACTGGCTTCAACATTTTTGCCTCAGGATCCTTCCAGGGTTCTGCTCTAGACATTTGGGGAGGCTATGGCATAGTGGTACTGAAAACTAGTCATCTAGATAACCAGCTAATGCTCTGGGGAATTGGATTCAAATCCCACCATGGCCCTGGTGGAATTTAAATTTAATTAATAAATTCAATTAATTTTTTAAAAATATGGAATTGAAAGCTGCCATCAGTAATGGTGACCGTGAAACTATCATTGATTGTTGTAAAAACTCATCTGGTTCACTTATGCCCTTTAAGCAAGGCAATCTGCCACCCATACCCAACCTAGCCTACATGTAACTCCAGACCCACAGCAATGTGTTTGAATCTTAAGGGCAACTGGGGACAGGAAACAAGTGACCCACATCCATGAAAGAACAACATTTAAAAATTGCAGGATTCAAGGTCAGCGCCACAGAAAGGCGTGAGACAAGTGACCGATTACTTCTTTGCCAGGGCCACCAATTATATAACTGCCCGATCAGCTAGGAGTATTCTATACTGCAACTGCAAGCTAGGGCTTCCACTTCACCAATGTGCCGTTGGTTGTGTAAGATTCCCAGGAAATTGCTATGATGTTGTCGCTATGTAGTTTATCCTCTCAGACACCTCCTGGGAGCAGAATTACTGACTAGCTGTTGAGAGACCAGGGATACCCACTTAAAATGTGCCTGCTAACAATTCTCAGATACCGAGGAATGTGGTACAAGATGATACAGTGAATGTCATAACACTATCAAATGTGTCATTGCACAAGCCATCAGCATATTGAAGATATGCTTCAGGTGTCTGGACACATATGGAGGCACCCTTCAGTATACATCAGTCAGTTTCCAGAGTGGTTCCGCTGTGCTCTGTTCTGCACAACATTGCACTGTAGCAAGATTTGAACCCGCAGGAGGAAAAAGTCACAGTGCACAAATCCTTTTCAGAGGATAAGGAGGAGGAATATGAGGAGGACGAGAGCAATGATAACTATGAGCAATGGCCATAATTTTGTTAGAGGATGAGCATGGGTGGGTGAGGATGTGAGAAACAGCATAGACAGAGAGGGATGGGTGTACCTGCAAGGTAAGTTTGTGTGAGGAGTGATGTACTGCAGTGGGCTAGAGAAGTCAAGGGTGACAGGGTTGGAGTGATATGGGCATCAGGATGTAGGACAATGCACCAAAGTCTCTCAGTTTTGCCTGCCCTATTTAAGTCATTGAAGTGCTTCCTGCATTGAATGCACACTCCGGCTGTTGACCTCCTCAGCAACCTCCGACAATATTTTCTTCCTGTCAGCAGCATCTGTACTATTGGGCATTCTGAATACACTCTGCATGATTGCAGAGAGATTGTAGGCAGGAGTGGCATGGCATCACTGGCCTTGCAAAGATGTTATCTTCCATGGATAGTGTGGCCAATTGCATTGAGCACCAAATGAAGTGATTATACAGGAGCATCTTCCTTCCATTACTAGGTACCAGTATCTCCCTCTGGTTTCTTCCAGCCCTCAACATCACATTCAGGGAGCTGTCAATGTAGCAGGGCACAGCCTTTGTCCTTGCCAACATGAACAGCCTTAACATCCAATTTTAGATTGTCACTTGAAAAACAGGAGTTGAAATCACGTAATGCAAGTCAACATTGGATTAATTGGATGGGAAACTCAGAAATAAAATGATGATGAGGTGACTAAGTTAAAAAGCCGCTGACAGATTGGCTGCACTTACCTCTGGGTTTTTCAATGGGGTGATGAGTGGTCAAAGCCAGAGTATCACTCTTTCAGTTTAAGTTGGCATTGAGAATATAAAAGCCATTGTTGAATGTATACATGTACTTGGGTGATCACCACGTTTGATGCCCCATGCAGTTGGGCGCTTTATTCATGAAAGAAAACATAGGGCAGAATTTTTAGGCCGGCGGGTGGACACAATCGGCAGGCTTGGGATCGGCTGGGGAATGGACCGCCGACTGCGATCGACCCCCGACCACGATTTCACATTGGCTGGCCAATTAACAGCCAGCCAGCGTGAAACACATGCTGAGGAGCTCAGGGCTGCCGGATGGAGGTGAGAAGATAGCAAGCGCTGATATCTACACAGGGGCAGGCGAGCGCTGACAGAAAGCTCCCTGAAGGCAGGGAGCTGCTTCAGGGAGCTGCCTCAGGGAACTGAAGACCTGAAAAGTATTAAATAAAGTTTTTAAAATCAGGGAAAAAATGTGCAAGCATCACAATCAGTGAACTGAAAATATACATGATCAAAATGCTGTCCACCCATTTTTAGTTTTATTTAATTTCAGCACGGAAACCTCATCCTGCCCTTGGATGAGGTTTCATGAAAAATGTAAAGGCTGCCTGGCTGATTCATCGGTCCACCAACCATAAGGTTAGACTGGCAACGTAAAATTAAATACAATTGCATCATTAATTACCTTAATTAGCCTCTTAATTGTTGGCGGACACGTTTCCAACTTTTGTGCGCGCCCACCGACCGAAACATCGTGTAAGCACAGGATGGCTTCGGGACATTTGCCCGAAATCATCTCGCGCGATTTTGCATCCAATCAGGTTGGGCATGCACCCACATGCTGAGCTAAAAATTCTGCACATAATTGCAAAGGCCTGCAACATCATACCACTCATGCCTGAGATGTGCTCCTCTGACTTTTCTGCAATCATGTATGGTGTGCTTGGAATGCCTGTCAGTGCTCAAGGAGCCTCCTCTTTATCAGTGGTTCCTGAAGTACAGCACCTGCCTCCAGGCAGGAATGGAGTCTGTGTATTATCGGCTCCCATCCCAGCTCCCAGTTTGTATGGCACATTAAAATCCAAGCCCAATGGATTTGGACTTCCCAATATGTAATTGGAGGAAATTCATACTCTCCCAGTACTGGATATCAGACAAGCAATGTGACAAATAAGAGACACTTGTGGGCTGAGAGAAGTTGTAGTGAGGTAGAGCTGGATGACCTCAGTTTACACCCATACAATTGTTCTGTTCAATGCATGCTCTACATTTGGATTCTTGCTTCTATCTAATTATCCACAGGGCTGACCACATCCATAGTCTATTAGCACAGACATCTAAAAGGTCTCAATCTGCCTGAGTTAAATTGCACCATTCCTCAATCATCTTCATTCAGCCTTTGCCAGAAACTGCAGGTTCTGACCATCAGCCAACTGGCAATTATGCACCCAGCATTGGAAAAGGCGATGTTACGAACTTGACTGTTTTTCATGTTTTTC
The DNA here is from genome assembly GCF_017639515.1 of Carcharodon carcharias. Classification (NCBI taxonomy): domain Eukaryota; kingdom Metazoa; phylum Chordata; class Chondrichthyes; order Lamniformes; family Lamnidae; genus Carcharodon; species Carcharodon carcharias. Next base: position 57,055,210 of record NC_054470.1, on the reverse strand, counting down.
AAAAAGCAGACAGCACGCCAAATCTTTTCCCCCAGCTATAGGACTGGGTCCTGGGTCCCTGATATCACTTGAATTTAAATTTCTACAAAAGGGTAATTAGGGATGCTCATTTCCCAAGAATGAACAAAAAAGATTGAACATGTAGATTATTATAAAATAGAGCCTTCTTTTCAGAACAGAAGAGAACAAAAGTATGTTTTGTGAGAGTAGCTCAACCCCATGAAGATATCGACAAACTATTTCCCTCTAAAACCATTGTAACAACTTCCAACTGTTTTCTAAAGCTTTAAGCACTCTCTTGATTGCCATAGTCCATTCTCAGTGATAGTGAGCATCAAATGCCTGCATTTGAATCATGATTGTCTCAAAGTTTACACATGATATTCATTAGGATAGAACTTTAGGACTTCCTGCCATTCAGAAGAATGATTACAAAAGATCGAATAAATATGAAAAGACGTCATGACTAGCTAACAACGGATGTAAATATTGTGAATTTATCTTAATAGCCATTGCTGCACCCAACTCATTGCCACCAACCTCTCATAATTCAGTGGCACCCAGCATCCTTGAATATCCCCAAGGTAAGTAGAACCTCTACTAGTATCACCACAAATCTAATACTGCTGAGATCAAAATCTTCACCATCTACTGTGCCGTAGATGTCTCTGTATGATCCTCTTCTGCATCTAAACTGAAGGAGATCCTCTGCTACCATCTAAAATAGAGCTCAGTATTTCTGATGGGCACCAAGCAACATTCAACATCTCTAAATGTTGGTTGCAAACCGGTTCTGATTTCTGCAGGTTAAATATTGAACTGCAGGGCCGGATTTTCATAGAGTTGGAAAGACTCTGGAGCCATTTTAAAATGCCAGGCAGCACCAGATTCTGAGATTCCCTCCCTATTCCCCGTTTCACTGGAGTAGGTTAAGGGTGCGGGTAATGACCCCGCATCCTGCACTCACAACCTGGCCAGCTTCATTGCTGGGGTAAGTATCTCATAAACCCTTGTAATTTTCATGGAGTTAGGGTAGTTTTTCCATGACTCATAGTTGAGAGCACTCCTCAGAGAGCTCAGGGATCATAGTCTGGGCTCGAGAACCTTTAGAAAGGTAAGGTCCAAAGGGGTTATCCATGCCCGCATTCCCTTTCTATGGCCCCTCTATTCCAACTCAGTGCCCTGCCCACTTCATGGCCATTTATAGCACCCATGCCACATCAATGCCTGGTCATGCCTCCCTTCCACCCCCATGGCCCCTTATAGACCCCATGACAACTCAATGCCTAATCATTCCCCCATCCACCCCCAATTCCCCCATTCCTCCATGACAACTGTTGCCCTTCCATGCACATTCACTCACTATACACTCTATACACAAACAATTAACCCTATATTAACAATGGCATGTGTGAAACTGCTTAAATAACCTCTTTTTGAAAAAAGAAAACTGGTGTTCTTAAAACCTTATGAAAAGCCAATCAATAAGACCATTAAAGTATCAATAAACACTTAACACCTCTTAATTTTGTGCAAATAAACATTGAACCATTGTTTATTACAGTTTATTATAATCTCTTAGAGCTGTCAATCAAGGAATTGCTGAAAAAAGAGACATGTCTAAGCTCTTCATCTTGCACTCATCAAACAGCATGTCCCAACCATTGTTTACAATGGACAAAGTATAGACTGTACCCAACCAACCCGTGCTTGCAAAACTCAAAACGTAGCGTCCAACGTTAGATATGATTCCGCAATTGGGCAGCATCTGCTATATAATCCTCAGCGTGCTGAGAATTACACTGGAAACCAATTTAAGATTGTCAGTTGGGCTTGCAGTATGGCGCATTTGTCTATACTGGAAGCTCCATATATTAATACACAGGGTCCTATTCTTTACAGGCAGAAAGAAGAGGTACACATATTGCACCTGCATCAGCTAAACAAAAAAAGTGACAGCCATTTGCTGACTCATTCCTCGGGGCAATGCCTTGACCAATCAGGGTCAAGCAGACTTATTTAAATTTCAAACAATGCCTGGCAGTTACTGGTACATTCTCCATGGCAACACCGCTTTCAAACTGAGCCCACTTGCCAACCAATCAATGCTCTTTTCACAAACAGTATAAAGTGTTGTTTTCCCCTTATATTGATATTCTTGCGAAGAGTCCTGGGGCAGAATTTTACAACAGCGGGGTTTTACGTTCCTGCTGTCATCAGTGGGATCAATAACGGCCCGCCGCTTTTTACGGCCCCGTCCCCACTGAAGTGGGGCCGTAACATTCTGCCCCTGATGCATGCAATACAAAAAGCTTTGGCATGTCTCTTTTTTCAGCAATACTCAAGTTCTGTACCACCAAACAACATCTTCTTTCCAGCCGTGTAAATAGAATTAATTCCTTTATAAGACTCCAGGCTTTCAGCCAAGCCTCATTATGCAAAATAAAAATAGAAAGTGCAGAAAAAGTGACCAGGTCTGGCAGCATCTGTAGAGAGGGAAACAGACTTAACATTTTGAGTCCGATATGACTTTTCTTTGGAACCTTGTTGTGCATGCTTGGCTGAGATCCCAGACTCCTATAAAAGGATGAACTCTGTTTACACAGCTGGAGAGAATTATTGACTTTGTTCAAGTGATAGCTCTATGAGGTATTTTTAAAAGCCATTTTTGGTGGTAAGCGATAAGCTATTTTGGTGATCTCTTTTGTCAATGGCTCAATGTTAATTTACATAAGATTAAGAGGTGGCAAATGCTTAAAGCTCCTATTGTTGATACTTTAATTGTCTGTTTGATTGAGACTTTTATAGGGTCGTGGGAACACAAAGATTTTTTTTAAATAGTTATGAATGAGTGCCTTTTTAAGCAGTTTCAGACATGCAATTGTTACTGTTGTCATGATAATGAAGGAAAAACACCGAATTGTGTTGGAAATATTTGACTTTAAAAATAAGATCTGGGCCTTTAAAAATGCACACAAGCCACTGGCTGCAATGCTGCAGGGTGACTCCCTAAGAGGTAATGGAATCCCACCCTGTTGCTAGACAAGGTACTTCTAAAGACATCCAGAAACTAATTGCTCCCTCTACTAGAGACAATGGGACATAATGGGAGATGAATATCCTGTGAGTAATGCCCAGATAGATTTGTGAATCTGCTTCTCACTTGGAATATACAAAGGAGGGTTTAAAATTGACCTGAAAAGCTACCCCAGTGTTTGTCTGTTGGTGGATGTTTTGAGAGAGAGCAAGTGCTTGTATTTTGACTCAGAAGTAACAGCCACACACAGTATCCCTGCAAATCACCATTTTCAGGTATCTTGATCTCTGTCCCTCGCTATCAATTCAACACTACTGGAACCTCAAAACTGACTATTCGTCTGCTGAAGTCAACTCTACTGGAACCTTGAATATGACCATTCATCTACTGGAGTCAATTCTACTGGGATCTCGAATCGAAATGGCCGCAATGCTCAATCAACTACTCCCCATGAATAAAGAACTGTTCTGTATACCATTTAAAAAAAAATACATATACATATATGTTCATTTACTTCAAAAAATTCTTACTTTTAACTTGAATGACCGTATATGCATGTGTTTTATCCTTTCTTGCCTTTAGTAGTTAATAAACTTACTCTTACCTTTAACTCAAGAAAGTCTGACCAAATTGGCTCCTTCAAAGCCAGACAAGTGGGTCTGGGAATAAAGTATCCGCGAAAGGAATCCTTTTTAGATTAAATCTTGTTGCAACCAACGGTGGGGTGGAGGGGTGCAGAATAAAGGTAGGGACCCAGTTCATCCCTCCTCACGCAGGGCATAACAATTTGGGGTTGTCCCAGCCAGACAGGAACAAATTGAGGGGTCTCGCCTGGATTAACAATTTTGGGGAACCTCACCTGGGGGTGGGTTGTAACATGTAGGATTTATTGTTTCTGTAAAGAGCACATACTGGGTGAATGGGTATCTAAGGGCCATGAGTTGGCAAGGAGGGTATGGGCACCATTAGGGTGGGTGACTTGGCACTGAGTTGCCATAAGGGTTATAAGGGGCATGGAGTTCAGGGGGGTGATGGAGGCGGGGCAGGAGTTAACATTGAGCTGGAATGGGGGGTGGTGGGGGGCAGGGCATATGTGGAGTGGGTCGGTGTTGTGATGGTGTGTGAGGGGTGAGGGTTAGTGGACCTTAAATGGAATCAAACAACTGGGATGAAGTCTCGGAGAACTGAGTTAGACCTTTCAACCAGCCCACCTCAGGATTCAACTGCCCCTGTGGCCACCTCCGATTTGCCTCCAGTGATGGCGGGCCCGGCTCCATCTTATAATCACCCCCTCAGAAGTGAAGATCGCCCCATTTGAGGCCTTTCTGCCATGTCGGGAAATTTCCAGACTTGAGCTATCTGCCTCGCAATGAAAATACGGCCCGCAAAGTCTGCTCTCCTTCCTTGCCGCAACCTGGGGCCGCATAATTTTTAAAATATTTTTGCACCAATTTCAGGATTCCCTTAATTCCTGCTTACTGTGACACTGTACTGCTCTGAAGGCTGCATTTTCCTATTGGTAGCATTATTGAAGCAGGCTTCGGAAGAAAGTACTTTGAGCGTAACGCAGCTGCTATACTCCTTGGATCAAATCTCATGCAATAATTCCTCTGTATCTAGCATATGCCCATCAGCAGTGCCCTTGACTTTGCAGGCAAGGTGCCACAAATTCCCCACATGCCAACATGTAAAATGACATGCGATGACATTGGGTGTGTGTCCCGACGTCATCACACGTCATTTCAATGCTTAGTTCAGTGAGTGCCTGCCAAACTGTCAATGGCCTTTTAAGGCCATTAAGAAAGTAATTACATTTGTTAACAATGCAGTCTGTCCAACCTTAAGGTTGGCGGGCAGGTGAAGAACGCAGGCGGCCTTTGCGTTTTTCAGGAAACCTCATCCATGGGCGGGATAAGGTTCTCTGAAGGTCTTATAGAATAATTAAATAGGTTTTGCAAAATTCGCAAACATGTCCCAGCCCATGTGATACTGTCACATGAGGGTACATGTTGAAATAATTTTTTACTTTATTTATAAAAAAGGTTTATTATCAACTTAATCTCCCTGAGACAGCTACATGCCTCAGAGAGATTTCTGTACTCTTTTGTGCGCATGCCCCGACTCTCCCTCCTCCTCCCTGCCCGCATAGGTAGCGCTGAGCACCCGCTATGCTGGGTGGGCCTTAATTGGCCTGCCCGCTTAAAACAGCGACAGGCAGCCGGCTCTATGCCTGATCTCAAAAAGCCCGCCCGCCATAGGAAAATCCACCCTAGGTAAACCTACATCCTGATTTTCCTGCCAGGCAATGGTCACTTCATCGCTCTACCTTTTTTTGGAGTACTGGAGTCTGCAGAATTGAATTCTTAGTCTGGAGACAGTTTTGTGTAGCCACCCTTTCTATTTGATGCAACTTGCACCAATTCATTCTCTTGCATTTGCCACATTTCTATGAGTTGATCCTGTTGATTCAGCTGGGTTGGATCCGCTGTGTATGCCTGGACCATTTAAGATACTGATCTTAAAGCCCCACTTCCAAAACATGAATCCTTTGAGATAGGGATCCTGATCCTTTAAGGTATGCCAATGTGATCACAGAGGATACAGAAACTTTTGAGGATCACAGAAATTTATCAACCAATGGTCTCATAAACCACAATTGCAAGACATTTAAATTAATTCCTGATATATTTTTACGGCAACGCTGAATGTCTACTGAGAAATGACTCATGGACAGGCAAAAATATCAAGACTTCTCCTTGTTTGTTTTCCAACTGTAGGAGAAAGAAAAAGTACCAAATAAAAACACCAATAGGCTTACCTTCATGTTGATTAACTGTCTGACTCTCAATTGAGCCTGACAACAAGGGAAAAAGAAGATGTTTCTTTTGGCCTGACCTTAAACTTGACCCAGTTTCTGTGCATCCACAATGCATCATTTATTTGAATAAATACTATAGTGTGGATGATCCATCTCAGCCTCCTAATGTCCCCACCATCATAGATTGCAGTCTTCAGAAAACCTGATTTATTCCACATGATATCAAGAAATGGCTGGAAAGTACTGGATACTACAAAGGCTATGGGTCCTGATAACATTCCAGTGGTAACTACTGAAGACTTCTGTTCCAGAACTAACCATGCCCTTAGCCAAGCCGTTGCAGTGCAATTACAACACTGGCATCTACCCAACAATGTGAAAATTTGCCTAGGTATGTCCTGTCCACAAAAAGCAGGACAAATCCAATCTGGTCAATTACTGCATCATCAGTCTACTTTCAATTACCGGAAAAGTAATGGAAAGTGTCATTGGCAATGCTATCAAGCAGCACTTCCATGGCAATAACCTGCTCACTGATGCTCAGTTTGAGTCCTGCTCTTGGTTTCAGACCTTGTTACAGCCTTGGTCCAAACATGGACAAAAGAGGTGAATTCCAGAGTAACTGCCCATGATATCAAGGCAGCATTTGACCAAGTGAGGCATCAAGCAACTGTAGGAAGATTGAAGTCAATTCAAAACAGGGGAAAACTCTTGACTGGTTGGAGTCATACCTAGCACATTGGAAAATTATTGTGGATGTCGGATGCTTATCACCTCAGCCTAAGAAATCACTGCAGGAGTTCTCAAGGTAATGTCCTGGACCAAAACATCTTCAGCTGCTTCATCAATGACCTTCCCTCCATCATGAGACCAGAAGTGCTGATGTGTGCTGATGATTGCAGTGCCCAATACCATTTGTTACTCCTTAGATACTGAAGCAGTTCATGGCCACATGCAACAACACCTGCACAACATTCAGGCTTGAGCTGATAAGCGGCAAGAAATAACTCATGCAACATAAGTAAGTGCCAGGCAACTTACACAACTCCCACAAAAGAGAATCTAACCATCTCCCCTTGAGGTTCGATGGCATTACCATTGTTGCATTCCCCCACCATCAATATCCTGTGGTTACCATTAACCAAAAACTTAACCAGACCAGCCATACAATGACTGTGGCACCAAGAGCCAGTCAGAGGCTGGGAATTGTGTGCTGTGTAACTAATCTCCTAACTCTCCACCATCTACAAGGCCAGGAGTGTGATGGAATGCTCTCCGCTTGCCTGGATGTGTGCAGCTTCAACAATACCCAAGAAGTTCAACACTGTCCAGGGTAAAACAGCCTGCTTGATCAGCACCCCACCCACTTAACCGTTCACACCCTCCATCAATGATGCACAGTGGTAGCAGTTTACACCATCTATAAAATGCACCGCAACAACTTGCCAAGGCTCATCTGACAGTGTCTTCTTGACCTGTAAACTCTACCACCTAGAAGGACAAGACAGCAGATGCATGTGAACACAGCCACTTGCAAGTTCCCCTTCAAGCCACACCATCCAAGCTTGGAACTTTATTGCTGTTTCTTCTCCGTTGCTGGGTCAGAATCCTGGAATTCCCTTCCTAAATGTGTGCCTATGCCACACGGATTGCAATGGTTTAAGAAGGCAGCTCACCACCACCTTCTCAAGGGCAATTAGGGATGGGCAACAATGGCCTTGCCACTGACACTCACATCCATGAAAGGTAATGTTTTCATGTGTTGCATGAAATTCCTTTGTATATTACTTGAGTGGATGTATTAACTAACTTAAAATAAAAGGACTTAATATTTATTGCCTCTAAACCAGAGAGCTAAACAATTCCATACAAATGGGGTTGAGCATTTGAATCTTATTATTGCATGGTAAAATTTTCAGTCCAGTTTTTAATAACATTCTGCAACATATGATGTTCCAATACATGTTTCTGAATCAGGAAAGATATTAAAAAAAACCTTATAAATATTATGTTATTGCAAAATCTCAGCTTTAGACCTGTAGGGAAACATTAATGCCAGATCAGTAATCTTGATATATTGCATTCTGATATCAAAGTTTACTTCATATTTACCAATCAAATAGAACACGAGAGTATTCAAAGTAAGATTAACGTAATTATGTGAAGCGAATAGGTAACTTTCATGGTTAAAACATAATGGACTGTCAGTTAAGTGTTTGGGGACCTATTTTCTCCTTAATGAGCTCATAACCTACATAATGCTGCAGAGCCATAGATGTTGTTATTTTGCATGTAAAAATGAAAGACAACACCAAAAATAGCTGGAACATCTAAGTAAAGAAGCCTGGGCAATGACAGACCTTAGTTCATGCTGCACTGAGAAGATGTATTTGCTCTTTCTCAGATGGAGCATTTTTTTCAGACAGCTACACATTTGCTTTATTTTGAAGACTAAGGGCATATTATATATATTTTGTGAGGAAAAATCCATTGATTTTTTTTTAGAAAGTGCTGCACCAAAAGTAATGCGTTGTTCTATTTCCTCCTGTCATCAATGTGGCATGATTTTGCTAGACATAAGGTGGACAAAGATAGTAAAGTGATGTAAGGAAGGGAGTTCTATGATTTTGAATTGGTGACAGTGAAGGAACAGCAATATATTTCTAAGTCAGGATGGTATGTGACTTGAAGGAAAACCTGGGTGGTATTCCTGCCCGTCTGTTGCCTTGATCTTCTAGGTGGTAGAATTCATGGATTTAGAAAGTGCTGTCGAAGGAGCCTTGGGGATTTGTTGCTATGCATCTTGTAGATGGTATACACAGCTGCCTCTGCGCTGCTGGTGGAGGAAGTGAATTTTTAATGTGGCAAATGGGATGCCAATCCAAGGCTGCTTTATGTTCGATAGTGTTGAGCTTCTTGAGTGTTGTTGGAGTTGCACTTATCCAGCCAAGTGGAGGATATTCCATCACATTCCTGAATTGTGCCTTGTAGATGGTGGACGGGCTTTGAGGAGTAACTTACTGCAGAATTCCTCACCTCTGACCTGCTCTTGTAGCCACAGTAATTATATGACAGATAGTTTCTGGTCAATGCTAATCTCCCAGGCTGTTGATGGTGGGGATTCAGTGATGGTAATGCCATTGAATGTCAAGGGCAGATGGTTAGATGTTCTCTTGTTGGAGAACATCATTGCCTGGCACTTGTGTGGCATGGACGTTACTTGCACCTTATCAGCTCAAACTAAATGACGTCTAGGGCTTGCTGCATGCAGGCATAGAGTCCGTCAGTATCTGAGGAGTTGCGAATGTTACTGTATCAAGAAGATATAATAATGTCAATATTATTATTGGAAATTATTTTAAAATAGAGTTTAGTGGTGCCTGTGTCTATGTGTGTGTGTCTTAATTGGATTAAAGCCAGCTGCCTAGAAGCTTTGTTGTAAAGAAAAGTAGGTTTAAAATGGTATTTAGATAAACATAGAGAAATAAATGGTGAGGTGCAAAGGGGGAATTTACATTTTTAAATAGACCATTCAAAAGAGTGCGTGAAATATTACACTTAGCCAGATAAAGTTCAGAAACAATATTCGGGTCAGGCGCCTGCCCGAAGAGGTAAAAATCCTGGCCTATGTGTTTTACTGTTCCCTTAATGGGAATGTAACTCAGAGTCAGATTAATTAGGGAATTTTTGTAGTTGTTATATTTTGTATATAATTTTGTAGACATATGTATATGCTTACAATCTTTCTTGTAGTAATAAATGTTTAATTTACTTTTATAAAAATCCTCTTGAGACTTGGTGGTCTTATTAATACTGAATTCAAAGCCTACATCTCGAAACATACAAATTGACAAAATGGGTTATGACAGTTGTTTCAAGTTTCCCTCTGAGATTTGAGCAACTCAGTCTTTACCATTGGTTGTACCATAATAACTGAATAATATGTAATCATCAGTAGACTTCCCCCATTCTGATCTTATGTTGGAGGGCAGATCATTGATAAAGGAACTGAAGATAATCGGACCAATGGTAGAAACTGTGGGACTCCTGCAGTGATGTCCTGTATTTGAGATGGTTGCCCTCCAATAACCACACACATTTTCCTTTGTGCTCAGTATGATTCCAACTAGTGGAGAGTTTTCCCCCTGATTCCATTCGATTTCAAATGCTATCTTGATGTCAAGGGCATTCATTTTCATCTCAACTCAGTCATTCAGCTCTTTTGCCCATGTTTAGACCATGGTTGTGATGAGTTCAGGAGCTGGGTGGTCCTGGCAGAACGCACACAGAACATTGGTGAGCAGCTTGTTGCTGAGTATGTGCCACCTTCCATTACAACACTTTCCATTGCTTCCTGGGCACTACTTGGCTGCATTGGATTTGGCCTGACAGTAGCATCCTGTTAGTGGTTAATACCACTCGTGTTGCTACTTCATAATAGCAGTTTGAAACAGCTAGCTTCACCTGTTGCTCAAATTTTTGAGATACCTTCCAGCTCCAGGGTAAACTTAGGTAGACTGGGCAATTTTCAGGGCCAAAATTGACAGCCTTAGGCCCGTTCATGAGTTTGCGTGATATACAGTGCGAAATGATTGGATCAGGTTAGCCTTTTCCTTTGCACTGAAGTGCTGGACTCAGCTATTATTGAGGATGGAGATTTTTATGGAGCCTCCTCTTCCAATTAGTTGTTTAATTGTTCACCATCACTCATAATTGGATGTGGCAGGACTGCAGAGATTTGATTTGATCCATTGTTTGTGGGAACACTATCTCTGGCATGCTGCTTTTGCTGTTTAGTGTGCATATAATTCTAAGTTGTAGCTCCACCAGGTTGGCAATTCATTTTTAGGTCTGCCTGGCGCTGTTCCTGGCATGCTTTCCTGCACTCCTCATTGAACCAGTGTTGGTCCCCTAGCTTGATGGTAAGGGTTGAGTGAGGGATATGCTAGACCATGAGATGACAGATTATGGTTGAATACAGTTCTGTTGCGGATGATAGTTGACAGTATCTCATGGATCTCTGCTTAATCGATCCCATTTTCACATCAGTAATGCCATCCATAATGATGGAAGGTACTCTCTTTGTGAAGACAGGGCTTCTTCTTCACAGGAACTGTGTAGTGGTCACTCCTACCAATACTGTCATGAACAGTTTCATTCATGAATGGTAGACTGACGAAGAGGCAATCAAGAAGCTTTTTTCCCTCTTTTTGATTCTCTCACAGGCCCAGCCTGGCAGATATGTCCTTCAGAACTCAGCTAACTCAGCCATTAGTGGTGGCACCGAGCCATTCTTGATGATGGACATTGAATTCCCCCACCCAGAGTACCTTCTGTGCCTTTGCTCCCCTCAACACTTCGTCCAACTAGCGTTCAATATGAAGGAGCATTAATTCATCAGCTAGGGGAAGGCAGTGGGCGGTAATCAGCTGGAAATATCTTTGCCCGTGTTTGTCCTGATGCTATGAGATTTAATGGGGTCTGGAGTCAAAGTTGAGGACCCCCAGGCCACTCCCTTCTAACTGCATTGTAAGATTTTTGGATTCGGGGCCACAGATACCTAAGATAGGCTATTCATAAGTAATTTTAAGATAGTTTATTAAGAAGCAACAGTTTAGACACAAGGCATTAAAAAATTATACAACCCGTGACAGTTGAGAATGGTTTACCGATCCCAGAAGATGAACGGATGGTTAGCGCAGAGCTTGTTGATCTTAATAGCTTGTGATAACCGCATTCTGCTCACTAATCAAAGTGTTAGGGAACCCTTCCCTCAGTAGTCGTCCTCCTCCTCTTCTTCCCCTTCCATGGAAGAAGGTGGTTAACGGATGAGCACTGCCACATCACCAGGACCTGACCCCCGTCCCTGAGCACTTGTTAATATACCCTTTTTCTGGGGTCTGGTAGGTTACCCAGCATCAATCATCTATTCAAACCCTTCTGACTAATGGATACAGGATAGGTATCAGGTTTGTTACCTCCTCCCCTGTTCGTCACCCTGCTCGAGGTCAGCCTTTTAGTTTGCATTATGCTGAGGGTCATTTCCTGGCCCTTTCTAAACACTTGCATAGATAAAGGGGTACACATGGCATCATCCTACAAACTTAGGAATGTCAACATGGCAGCCTGAACCAAGTGACCCTGATGTTTCCAGGGACTGTTTAGATGTTGGAGTGTTTAGAAATTGACTTTCCAGAGAAAGATTCAATGCTGTTTAGCCAACCTCATAAAAGTTCTATATGATGCAGAAAATACCAGTTTATTAAAGACCCCAATTTCTTACAGTTCCCTCTTTGAGAAGGAAATATCCTTATTGAATTCTCACAACTAATTTCTAGCTAACATAGTTATTTGTAAAATAAAATAAAAATAAAAGCTGTTTCCCTAATTGTTTGATTACACATCATAAAAAACATACTAAAGTTATTAGAATTATCTGATTACTTGGTTTGGTATGCCCAACTGCATATCTAACAGTTTCCTCCTTTGAAAGGGAAATATCCTTAGGGCAGAATTTTCCATGCTCGCTGGCATCGGGCGTGTTCGGCGGCCTAGACGGACAATATGGTGAGAAAGACAAAAATCGGTTTCACGATGTTGTGAAACGGGATTGCAATCTTCCGTTCTGCCGGCCAATAGCAGGTCGAGTTTCCCGCCGTCGCACGATGGGAACCTCATCGTAATACATCTGCATATCATTATATGCCTATCCCGCTGGAATCAACCCCCCATACTAGATCATCTGAGCACATCGCGGTGTGATTGCACTCCGATGTGTTTCACCATGGCATATATAAGGTGTGCGCTTGGTGGGCTGCACTTCGAGGGGAACTCAGGTGAGTGCACGATAACATTATGGAGTGCTCGTGAGGATCGACTGTTGAATTTGAAGGTTGAGGCAGCTAGAGTGGGGGGGCAAGAGCTGCACTGCGCTCAAAGCGACTAGGGAGGCAAGGTTTCCGCTGCGGTTGATGATGGTGCACAAGCATGCGCAGAGTGAGGAGGGGGGTTGGTGAGGGAAGTGGTCACGTATTAGGGAGACCTTGTCTAAAGTGACCATTCCTCTGCAGCTGAGGCAGTAGTTCAGACGCAGCCACATTGCCATGTGTGGAGTCAGGCATATAGCTTATCTGCTCACTCAAGCAACGCAGGGATATGAAATTGCCACCAAATGCTCCAGAGCTTTTCACACCTCAGGAACAGGGTGAAAAATAATGAGCGTTTTAGTGGACGGAAGAGCAATTGGACAACTGGGCACATTGTACAATCTCTGCGAAAGCTGGCCATGGAGCAGACACTGGTGGAGGTGCTCACAGCCCCTTGCAATGTCATCATTCAGGATTGGACCAGTCTCCCCCAAGAGATTGCAGCCCTTGTCCCCTCAAGCTAACAGTCTTGCGACATGCGTTTGGAGAATGCCTGTGCCTGAGCTGAGTGCACAGCATGCAGTCCAAAGGGCGAAGTTGCTGCCAGTTGGTCAGGTGGAGTCAGAAAGAGGTGAGTGGTGTTTCAGGCAGCCATGCAGCACACTAAACTCTGGCCATCCAAGTGTTGGCCAGCTCTCTCCTGGATGTGTTAAGTGGTCTTCAAACTTAACCAGGACAGGTTCTTGGAACACCCATGCTAGCCCATGCATCTTTCTTTTTCATCCTGCAAGAGGAATACATCAGGAGCATGGCGCCTGGTGAACTAACTGTATGTCTTGTGGTGTACAGAGAGCAAAGTCGAAGAAAGAGAGAGTGACAAAGATGCCTGACTGCTCAGACAAAGGAGCAGAACCTTCAGGAAGAAGGGGTAGATGGGACTCCTGCACACGCTGCCGAAAAGCCACAGTGAGCCATCACTGGTTGTTGCCTAGCTAGATCCAGGGTCTATAGACACCGTCTTTCATTTCTTCAGATCCCCGCGAGCCAGTTGCCAAAGACTGTGCATGTCTAGAGAACTGGTCAGTCACATCTGCCAGCTACTGCAGGATTTGGCGCCATTGCCACTGCCCGTGGCTATGAAAGTGCCTGCGGCGCTCAATTTTTACACCAGTGGATCCTTTCAGGGCTCCACAGGTGACCTCTGTGGGATATCACAAGCCTCTACCCAAAAATGCATCCACGAGGTTCACAAAGGCATGCAACTATGTGCATTTCGCCTGGGATCAGGAAAGCCAGGACGCGAGAGCAATTTGATTTACCCAGATCTCCAGTTTTCCACAGGTGCAGGGTGGCATCAAATGTACTCATGTGATGCTCAGATCTCTGTCACAATAAAGGGTCAACTACATCAACCGCAAAGGCTTCCATTTGCTGAATGTTCAGCCAGTGTGCGACCACCACAAACGCACCCTGCAGGTCTGTGCATGGTTTCCAGGGAGTGTGTACGACACCCACATTTTGTTGGTCACAGATCCCTGATGTCTTCCAGGGCCCACAAAGGCTGCAGGGATGGCTCTTCGGGGACAAGGACTACCATGGAGGACATGGCTGATGACACATGTGTGGCTCCCTCAGACTGTAGCAGAGTGAAGGTACAACAAGGCTCATGCTGCAACTCACACCTTGGTGGAAAATAAGGTTCCGGTGCCTGGACTGGCCTATTAGAGCCCTGTAATGTTGTCCACAGAGGGTGTAATGCATCGTCATCACCTGCTGCACCCTTTATCACCTGGCACTGCAACAGGGAGAGAAGCTGGCTGAGGAAGAGATTGAGGTGCTGGACGTCTCCTCCGATGAGGAGGATGTCAACGAGATGAAGGTGAGGTGGTTCTCGAAAGCAAGATGACAGCAATGAGGGCATTGCACTGGCCAGACAAGGGATGCACGCTTGAGGGACCCTCATAGCTGCTAGATTTGTGGAAGGTAGTGACACATGCAGTAAGGAGACACCATAGATCCTCACGTTGCATCTATGAATGTTTGAATCCAGTCTGACTGATGGCAGCGCACAAACCCTCTGTGATAATGTTCCGGCGATGGAGGTGTGGTGGAGCCCGAATAGTTGCTCGATTCCAGGAAGATGATGTCAACATGCATTGAGGATACTCCATAGATCTTCACATAACATCTGTGAATGTCTGAGTCCTGTCTGGCTGAGGGCAGCTTGCTTGCACTCTGTGATCAGGGTCATGTCATAGATATGCAGCCATGAAACTTTAAATGCACCTGATTCTTTGTCTGCCTTCAGCACCTGAACCCTTCAGGAGCACAGTGTCACTGGTCACGGATGCTGACGAGGTGCGGGCCAGCCCCATCTTAAAGGTACTGAGTGCACACAGTGAGAATGGCAGAACTCTGTGATGTTGAATCCTCAGTTAAGGAAAAAGGAAGACATGACACAAGCGCCATTTTGGAAGGTGGCATCATCGGAACAGATGGAATAGAGGTGCACTGCGTTTGATCCAAGTCCCACACCTCTGTTCTCACCCCTTCCTTTCCCTTCCAGAACCATGATAGGGTCACCCTTATCCTCACTTTTCACCCCATCAGCCTCCACATTCAAAGGATCATCCTCTGCCATTTCCACCAAGTCCAGCATGATGCCACCACCAAACATATCCTCCCTTCATCCCCCTGTCAGCATTCCGTAGAGACCATTCCCTCTGTAACACTCTTCCATCACCTCGAAATCCTCATCCCCTTCCCACGACACCTTCCCATGCAATTGCAGAAGGTGCAACGCCTGCTCTTTAACCTCCTCTCTCCTCACCACCCAAGGCCCCAAACACTCCTTTCAGGCGAAGCAGCGCTTCACTTGCACTTCCTTCATTTTGGTCTACTATATTCACTGCTCCCAATGCGGTTTCCTTTACACTGGGGAGACTAAATACAGACTGGGTGACTGCTTTGCAGAACAGGTTCGCTCAGTCTGCAAGCATGACCCAGACCTTCCTGTTGCTTGCCATGACACCACCCTGCTCTCATGCCCACATGTCTGTCCATGGCCTGCTGCAATGTTCCAGTGAAGCTCAACACAAACTGGAGGAACAGCACCTCATCTTCCGATTAGGCACCTTACAGCCTACTGAACTTAACATTGAATTCAACAACTTCAGACCATAAACTCTCTACCCCATCTCTACTCCTTTTTCAACCCATTTTTTTTATATCTAAATTTTAATTTTATTTTTTATTCTTATTTATCTTCATTTGTATTTATTGATTTTTATTTTTATTTATTTATTTATTTTTGGTTATCCTTCTTCCCCAATGCCACCACCCGCCGCCCGCCGCACCCCCCCCCCCCCCCCCCCCCGGCCCTCACCCACCCACCACAGGGCCATCTGAGACTTGTTTCTATGTTGTGCTTTCACAGACAGCTGACTCTTGTTCTGCTGTTAACACATTCTGCCACTTTCAGCACCTTTTTTTAGTCTTCAGTGCTACCATTAACACTCACTTTGCCTTGTGCCAATGAAACATTTGTCAATCTCGCCTTAACTCCCACCTATCCCTGACCTTCTATTTTGCCCCACCTGCTCCACCCGCCCCCCCACCAAACAGTATAAAATCCATCACATTTCTACTTCTCTTTAACCCTGAAGGAGAGTCATATTGGACTCGAAATGTTAACTCTCTTTCTCCACAGATGCTGCCAGACCTGCTGAGATTTTCCAGCATTTTCTGTTTTTATTAACATATTTTACTTATTTGTTCTTTCCCTTAAACACTTAAAGAGTGTTTTATTTTCTCAGAAGTAACCCACTAGATTGTGTCTGACTTGTTCATTTTAAAATTGTTCCAAATTTCAAATAGCAGTGTTGGTGGCTGACAGGTTTTGTTAACATTCAATTTATTTCTTCCAAAAACAAACTTTTTTTTTTGACACCGAGAAGCCACCTATAATATTCTTCCATTAGCCTTTTTTTTGAAAATTAGAATTTGTTTATCCACTTAAATGGCAGGTAAATTACCCTTTGAATGCATGAAATAGCAACTCACATCAAGTTATTTTATCAGTTCCAATTTCAGAAACAATTATACTCAGGCTTGGTGGTCTTAAATGGTGGTTTTGCATCAGAGACAGAAGTTTAGAAGCAATTTCCATGTCTCCCAGACTCAAACACTTTGTCTCAAAAGATAACAAAGAGCAACAAATGGCCTGAATGGTTAAGGCCAAGTCTCTGAAAGGTAAAAACTTCTTGCTGTGCTTTAATTCTCAAAACAGCTAGGTTCACTTGTAGCTGGAAACCATCATTACCTGTTTCAAAAACACTGTGGCTTTGGTCAAGAGCCCAATGGGTTAATACATCCAATCATATCTGTAAATTTAGAAACTTAGGCCGGGATTTTCTGCCCCCGTTCGAGGTGGGCGTCTTGGCGGGTGGGAGCGGAAAATATAACAAGAGGCCAAAAAGCGGCTTTACAGCATTGTGAAACCAGTTTGCAATCGTCTGCTCTACCCGTCAATGGCAGGCCACATTTCCCGCTGCGGCATGTCGGCAATGTCATTTTAATACTTTTGCATCTCATTAAAAGCTCTGCTCTCTGGAATCATTCCCCCATGCTGGATAATCAGGCCACATTGGCGTGCAATTAGTATGCCATGTTTCACAATGCTACATGAGCGATGTGCACATGGTGACATGCACTTCACTCATCACTTTGAGGTTAGTTTGTCTACCTTGCATCACACTGTGCTTGCAGGGATCAGTGCCAGGCTTCGAAAGGCAGCACAACATCACTTTCAGGGGTGGGGTGCCACAGGTAAGTCTCGACCTACCAGACCAGCGGTAAAGTGGGTGTGGCTTTTAATGGGGGCTGCAGGGCTAGGCCTGCACTGGGGAAGGCGGGGTGGTGATGTGGCCTCAGACAGGAGAAGGCACTACAGGGCAAAGCCTGCACTGGGGAAAGGGAACAAGTGGCCTTGTTAGGCAGCAGAAGGGATTGCAGGGCTAGGCCTGTACTGGGTTACAAGTGGGGATGTTGTACTCAGACATGTGACTGGGGGTGGGGGAGGGCAGTGTGGGGTGTGGGGGGGGTCGGGGGTTGTGGGGGTGTGTGGGGGGATGGGGGGGTGTGTGGGTGGGGGGGATGTGGGTGGAGGGGTGGGGTGGCATCTGAACACTGTGAGTGGCCTCAGGAAGGAGATGGGTGAGGCACATCCACTTCAAAATGTTC